>NC_133458.1:43051426-43357676 GCF_048565385.1 Saimiri boliviensis
AATAGAAGAGACATAATGGTTGGCCATAAAATATGATTAACCTAGTTGAAACAAAGGGCCTTAGTACCTCACAAGTGGTGAACTCATTAGTGGGTTATAGGGGTTCCACATGAGTGAAAAAATCATGTATAATGGTTGCTCATTACATACCCTATTTATTCCTAGGGTGCCTTTTGTGAAGCTTGTTTTTTCAATTAAGTTTAAGCAAGAAGAGACAAAAACATGATATAAGAATATGCCAACCATATTTTAAAACAGTATTATTTTAGGAAGTTGGTCTATATTAATCAAAAGAAACTTAACCCTTGATGATAAAGCAAGTTTTGTAGGTATTCTATGCATAACAAAGCCATTTAACATTGCTTTAAAATGAAGACTTTTATGAAGCAGAAACTTCTGATGGGCTATTTCCACGAGGATCATGCTGGCCTGTTCCCTCTTTCCTTTTTATTATTACTCTTACTGCCCTTGTAGCTCCAGTTCTGCCATCATGTCTGTAAGCTTGGGTAGTAAATTAACCATGCTGGGCCTCACTTTCCAAACTAGAAACTGGGAGACGGACATCAAAGTTGCCTGTGTTGTAATTCAAAACAAGACAATACTTGTGAATATTGGAAGCACATCATACACATGCAGTGTGCTGTGACACAGCAGTTAGAGCATGCTTTTGTGTCATGGGTGACCAGTGAATATTAATTAAAATAAAGAAAAGCCATGTTGAAAACTGGCTCAGCCTTTTTCTTTCTTTCTTTTTTTCTTTCTCTCCGTCTTTCTTTCTTTCCTTCCTTCCTTCTTTCCTTCCTTCTTTCCTTTCTTTCTTTCTTTCTTTCTTTTTCTTTCTTTCTTTCTTTTTCTTTCTTTCTTTTTTTTTTCTTTTTTTTTTTTACGGAGTCTTCCTCTGTCTCCCTGGCTGGAGTGCAGTGGCATGATCTCAGCTTTCTACAACCTCCACCTCGCTGGTTCAAGTGATTCTCCCACCTCGGCTTCCCAAGTAGCTGGGAATACAGGTGCTCACCATCACACCCAGCTACTTTTTGAATTTTTAGAACTTTTAGTAGAGATGAGGTTTCACCATGTTGGCCAGGCTGGTTTCGAACTCCTAACCTCAGGTGATCGACCCACCTTGGCCTCTCAAACTGCTGGGATTACAGGTGTGAACCACTGCACCTGGCCTGGCACAGCTTTTTTATATGGAGATTGGTGGGGCAAGAATCTGACTTAACTCTCTCATGTTTTCCATATATGTGAAGGTATGGAATACATGTGAGTGAGGTAAGTGAATCAGATTCTTGATCTACCAATGGGACAAGACCAGTGATAAAGATAGGAAACTTACAATACTTATTTCATACTTTTGTCTAATAAGTATTTTAAGGATTAAAATTTAGCTCTATTTCACTAATTCTAAGCAAATGTTTTAAATACTTCTTTATTTGAAAATGTACCCTTCAAACTGGTTTTCAATGAAGCCATTTAGTAGATTTCCAAATACATTGTAGCATTTTAATATGGTATATACCTGCTGAAATGTTAATATTTGAATAAAATTTTGGAAAAGCAATGTTAGACATTATGTTGTTATAAAAATGTTATAGACTCAAATTTTCAAGTTTAATTTTTGAACCTATTTCAAATAATCACAGGAATCATCTCTGGTAGTTTATGATACAAGGGCACAAATCATAGAGTAAGATAATTAAATTAATAATCAATTTTATAATTCAATGAAATCAGGCTGATCATGTCATTAATTCAGAGAAAAACATTTTATTATTTCTTGAGAACAAAATTTTTATCTAAAGCATCCATTTACCTTAACACTTCCTTTAATTTGCCCATTTATTCCATCAGTCAGTCCTTCATTTATCTTTTCAGGAATTTTTTTCAGTGTGTGACAAGCCAGACACCAGGTTTAAGAAAACAGAAATAGTTAGGAATGGTCCTGGTGTTGGAAGTGGTCACAGTCTCATAAGCAGCACTAATTAAAAAAAAAACACCAAATGTATCTCTCTAATAAAAGCAAAAAGATTTTGAGTAGTAATTTTCAAAATAAATAACCAAACTAAAAATATTAATAGCTCCTTTGGGCTAAGCTGCTTGCTTAATTATCTAGGCTGATATTTTAAGTGGCTGCATTTTATATAGCAGGTTAGTACAGACAATATAGAGTATGGTTTAAGACCATGAACACTCAAACCAGGTTCTGTGGGTTTGAATGCCAGCTCTCCTACTTGTCAGCTGTGTGATCTGTTTTTTTTTTTTTAATTGTACTTTAGGTTCTGGGGTACATGTGCAGATCATGCACGATTGTTGGATAGGTATACACATGGCAATGTGATTTGCTGCCTCCATCCCCCTGTCACCTACATCTGGCATTTCTTTATCACATTATTTAATCTACCTGGGCCTCAGTTTATTCATCTGCAAAATGTTCCTAATGAGAGTATCTACTTCACAGATTGCAAAGTTTAACTGCAAAGCTCTTGGAACAGTACTTAATGGAGTGAAAGTTATAGAAGTACTAATTATTATTTTAAAAAATAAAATATTTATTTAAATGAAGCATAATTTAATTATAGGTACAATAATTACGTGCTGTGTATCTATAGATGTGTACATAGATGACAAATGAAGCACTCTTGTGAAATGAGTTACGTCTTAAATGAGGAATATACTGTCTACATTGAGATGGAAGTGTAAGTCAGACTTCCTCCTTTGTCTTTCCAGGAAACATTTAAACTTTTTCTTTTTATAATGAATATTGGTTGAAGTGAAGTTGTGTTAACTTTGGCTGGCATATCACGGTTATCAGGTTGTAGTCCTTCAACACTGAGGATACAGAAAAGAAAATATTTCAATGAAATAGAATAATTCTTAGCCATAGACATGTATGCTTTTTAAAAACTTAATTCCTTCTATAGGATTACTTAATACTGCAACAATAGGATCTAATTATAGGTCTTACCATTAAAAAAAAAAAAAAAGTTCTACAGCTCTGGATCTTATTTAGGAAACGTGAAAATTTGTAGGATTTTTTTAAAATTTCAGCAAAATCCAGCACCCCCCATTATTGAAATAAAATAGTAAGTCTCCCATGATTTGAGTTGGGTAATGTTTTATTATAATATTTTAATGGAATTGGCCTTTATCCTTCAGTGGAACAAAATAAAGAGGCCTTCTAGTTTCTGAACCTGCTAAGTATAGAGTATTTCTTTAGACATCCTTTCTCTAAGAAGTAAAACCAGAGTCCATAGCAGCTAGTGGCTGTGGTAACCAAGATACTCTAATTAAAGCAAACATAAGTAAAAGGAAAAACTCCCAAGGAAACCAAATAGAATCCTTCTCACTAAAGAATCTCCTTTCTGGTTTATAGTTGCCTTGACCTTATTTTATTAAATGTGGTATTCTGTTTTAGTAAGAAAGACTGTCCACAGTAAAAATTTATTTACTTTTTCTTTTCTTTTCTTTTTTTTTTTTTTTTTGAGATGAAGTCTCCCTCTGTCACCTAGGCTGGAGTACAGTGGCATGATATCAGCTCACTGCAACCTCCTGGGTTCAAGTGATTCTCCTGCCTCAGCCTCCCTAGTAGCTGGGACTGCAGGCATGTACCACCATGCCTGGCTAATTTTTGTATTTTCAGCCGAGATGGGGTTTCACCATGTTGGCCTGCATAGAATATAGAGTGTTACTTGCTATCTGCTATCGTTGCATACCTTCTTGTAGTTTTTCAAAGTGGGTAATTGATATTCTTTATTGCCATATTCAGCTGTAATTTTTCCTGCTGTATAATATTTATGTGGAAGAATATATCTATATCACGATTTAGGTGTCATTCTTCTGTAAGTAGCATTTGGATTGTTCCTAGTTTTAATTTTTAATTTTTGCTTTTTTACATAATGCTTCTATGACTGTAATGAAAGCATAATATTGAATGAATAAAATGCCTAAGACTAAATAATTTAACTTTAATGAAACTCAAAAACAAGAAAAACTTTGTCATATCTTGTTAGGGGAAATATATATATATTTAAATAAAACTAGTTTTTCAAGTAAAAAAACATAAAATTCATGAGAATGGAACACGAAAGGAGAGAAGCACACTGACTAAACAACATTTGGTAATAACCCTTTATTTACAGAAGGTTCATTTTAAAATTTATGCTTCATAACTTAAGTAATATTTGATAAGTATAAAATGTTAAATATTTTCAAAATTAAAAGATGCATCGTTACGTTTGTTTTACAAACCATCTTTGTGTGTTGGGCTGACTAGATATAATTGCCCTTGTTTTACAGATGCTGGAGATGAGATTCAAGCCATTTATCCAAGGCCTAATTGCTGCTAAATCTTGGAGAAGGCCTAGAAGCTTTATTTCATTAATCAATTGATTAATTAATTTGATAAACATTTTCTCTATTGCTCCTCCTTTTTGAGAAAGGCACTACCGTCCATCTAGGGATATGGTTACAAACCTGAGAGTCATTCATAATGCTTTCCTCTCTCTAGTTCAACCGATTAGCTATCAATTCCTATTAATATTATCTCCTTAAGAGACCTAACTCACTTTCTTTCTCATTATCCCTATGGGCATTACCTCAAAGATCAATTCATCTTTGTTGTACACTCATATGGGTGATAACTGCTTTCTCATCTTGTCTTCAGTCAAGTACTACAGTCTTGTCCCAATCAAATTTATCCCCAAAGTGAAAATCAGAATGTTCCACCATGTTTTTTGGTTGTTTTTTGTTTGTTTGTTTGAGATGGAGTTTCCCTCTTGTTGCCCAGGCCGGAGTGCAGTGGCGCAATCTCTGCTCACTGCAACCTCCACCTTGCAGGTTGAAATGATCCTCCCACCTCAGCTTTCCAAGTAGCCTGGAATAGAGGTGTGTGCCACCATGCCCAGCTAATTTTTGAAGTTTTAGTAGAGACAGGGTTTCACCACGTTGGCCAAGCGGGTCTCGAACTCCTGACCTCAGGTGATCCACCTGCCTTGGTCTCCCAAAGTTCTAGGATGACAGACTTGAACCACTGTATCCGGCCAGAGTTCCCCTTTTAACTGTGACTCTGATTCCCCTTCCTAATATTATATAATGGCTCAACATTTCCTCCAGGGTAAATCTGATCCTTCCCTTTAGGGCATCACGAAGCCACCCGCAGCCTGTCTTCTGCTGACACCCCAAATTCATTTCTTACTATTCCACACTCACACCATACCCTCCAATTACTTGGTGGTTTCCAGGACACAGACCCTTTTAAAATACCCTCACAATTCTTTTTGGAGAGCTACATTTTATCAGACATATTAGGGCAAACTCACATCCCACATTAATAATAATTTATAAATAAGATTTGGTTGGCGTACCACAACTTTAAATAGAATAAAATTAAATTGATTCATTCAGTAAATACTTAAAAGGTGGCTACTACAGCAAAGGCCCTATTTTAGGTACAAAAATACCTAAAATATTTCTGTTTTTGTGGAGCCTACATTCAATTTTTAACTAGATTTTAATATCATTGGTTACTCATTTATTTCATTGTAAAATTCTCCCTTTTATATTTATATCCCATCATGCTCACAATAAAACCCAGAGACATTGCCATGGTTTTAATAAGATTTTGTATAATTTGGCCATTGGCTAACTTTCCTTATTCATTTTTTCCAAGTCTTCTTGTGCCCCTCTCTGCTGTAGTCACACTGGTTTCTTGCTATTTTGACAGGTGCCAAACTAGGTTTTTTTGTTTGTTTGTTTAGGTCAGCCAGCCTTTGTGGACCCTTGGCATTCTGCCTCCAGCACTCTTCTTTGGGTAAAACAGTCCTGCCATGGCACTGTAATCACTTCTGTCTCCGAACTTTTCACATATAGCTTTATCTACCTGCCACATTTTCCTACCCTAGTCCTTACTCCTTGAAGCCCAGATGAACCTGATGAACCTATTCACCTAATTACTATGTCTCTTTCCAGATAAAGGTCAGGCTCCTCTCTCTCCAGAAATCAATCTTTACCTAGCTAGCTCACCAGCTTAATTCTAGACTTAAATTCATTAAAAGCGTATCATATTGCTTCCTTGCTCAAAACTCCCCACTGTCATCCCATCATGCTCACAATAAAACCCAGAGACATTGCCATGGTTTTAATAAGATTTTTGTATAATTTGGCCATTGGCTAACTTTCCTTATTCATTTTTTCCCAGTCTTCTTGTGCCCCTCTCTGCTGTAGTCACACTGGTTTCTTGCTATTTTGACAGGTGCCAAATTTATGCTCCTGCCCCAGGACCTTTGCACTTGCTACTGCCTCTGCTTGGAATGCTTTTTTTTATATACTGGAATGGCTTACTTCCTTACTTCATTCTGATACCCGCTGAAAACTTGCCTCATTAAAAATCCTTCCCTAACCACCATCTCCAAAATAAGACTTTACTGCTACTCTCCTTTTTCCAGGCTTTAATTTTTTCATTGCACTTACCATTTTCTAACAGTATTATTAGATATTTAGTTGTTGGTTTTCTGTTTCACTCACAATAATATAAACTCTGTGAAATCTTGCCTGTTTTATTCACTGCCTGATCCCCAGAACTGAGAGTTTCTGACACATAGAAGGTGCTCAATGAATATATTTTTGATGAATGAGTGAATGACTAATACCACAATAAACTACAGTCTATGCAGGTATTACAATTAGGGAGATATGTGTTCCTCTATGCCCTTTCATGATGCATTAATGGCAATCTCTATTTATTTTCCTTTATTTTGTACTATCCTGTCAATTGCTAATACAAACTATGTCTTATTCTTCTCAATATTAGGATTCAGTGAGACTAGAGAAGGTTCAGTTAGTATTTTCTCCATGGGAAAATGCATTAAATAGTATTTACTGTGCAAGGTAATGGGCTAGGTTTTCAGAATTTAAATCATGGTTAGTTTCAGAATTTTTCATGGGATCTTTAAAATGTTTTGTAACTTGAGAAACATTTTTGTAAACATTTTGTAGCTAATTACCATAAAGGGTTGCATTGTATATGCATGGGTTATATTGATGGGGTTATGTTGATGGGAAATATATGTTTCCCAACTCAGTCATTACTCATACTTGAGACAATCTCAAAACAAGATTTATAGAAATTCAATGAACTAAAGAGAATAACAAATATAATGCTAGGTATTTTAAAACATCTAAAACACAAATATTGTCTCATTTTACTCAGAGTTAATTGAAAGGAAAGAGAAAGGCAAAGAACTATTCTGAATAAATCTTCATAAACAGTGCCATATACTTTTAGGGAATGTTTAATTAATTAATACATTTCTTCACTCATTCAAACATGTTTTTAAATGCTTTAGAAATGATAGATCAGGCAGAGTGTGGTGGTTCACACCTATAATCCTAGCACTTTGGGAGGCTGAGGCAGGCAAATCACTTGAAGTCAGGAGTTTGAGATAAGCCTGGTCCACGTGGTAAAACCCCATCTCTATTAACAATACAAAAATTAGCTGGGCGTGGTGGCAGGTGCTTGTAATCACAGCTACTCAGGAGGCTGAGGCAGGAGAATTGTTTTAACCTGGGAGTCAGAGGTTGCAGTGAGCCGAGATTGTGCCACTGCACTCCGGCCTGGGCAACAGAGCCAGAACCTTCTGCCACGATGCTAAGTCTTCTGAAGCCTCCTCAGCCATGGGGAACCGTGAGTCAACTAAACCTCTTTTCTTTATAAATTACCCAGTATCAAGTAGTTCTTTATAGAGGGGTGAAAATCGACTAATACATCCCCACCTCCCTTTTCTTAGAGTTTTTACTTGCAATTGTTAATACTTTGTCTCTTTGGATGTAAGTCTCCCAGCTCTGGCCAGTTTTACAACCCGGAATGTCTTTCTCAAGGACTTGGGAACCATCTCTTTGAAATGTAATGTTCAAGAAAAATAGCACCCTTCTCTCCCAGTCTTTCTTCGAGAAGCCTAACTTAGACAATAGCTAATTAGCAAATAGGAATGGCCTGATTGCATCAACCAGTGTCTTCTCTAATATCCTCCAGTACTTTTTCACTAGTTTAACCCAGTGTTTAAGTCTCCAGCCTTTGTTTCACCTGAGTTGAGTTCCGTCTCTCTCTTTTCTTGCAGCCCTGACCTCTACTCAATATTTTTACATAAAGTTTCTCTTGCCTGTTTAACTGTACTTGGTGCAATTTTTCTTTGAGAGTTCCTACCATGTGTCTTTGTTCTGCTGCTCTGTGAGGCAGTAGAAGAAACCGTTTTGTTTACTTCTTTGACTAAAGCATGTGCCAAACTTGAGTCATGTATAGACATCTTTTTAAAGAGAGGGAGGGAATAAGCTTCTTACAGACCTCCAAATCTACGGAAACATTTTTATTTAAATTGTATAGTGTGAAAGGGAACTTTTAGAACTGGTAATATTTTTAAAGATTATTATCAAAATAAAAATACAAATCTGAAACACTGCTGTGGAGAATTTTACCTTGAAAACGTGGTAACCATTAACATTGAATTTTGTTTTACCTTTCAATTTTAAAAGAACACTGATTCTAAGCACCAAGTAAATGGACAGAGAGAATCATTGATCCACAAGGAACCCTTTCCAGTAAAGAACTCTGACCTTTAATGTATAAAGCTATAATTTAGGATTTTATTTATTTTATTTACCTACTCCCTCGTGTTCATAATAAAAACCGTATGATTTTGCCCTCTAAGAGTGTGACTTCACTACTGATGCAAATTGCCAGTCAACCTCTGCTCCTCTTTTAAGCCTTGCCATGTACGAACTGACAGATGACAGTCTAGGATTACATGCTGCTTAAACAAATGATTGGCCCATATAACATTGGCTAAGGAGCTCATGGTTTTAAAGTGGGAACATTTACTGAAGTAACAGAAAAAAAAGAAAACCCTACTAATAAGTTGATTCTGCTTATGGTGAGTTTAAAAAAAAAGCCTGCATTTTAAAATAAAAGTGCCATACTTTGTCTTAGTAGCATTAACTTTTATCAATACTAGGCATTGTTTTTTGCTTATCTATGCACAATATATACATACTCTATTTGAAAGTTTACTAGGAAAAACTCTATGTCATAGGAATACTTAGAACAAATAAACAAAAGGAAATGTTTTATGGATGTTTACTTAGAGAGATGTCACTCATTTACAAAATAAATTATTCTGATAAGGTCCTGAATAAATCAATAGAGGCAGCCATTCAATATTTGTAAACCAATGCTTAGTAATTTATAAGTTTTAAAAATTCAAGTATAATCTACACTGTTTACAGAAATCTGGACATATGAAGGAAAAAAGAAAACTATGCAGAAGTATATACAGCAGCTAGGACTTTTTGTCAAAGAAGTTGTAGCAGCTGTGAGGGGGATGCAGGTAGGGCAGGAAGAGAATCTGACTGCTGGGAAGTAAACACACTAAAATATATACTTTGTTCAGGATTGTAAATGCCAAGAATGCACAGCTGGAGGAATTCTTGAGATGCAAACACTTGAAAGATTTGTGGTTTTAGACTGTTGATATTAAAAACAAATATGATAGACTGAAATAGTTAGTGGATATCTGCCCACCTACCCCCCTACCCCTGCCACTCCTATGCACTTTGGTCACACTTCCCTGACCCATGCATATAGTATGTGATCCGTAATTCTAGATTAACTAAAATATAAGAAGCTTCTGTCCTTAACTCCACTGGGAAATACACGTGCTAGCTTTTCTCCTCTAAAGAGAAAGGTAAAATCGGTGTCCTTTAAGACAGCAGTGGCTTTAATGAGGATGAGTCATATCACTTAGGGAGGCAAATCTATTTATTTTTATTACACAACACTTTTAACTGGGGCCATTTTAAAAAGGCCAAATGACAGGGGCCAAGATTAGATGCATCCTCAGTAGACAGCTGGCATGTTCCTGCCAGAATGAGGATTTAGAGGAGTGAGGCAGGTAGGAAATAGCCAACAATTTGGGGAAGGGGAAAGTGGAGAAGAATTAACTCCCTGAAGAAAGTAACAAATAAAAATTAAAAATAAAAACAGGTCACAGTAATTTAACTTCAGGACTGAAACATGTGACATGAGCTTTTGAATTAAGTTAGAAATTTCAGAATAAGAGACACTAGAAAAGTACCCAAACCATGGGGAATGATGCTGCTATTGTATCTGGGAAGGCTCAGATAAATAGTCCCTGTGTCTTTATCCAAACCAACCAGCTAAATTATGTGCTAATTCTTTAAAAGAACTTGCTTCCAGGAAAAAAAAGGCATATTTTCTCATTTAATAATCAATTATAGTAAAGAATTTAGTAACTAATCAACGAAGGTGCATATGGTGCAAAGAAACTTCCTTGCACTGCAGCAAAAAAAACACCTGGTGTTCCAAGACTCACCAAGTGATATTACATATTGGACACATGACATCACTGAGGCAAATTCATTGTTGACCATTTCCAAAAGTTATGATGCTATTTCTAGCTTCTAAAAATGACAGTTCTGTCTACATTTAGCCTTTTCAAGGGTGTCACGCTCCTGCATTTAAACCAAGCAATAATTTATTGCATAAGTATGCATTTGGGTTTAGGGATCTTTTAATGAACACATTTTGCTCTTTTTCTAGAAGCAGTATAAAAACTCTTGTCCAAGCCTAAAATAAGTAAATAGCTCTCCAGAAGTAAATGGTATACTTCTCTGTGATATGTGAATTCCAAAAAAGTTAATGGCTTTATGCACCAAGTAAACATGGGAAGGAATCAAGGGCATCTTCTTGATCTCATCTGTAGAAGCTACAGGGAAGCCAAAGCTGTATTTTATAGCCATGCACGTTAGAAAGAGATAGCACTCTTGCCAAGTGATCCTTAAGGATACAGGGGAAAGAAACTATATCTTGGTATTGTCAATAATTGATATATTGTCTGGAACTCAACAATTGTTTGTTGAATTGATAAGAAATGACTTTTAGTCTGGCATCTATGAATAATTCTGCACAGCATAAAACATTGCTCCAGATAGTAAAAGTTAACTACGAAGTCATATGAAAGAAACCTGTGTAGTTGTAAGATCTCAAGAATTTGGAGGCAGATTGGGGGAATAAAATTGTAGAAAACAACGTATTTTTTTCTGATTTAAACATTAAGAGACGAGGACTTTATAATATATTATCTTGCTATTTGATTATACTTCAATTCAGAAATAATTTAAAATAGTGGTTTCTTTGAAGATATATACCTTGGATGTTCTTTTATATATTTAAATGTGCATCTTTTTATATACTTTTTGAACAAATGATATGAATCTATACATTTAAAAAATTAAATAAAAACAGTGCTATTCATGCCTTACATATTGATTCTCTGCTATATGAATAGTATAAATTAAGGAACATATGAAAAGGCTAAGATGTTTGAGAATATACATCTATTTAATAAGTAAAGCAATTAGCATATAGCATAGAAGGGATTGATTTACATTTGAGGAGAGGTTTCCTAAAAAGGAACTCTTTAAAGGAATTTCAAGATTACTTTGTGTGGGGAAAGATGGTTCTCAAGTTGTCTCTCAATTAGCAAGAGAGAAAATTAAATGAAGTTTAATTATTGTACATTAAAAATTATTTTAGTTTCTTAGGGTCACTGCTGAGAGAAGAGTTGGCGTAACCCAGAGTAAACACATAGTAAGAAAGGATAAGTGAAGAGTATAAACAGAAGAACAAGAAGAGAGGATTAGGGAGAGTTTCTGTGAGGGAGAAGGGTAGGGGACATGGAGGAAAAGGGTGGCTCATCTTCAGCAAGATATGAATTTATTATGTAACTGAAATAAAAAAATATACCTAGTCTTTGTTGTCAGACTTTCAGAGTTTGGTGCAGACATCGCCTTTTTTTTTTAAATGCAATTAAAAATATTTTGATGTACACCATACAGTCAGGGAACTATATTTCTAATGCGTGTTGTTTCAACACTCAAAAACATTCAATCCTGGAAATTTTCAATCATATTCAAATGCAGAGATTAATATAACTAAGTTAGCATCAGACTTAAACAACAATTAACCCATAGGCAATTTTATTTTATAAGCAATGCCTCATCTCCTGCTGCCTGTCTACAATTTTGAAGTGAATGCCAACATCATACCATTTTGTAGATAGATATTTATGTCTCTCTTTAAAATATAAGGACTTAGAGGAAAACCAAAACCACAATACCACTGTCATATGTAAATTACACATAAATTTTACCACCTTTTGCTGGCAGGATTTTATTAAGTGATTTCACCAATGGAATAATATAAAATAGGAATGGCATGCATATGAAGTGAGACATGGAGAAAAATGGACAACTCAGGAAAGCTGAAATTTAAGGGGAAATATTTAAGCCCACAGAGAATTCTCATATTTATAAGGACACCAAAGTTTCTTCTCTTGAAGGATCTCAGCAAAAGAGTATTCCAGAGTGCTGGAGGCTTGAGGTTTGGGTAATCAAGATCACTGAGTTACATGTAATTGTGAGCCATATAGATGTTCATAGCACTTCTCCATGGACTAATTGTATCAATTCAGAGGTACATTTTGTTAAACCATACATTTAAATTGTACCTAAATGCCAATGTATTAAAAAGGAAGAGGCATTTGGTAACATAAAACCCCTTTTAAAAATATAATGAAAACACTGACTCTGTTACTTGATATGTAAGTTAGACTGTTCTTTGATCAGGATTAAGGAAGTTAACTCTGGTGTCAATCCCATGACTACTGATTTGGCTTTCTTTTGGATCTGAGCTAATTGAGTGATATATCTGCAATTAAGAAATTCTTCTGGCCGGGCGCGGTGGCTCAAGCCTGTAATCCCAGCACTTTGGGAGGCCGAGGCGGGTGGATCACAAGGTCGAGAGATCGAGACCATCCTGGTCAACATGGTGAAACCCCGTCTCTACTAAAAATACAAAAAATTAGCTGGGCATGGTGGCACGTGCCTGTAATCCCAGCTACTCAGGAGGCTGAGGCAGGAGAATTGCCTGAACCCAGGAGGTGGAGGTTGCAGTGAGCCGAGATCGCGCCATTGCACTCCAGCCTGGGTAACAAGAGCGAAACTCCGTCTCAAAAAAAAAAAAAAAAAAAAAAAAAAAGAAATTCTTCTGCCTAATTGGTCTGAAGTGTGTTTATTAATTAGAGTTTTCTCTATATTGACACAGACACAGACACACACATTATATATATATATATATATATATATATATATATATATATATATATTGCATAGTCACACTTGTAACCATACTGTTTATGGTGAAGAGAATACAAAAGAACCTGAGTTTCAAATTTTTATTTAAATAGTATAATTTTTCCTCGATGCCTCTGATAATCACACATCAAATTATGGTAACTCAAAATAGAATCTACTGGAACTTACCTTGAAAGATACATGAAGGGCTAGTTATGATCTCAACACATCCTGTATAGCAATCTCCCTCTTTCTTTGGTCCATTTACCAAAGGACGTTAACTCCTGAAAACAGATTTTGAAGGATTTCAACCGTGAATTGTTAATGCTCATTAAGCTCGAGGCTGTGCAGTGTAAAGAGAGTGGCTCCAATTTCTCCTTACTAGAGTCAAGTAGATTTCTCTCTCTGAATTTTGGGGTCTTTGTTGAATGAAGTTGGTAAGTTGACACTACTACCTTGAAGGATCTTTGTGAGTACAAAATAAGACTACCAGAGTAAACTTCCTATCACTTGCTGGCTACATAATAGTTGTTCAGTAAACATTATTTCTCTCCACCCTCCAAGCTTGTTTTGTGTCATAGATTCACAGGCAAATGAAGCAGAATGAATCATGTACTTGTCTAAAGATTCTAGGGAAGAACAGCTTTTCCTTAGGTAAAGTCAGTGTATGCCAATTGCTGTCCCAATAATGTGAACTGCATCTCCCAACCTTTTCCAGTTTATAAAAAAAAACTCCTTAGATTACCAAAATGAGCTGAGATATTTATTGGCTCTAATAAAGCATGAGTTTTCAAGTTAATTTACAAACTCAAGTGTTTCAGAGCACATTTTACATTTGTCAGTGAGATTAGAAACATCTCCACTAACCAGCAGAACTTCTTATATGGTTATCTGGCTGAATACTTAGATGCTGCTAGAAAACATAGGAGAAATTAATGAGGTAAC
Source organism: Saimiri boliviensis (assembly GCF_048565385.1). NCBI lineage: Eukaryota > Metazoa > Chordata > Mammalia > Primates > Cebidae > Saimiri > Saimiri boliviensis. The sequence continues at coordinate 43,065,575 of NC_133458.1, forward strand.
AATAAAAATAACAATGAAGATTTCTCTTCTGAAGAGTGCAAAAATTGATGTTCCTTTCAAGCTTTCAGGAAGCTCTGGTTGATTCTGCATTATGATGTCTGCTTGTAATGAGATACAATAAAATGCCTATCATTCACTGTGTACTACAAAGCCATTCATGAGTTATGAGTGATGAAAATTGGATCTGAGTTGATCTGGAGATTGCCTGGACAATATATGTAAAGAAAAGACAAAATTTTGATGAAATAAATTAAGAAGTGAGCATGTATATTTAACTTTGGGTAATGTTTGTTTAGAGATAGTTATTAGCACATATTTTTAAATGATGGAGCTAATTACAAATGAATCCCTTCTCATTAAATTAGATTTTGAAGAACCTTTACTTAAAAACCTCTTGTTAGCAGTTAAACAGTGGTCTTCGTTTTATTCATTTCATTCATCACCATGGAATTAACCCCTCAAATTAGTCTGGATCAGTGTGGATTTACATTATAAACTACAAAAGTTTGTCCACAGGGATGACAGACATGGCAAAAGAAATTAACACTTCAAAACACTACCAATTTAGTGACCTACTTTTAGGGAAGATTAACCTATAGCGAGGATGTGAAACTAAATTAAATTCCAGTTAAATACAAATATTTTTCTTCACATACTGAGTCATCTGATTCAGACCCCACAGGGTGCAGTGTTACCTTGCTTGGTGAACTGCATAATTATTTATAGATTTTCTCAACATTAAGCTTACCCCTTATCTAACTTTACACAGGCAGTCTAGTTAGTGACTCTTAGAGAGATACCCTGCTGCATAATATGGTCCCACACGGTAGGTCAGGGCCCAGCTGCCCCCTTTTCCATTCTTTGTTGTTGGTTTGAAAATATCAGGACAATGACTGCATGCCACATTGGTTTTATAATTTCTAATCTAATGTCTCTACAGGGGACTCTAATTCTATATAATGTGTATAAAACAAAGAGATAAATGTTACTTATTATTGAGAATGGAGGTTCAAGGACCTATTGTGAAGCTTTGTACTTATTGATGGAATTCTAAAACTAGGTTATAAAAAAAAGTACTTTCTTGATGAAGCATTAATGATAAATAGCAAGCCTTTAGGAAGTTAAACTACTTAAAGCTTTCATTTGAAGCATTTAAGGATTGAACTAATAATGGAATGCAAATTGTATTTCTTATAGGGTACGATATTTGTTCTACAGTGAAACGGCATCAGTGCTTATTAGACGAAATCTTTAAGTTTGTAAAAGTAACAATTGATGTGTGTGTGTGCATTTTAAAGAGAATAATTTTAACTTATATGATGCATATGGTTGACTTAAGGCCAACTAGATATGTTTCTCTTGCTTAAGAATAGAGGAAGAGGCCAGGCATGGTGGCTCATGCCTATAATCCCAGCACTTTGGGAGGCTGAGGTGGGCAGATCATGAGATCAAGAGATCAGGACCATCCTGGTCAAAATGGTGAAACCCCGTCTCTACTAAAAATACAAAAATTAGCTGGGCATGATGGCACATTCCTGTAGTTCCAGCTACTCAGGAGGCTGAGGCAGGAGAATCATTTGAATCTGTGGGGTGGAAGTTGCAGTGAGCGGAGATCGTACCACTGCACTCCAGCCTGGCAACAGAGCAAGACTCTCTCTCAAAAGAATAGAGGAAGGGGTCAGGCATGGTAGCTCATGCTGGTAATCCTAGCACTTTAGGAGACTGAGATAGAAGGATCGCTTGAGTCTAGGAGTTCAAGACCAGCCTAGGCAGCAAAGAGAGAGTCCTGTCTCGACAAAGATTTAAAAAGAAAGATCAGCCAGGCATGGTAGCATGTGTCTGTAGACCAAGATATTTGAGAGGCTGAGGCAGAAGGATCATTTGAGCTCAAGAAGTCAAAGTTGTAATGAGCCATGATTGTACCACTGCACTCCAGCCTGGGGTGACAGAGCAAGGTGCCATCTAAACAAAAAAGAAAAGGAAAAGAAAAACTTCACAGAAATATACTGGTGGTAACAGGATTTTCTTACTACACAATGTAGAAATAAGTAGAAAAAGAGAAGGAGGTGATCATGGTGTCATCTAAGGTAAGGTCTTCTGGAGCTGGACAGAATGAGATAAAGTCCAGATTAAGTTGCCAGTTGCCTTTGTTACCCTTAAAATAGCCTTAAGAAAATTCCTTATACATAACTACTATGTATAAAAGTCTGAGGGACAGATACCAAAATGTCAGTGTATTAATTTGCAATTAGAACTGGGGCAATCATATGGACTTGAATAGTTTATTGTCTTGATTAGCATATTCTCTCTCCATAGTCAAGCTGCATGGGAAACTAAATCACAGTCAGGAAGATGTTATTTGAGAACAGAATCTGAATAGAAAGAGTTAAATGAATTAAATATACAATGGCCTCATTCAAAGGTGGCTTCCCACACCCTTCTCACAAAGTAAGAGGCTTGCTAGAGGGAGTGGAAATTAGTAAAGTCCATCAGCTATTGTCATCTCCATCCACCTCCACTGAAGGGATAGCTTGGAAACAGCTGACAGCTGAAGGCTGAGTCTTCATCCACCCTACAAAGTGTTTGAATGGGCTGCTAATAGGCACCTCTATGACTCTCCTTTCATGTCCATGCTGACCAATTGCCTTCCAGATACATAGTCCTTTTTAAGAGATGTGCGTGCATGGATGTGTGTAAGCATGTGTGTGTATAATTGGATTAAGTTAAATCCAAGTGTATGGTCTGCGAGCTGCCCTTTCTCTTTCCATTGACTGAACATCTCTTCTCTGATCCATTACTTGTTGCTTTTACAATTTATTTCACCGTAACAAACTCATTTTCTCTACATCAAAATTCTTTGAGGAACATTTCTGTGTAGCTTCATACTTATTAAGAAATGTCATTATATACTTTATTTCACTGAAAAAATAGATAAATGGCCTTGCCTTGACATAACAATTCTGACAACTAGTAAAACTGTTCTACCTCTTCAAGTCATGAAGTGTTTTTAGTAGAGCCAAATAAATTTCCATATGATGGTGCAATTATTTAATATAATAATATGAGGGTTTTGTGAATTTATTTATCTACTTAATATATGTAGCATCTGAGCACCACCCATATAAGTCCTATGTTAAGTATCATATGAGTTGACATATGACACGAAGGAATGTAAATTTGAGATATATTCCGAAGTTTAAGCTCCATATTAACTCCCCTTAGTCCGTGTCTTGGTTTGTTTTGGATTACAGCGTTATTATGAAAGCAAACAGATATGTGTCTCTCATCATACTTCACATGAGAAAATGATGTTTTAAGCAATAAAAATAAACTGTCCTATCTAATTTTCTTTTATAAACTATGCTCTTTGCTTTTGGCTGAAAGCATCCACTGGATAATACAGAGTAATGCTCTGCGAGTGAGGGCTTGGGCATAGTACTCTGAATTACCTTATGATGTTTGCTCTAAGAGGAATAGCTCTGCTTTCTAATTTCTATTAAAAATCAATTTAGTTTCTAAAAACGGTACTCTAATTTAAAAATTTCTCAAGACATTAGTCAACCCCTTTGCTAATAACTGATTCCTATGGGCAGTAGCAGCACTTTAGAAGCTACCTTTTTAAAGCCACAATGCTGGCTGGCAAAAGAGTGCTTTTCACCTCTAGTAGAATAGACAGATTCCTGGAGTGTGAGTCAACAGACCTAGGTTATAATCCAGAAAACTGTTTCAAACAAGTTATTTAATCCTTAGCTATTGGCCGCTGTTATGGGTAGAATTGTGCCCTCTCTACTAAATTCATAAGTTGAACTCTTAAGCCCAAGTACCTCAAAATATTATCTTATTTAGATATAGAGTTTTCTTTAAATTTTTTTTTGAGACAGGGTCTCACCCTGTCACCCAGGCTGGAAAGCAGTGGGACAATCTCAGCTCACTGCAACCTACACTTCCCAGGCTCAAGCAGTCCTTCTACCTCAGACTTCTGAATAGCTGGGATTACAGGCACACACCACCATGCCCAGCTAATTTTTATATTTTTTGTAAAGACAGGGTTTTGCCATGTGGTCCAGGCTGGTCTTGAACTACTGGACTCAAGCAATCCTCACAACTTGGCCTCCCAAAGTGCTGAGATTACTAATTTTTAAATAATACAGCATTGTTCTGTATAAGCTAGACATTCCAGAACTGCTTAGAAGAATTAAAAACTATCATTAAACAGAAGTCCTTGGTACTGCTCACCTATGGAAATGTCCACAAGTGAAGCTGCCTAACTGTAAATCAACCCCTGTCATTTGGCGAAACCACTGTTTTTTTCCCTCAAGGGAAAGCAGCCTCAAGGGTTTTGCTTTTATCTGCCACTTGTGGATCGCTGCCTACTTTTCTAGATAACCTTTATCACCACCATCAGCCAGAATACACCAAAACAAATTTTGTATGTATCATCCCAAACACGCCTTCCAAATGAATCAAGCCATTTTCCTGTGATCCAATAACCAATATTGACAGAAACTGGATTTCAATACATGAATATAATAACCAAAGTTTACTGAGGAGGAGACATAGCTTTTTTCACAGCCTCTCAAGTCCTTTATTTTAATATTTTGTGAAATAAAGGACGTGCATACAGGTTTTTAGGCAGTTCAATTAATATGTAATTATATTACATTGAAGAGATAATCAGCAACAAGGAAGGATTTAGGGAACAGGTCAAAGTGTGGGATACAGAAGATGAAAAGGGTGGAGGCTGTAAACAAAGAAGGGAAAAAAATGGCGAGGCTCATAATTCACACAGGTGCTACTTGCATTATTCTTGACTACTCAAATGAAAATTGAATCGGGGGAGGGAGTGTTATACTGAAGCAAAAACCTTCCAAACTTTAGCAGCTTAATTGGTGGCATTTTGAACATTCTAAAATGTTTTAAAATTACTGTTCCAAATTCTATGAAATAGAGCTATTTTAGTGCTTCTAGGCCCTATTATTTTAAGTTTTAACATTTTTTCCTGAACTAAGTGTGGAAGATTAAGGAAAGGTAATTTGGCTCCTGGGTCAGCCTTGGCATTCTTCACCCTGCCCAGATGTATATGATTATATTTTCTATTATGCAAGCCATGGGGACATATGGTATTTTCATCAAAAAGTGATGAAAGAAAACATCTTTAGGAAAGCTGAAAATACTGCTTAACTTAGGAAACAACCTCCTTAGAGTGGAAATATTTTTTCTGCTTGGCTATCCAGCAGTCTACGTGTAGTATGTGCGTGAAGAGTGTTGAGGGATTAAGTATAATTGGAGAACAGGCATACAAACAAACCAAAACTATGTAACTTACAAAATTGGGTCAATTTCTAGATTGTTCATTTTTTACACAAAAAAGAATTGAAGAAAAATAAAGAAACAAATGATATATGTTGAAATGGGTAATTTTACTTGTGTAAAACTTAGGCAATTGGTAAAGATACAGCCAAAAAGTAGAGCCACTAACTCATTCTCCAGTATTCCTGAATTTAACCCTTGAATAATTGGAAAATAGGCTGAAGCCTGCACAGCTGTTCTCCCATCTGCACTTTAATTGTACAAAAGTTAGGCTTAAATTCTCTCCTCTATCTAATGATTAGGAATATAAAATGATAGCAACTAGCAGGCCCCACAGTGAAGTTAGAGTTCAGCCTTGCCTACTGTATAAGTGCTTTGTGAGTTAAGTACCCAGCATGTAAATTTTGGTCATATGAGCAATTACTACATCCTCATAAATTGTTTGCTTGCCTTTTGAGAATTTTAGTGTATGCTGAATTAAACATCTGTACTCATACTCTTAAGAATTACAAAGCATAGAATTTTATTTAAAAATAAAAACGAATGAGTCAGGACAGCTTTAAGGATATTTTAACCACACATTCTTTTCTTTTTCAATCCCTCCATCAACAAGGAATATTTTTTCCTGAAAGTAAAGTGCAACTAGAAGTATCAATGCAGCATCCATTTAACAAAATTGTCTGGTACCAAAGTGATGATGACCTCATTTTCTAGGAAATAGTCTTCTTTGAGAACACATTTTAAGAGACTTTATACTAAAGCTGCTCTTCAAGGTAGAGTTAGTTCATGACATTAAATAGGAAATTTGTCTGGATATAAAAGCATTCAAGAAATCCAGACTTTTTCCTTTGAAATCAAGTGTTTTCCTAGGAAGGAGACAGTCATTTAAGTACAACAAGAATGTGGCTGAAGAACTATTTATCTTGGCAATTACAATTACACTCTTATGTTAGTTACGAGCATCAAGCACATTATCATTTGCATTTATTTATTAGAATCACTTAATTAAAAAATCTATTTTCAGCACTTTGACATGCAGGCACCATTTCCAAATAGAGTGTTGGGTCTTTCAAATGGAAATATTTTTTCTCATGTGCAGACCACTCTATTCCATTGCTCTTGAAATGATAAAGTAATTAGAAGTCCAGACGAATATAAATACTAGAATGTGCATTAAAGTAAGCACTTAATTCCAATGACGTGTACTCAAAAATAGTTTCTGTCTTTTCCAACAAATATTTTTTTTCTTAGCTAAGAAGCAAAATGCTAGAAAATAATTAACTGTAGCTAGAAAATATATAAATAATGTAGCAAGAAATGTAGGCAGGGTTGAAAACCTATTGGAAAACTGCAGATTTAAAGATAACCAATAATAATAAAATAATGATGATGATAATAGAGGAATAAGTAATTTTCAAAAGAAGAGTAAAGACAGGTCATGTATATATTTTTTTAAGATGAAGTCTCACTCTATTGCCCAGGCTAGAGTGCAGTGGCATAATCTTGGCTCACTGCAACCTCTGCCTCCTGGGTTCAAGCAATTCTCCTGCCTCAGCCTCCTCAGTAGCTGAGATTACAGGTGTGTGCCACTACACCAGGCTCATTTTTGTATTTTTAGTAGAGATGGAGTTACACCATATCGGCCAGGTTGGTCTTGAACTCCTGACCTCAAGTGATCTGCTGTCTCAACATCCTAAAGTGCTGGGATTACAGGAATGAGCCACAGTGCCTGGGCAAGGAATTTTAATAGTAATATAATTACACTGAAAAAAAAAAAAAAACAATTATCCTGTGTGTTCATCCTGTAATTGTCTTTACTGTATTAAATTTTAGTGATAGTTCAGTCTTTAGTGCTCTGCCATGTGCTTATGCTCTTACACTCTGAATTTAAATGTTTGAGTTAATTTTTTATTGATCGCAACCAATGCCTATAACCACATATAGGTCCTCTGCATTGGTAATTAATGCATAGAAAGGGTGCATCTGCTTTGATCTAAACATGATTTTGAAATTATTGGTTCATGATTATGGGTCACTTTTCTATTCAAATGTCTTTTTTTTTTTTATTAGTGATAAAGTTTTCAGTTCCAAAACTCTTGAAGAAAACTCAAGGCACAAAATACAAAACAATATAAAATATGGAAGTTTAGTAGAATCTACTCTTTATATGAAAGTGGTTTGCTTTAAAAAGAAAGGAATTTGAGAGAAACACTAAGAGAATAAATTACAAAGTATAGTGATTTTCTCAGCACAAAGTGAAATAGAAATTTAGTATTTTCTGGTAAATTCGATATATACAGGTGGAAATACTTGCAAATCTCACTCCTTAAAATGTGTACCCACTAGCTGGCTTTAGAATGTATTTGAAATTGTTCCTTTTATCTCACTTTAATCACTGGTTAAAATATTAGTCTAGAGAAAATTTCACAAGAAGGATTTTCAGAATATAAATACTTAACGGTACAGACACTTGATTTTTTTCTTCTTGAACGTTCTGCAAATCATGTAAATGGCAAAACAACAGTGGTGTGTGTGTATATGTATCTGTGTGTGCATATGTGTATATATATATATTATACATATATATAGTTTCCAAAACAAACAGATCATTAACAAATCTAAGTCTTTTAAAAATGCTTATTATATTATCTCTATAATCATTGTGAAATGCTGGCTTCTGCAACATCAGAACCCTGTTTTTCTTGTCACTGTTCTTAGTCACTGGGACCTCTTTTCTCAAATACAGTGGACACAGCTCAATCTTGTTTTCCTCTGACAGCCCTGCTCATTCTGTCTCCATCACCTTGGTAGCAACTTTCCCCTTCCTCCTCTGACCTGTTTGTGTCTTAGCAGTGAAAGCCTTGCCTATTTTTCTTTCACACAACTCAATCCTCTTTAATAATCTCATCACTTCTACTACCAGCTCTAAACTGATAACTACCAACTCATCTTCTATCCAGAGTAGAAGACAGCAAAGTGTTTCTGTTAAGGACCAGAGAGTAGATAGGTTAGTCTTGTCAGGGTATATTGTCTCAGTCACAGCTACTCACCCTTGCTATCATCGTGTGAAAGCAACCACAGACAATACAGAAAAGAACAAGCATGGCTGTGTTCCAAAAAAAATGTTTTTATGGACACTGAAACTTGAATTTTGTGCAACTTTCACATATGGTGATGTATGTTATGGGCTGAGTCATGTCTTGTCAAAATTCATATGTTGCTGTCCTAACTTTCAGCACCTTAGAATGTGACAGTATTTGGAAACAGTCTTTAATGAGATAATTAAATTAAAATGAGGTCATTATGGTAGGCCCTAATCCATTATAACTGGCATCCTTCATAAGAAGAGGAAGTTAGGAACCAGATGACTATAGAAGGACAATGTTATGAATTCAAAGGGAGCAAATGGCTACCAACACTCTCAGGACAGAGGTCTTGGAAGCAAGCAGTCCTACCCATACCTGAGCCTCCAGCCTCCAGAACTCTAAGAAAGTCAGTTCCTGTAGTTTAAGTCACTCAGTCAGTGATATTTTACTATACCATCCCTAGGAAATGAATGCAACATATTATTATTATTTTGTTGTTTTCAAGCCTTTAAATATGATAAAACTCTTCTAAGCTCACAGGCTATACAAAAACAGGCAATAGGCCAGATGGGGCCTGCTGGACCTCATTTGCTAACCTTGATCTAGGAAGCATTTCCAAGCTTCATTTTTTATAAAACAGACTATCCAACAGCTTTACTTCCACAGATTCCTCATATTTAAACTCTCCCAAGCAATTTTATCATAATTTGACTTTCTCCCCTCTTTGTGTTTTCTACCTTGTTTAGTAGAACCGCCACCTACTCAGTCACCCATACCTTACACCTGGTAATTATCCTACATTCTTCCCTTTCCTTCATTTCTCACATCTGATAAATTACCAACCCTAAATAGTTTTACCTCTGTTATAATATTTTCTATCCCTTAGTCTATTGTACCACTCTGCACATTGGTTTCAGATAACAGAGAAGCTATGAAAGGTTTCCAGCAGAGGAGTAATGTCAGTAGATGAAGATTTTAGAAAGTTGGTCTGGCAACAATGTGAAAAGTGGAGTAGAGGAAGTAAGACTAAAGATCAGGACAATTGCCAAAGTCTGAACATGATGCACATTGTTTCCCATGAGGTCTTACTTCATCAAATTCATTCCTCTCTGTACCTCTCTTTCAACAGCCATTCAAATGAAATACTTGCTATTATATTTACGGGAAGGGCCACAGGTTACCCACCTCTCTGCCGTTCTGCATGCTGCTGCCTTTGTAATGCTCTCCTAGGGAACTAGAATGATGGGAACTACCTTCATCTTCAATTCTTACTCAAAGCTTGGCAAAAGGTAGGCTCTTAATAAATACATTAGTTAATGAGCTGTGATCAAAAGATAATCAAAAGGGCTGTATGAGAGATGCTAATATACATATATTAGCACATACATATGTATGAGAAGCTAATATGAATGTATGTGTGTGTGTTTATGTATATATGTTTATACGCACACAATCTCTTTCTGGTCCAGCCAGCAGTCATATAACAGATGTGGCACTTCAGGAGCAGAGTTGAAGAACTGCTGGGTTGCACAGAGTTTGGGTCTACAATCCCCTCAGTTCAGGAAGCATCCAAAGGAGCTTCCATCCCCGTCCATTTCCTGCTCATTTCCTCCTCTGTAGCTTTGCTTACATTTCTCTTGATATTTAGACAGAGACAGTGTCTTCTGCTACTAATCATTCAAGCCTTACCCACCTTCAAGGCTCCACTCAGAATTATCTTTCCTCAGGGAGACTGTTTCTCCTATTTCAGGATTTGCTGACTATTCTCTTATCTCTTGTAACATTTAATATCCCACTCCTTAGCACTGACTTTTAAATTGAGTTCTAATCATAAGACTTGTGTTCCTTTACCTTGTAAAATTCTTTGAAAATGGTCAGCCCAGCATGTAGCCCAGGTCAAAACACCATGTAAGCAATTGAAGGACCTGGAACAAAAAGAGTTCATTTGAATTTCTTTTACAGCTCTGAGTTTACTCTGTATTTGCACATGAGTTTTAATGTTTTGGAGTCATTGAATTATTTAAAAATCTAGAATACAGCTCTTTCAGAAAAAAAAAGTCTGAATGTACACACACACACAAATACACACACCACCTACACACACAATTTTGCATGTAATTTTATGGATTCACTAACCCCAATTTACCAGACTGTAAGTACCCATGCATATAGAAAATGTGTTTTATTTTTCAAAACTTAGCACAGCACCTAGCTGCTCAATAAATCTTATCTGAAACAAACAAAACCAAACTCAAGTCTTTGCTGAACTATGTATTGTCTATTTGTATTCTATGCAATACTTAGCACAGTGTCTTGGACATATTAGTAATTTGATAAATATTTGTTGAACTGAATTTAATTCTGCTTTCTTTGTATCTCAGAGAAGCACCAATTATAGTGATACAGGCAGTGAGGCTAAATAAATATTTAAAATGACTCTTTCAATACTTTATCTTATGGTTTTAACTTTCTACAAACTTGAATCCACTAAATTAAGTATATTAGCATTAACAGGTGTATACTTTTAATCTGTTTTTATAAAGTGTTAAAGTTTTAAAACATTTGAGTTATAAGGAAACAAAGTAGAACTCATTCCTCCTTTTATAAATGTCACTACATTCTATTTTGGGAATAATGTGAATAAGGACCAGGTCTGAGAATTCTATAATAAAGCATTTCTACCAGTGAAGAAAAGGCACGAGGCACCTTTTTCTTCCACAATCAACCCAAATGTCGCACTACTTAAAACAGATTCTCTTCTGCTTGGGTAGCAGTCCTGTTCTTAGCAGTTTTTGGAATAATGAACAACCCTCTTATAATGACAGAAGTTTGAGGCTTAAAAATAAAATAAATAATTAAAAAGGAGAAGGGAGAGATGACTGATTGGAACGACACCAAATTTTTTATTTTCAATGGCATTTGTAGCTGCTGGAAGTGACACAATTGGTGTCAGTCTAGGAACTTAAGGTAACAAAACACAAATTGTAATTGACCAAATTAAAGTCAGAAGAATTGTAATTAGTTCATTAAATAAATAATGTGGAGAATTTCTGAATTTAGCAGTAAGTTACAAAACAACAAACCATCTATTCAAGAGAAAACATGGATAAAAAAGATAAAATGAAAATAAAAGCCTAACTTTCTCTTCAAAGCAAAGAAAGACAAGACAATGGAAAGAGACATTAAAAAAGGAAGATTCAATTAGCAAGGAAAGGGAAATGGAGAGAAATCCAAGTGGGATTCTCTGGCAAGGAAAAGAATGTGATGAGAGTTTAGATCGTAATCTATAAATAGCCTTTTATTTTATAAATCCTTCATGTGATGCATAGGCTCCATGGTGAGCCTCTCTCATCCTTAATACGCACGGTCTCATGGCACATACCTTTTAAGGCAATCTGCGATAGTAAGCACAAAGAACTAGGTCTGGAAAATGACTTGGGCTTCTCTCTTTCAAAAACCAAGAAGAAAATTGATGAGGAGAGAATCTGGGAACATTGTATAAATTGTCAGGAGGGCACTGGAGGGAGGGATCAGCCTTAGGAGACTAGGAAATAATTCAGAGAAATAGTATGCTCCGCTTCTTCTCACTTACCAATGTGAGGGATAATTTTAATTACCATCCTATAATGAACCTTCCTCCAAATAACACAGGCGACCACTTTACCTGTCATTCTTCTTCACAGACGTGTCAGGTCTTATGTTCTGTTTGTCTGCTCTCACTGCTTTGTTCTGATTTTCAACTCTGTAAGATGCTAGTGGTGGTGAAAGTGGGGTGGGGAGAGGAAAGCGGAGAGAGTGAGATGGCAGAATATTTCACAATTAATTCTTTGATATGTTTTGTTGTATTATCAGAATTCCTTTCCATAACATTTCCAAACACTTGAATCAAAGAAGCAGTCTTTGAAATCCTTTGTCAAATGTAATACTCTCTTCCAGTTTCTTTCTTTTCTTTTCTTTTCTTTTTAAAAAGCAGGGCAAATAATTGGCAAACGTAACCTTCATGATGTTTTTGGCATTTCTCTAGAATATTCTTTATTATTGTCCTTTGTAAATTTTAATTTTAGAAAATCATGTTATTTTAAAAGAAGAATTAAAATAGATCCCAAGACCTCTGAGATAGGGATGAGTTGTACACATTTGCATTCTTAACCATCTCTTCCCATCTGGCTGGGAAAACTACAGTGACTGAGGAAAAAGCACTCATCAATGGCTTAATGGACATAGTCTAAAGACCCCCCACTCTGGTTAGACTGGTTTCAAGACATTTAAAAACCTATGTCCTCTTTTTAATTTATTTTAGGAGGATAAATATCTCCTATATTCCTTCAGTCATTTATCTTGAGAATCACTGGCTTCTGCATATTTCTTCTAGTAAAAAATATTATATAGAGCTTTGTTTTTAGCATATTGTATTCAAAAAGTATGCTATATTGTAAGAATTTTAAAATATGTATCTATACTCTTCATTGACATTATTTTCTCATTCTCTTTGTGGTGTCACTAAGCTTTCCAAATTGTCCATGGCAATAAACTTAATGTGTTCCAACAGAAGAGGTTGTATTTAAGGAATATATTCCCTCTTCAGAATAAAACACATTTATTCTTAGAGACACTTTCTAGATTCAATACCCCTGCTTTCATTTTTTAAATTTATTTTGCTTATGACAAAAAATGTTGTTTTGTACATTTAATCTTTGGAATATTTGACATATTTTATATGTTTTTTATGGAGTATCCTATTCTGTTAATAACTTATTTTATTCATTGTACCAAACAGCTCCCACATCTATATCTATAGCCCAGAACCCACTCTTAAGCTTTAATACCATAGAACATATATAATATAACAAAAATATATTTTAGTAGTCCACTGTTGATAAATAGTTGTAATTTTACCATTGTAAACAATGCTGCAAAGACCTTCCTTGTGCAGGTAGCCCTACATAATTGCACACTTTGTGATAATCTCTTTAGGCCCCAAGTCCACAGGATGGATGAAAATGGATCACATAATACCTACATATGCATAAGGTTGTCTTGGAGCAAAGGAACCTTGAGGTTTTTGAACCCAGATCTTTCATAATGAGTGAGAACCATGTTCACTTTTTGCCTTGGAGAGTGACATTATTTTTATTATACTGGACACTAAGTGTGCCTGCTCTTTGTTCTGAAGAAAGATCCTACTATCTTCCAAGACTATAAGCAAATTTGCTTTTGGCTCCAGATGGAAAACATTATCTCCATCTTTCACAGGTGTTTTCTAGACAAGCCTAATTGAAAAGGTAGTTTGAAACATAGAACAGTCAATGTCTCACTTTTCAAGACAATCAGAAATGCAAGATTCATAGAAAGGTATCTCCAAATAATATCCACTCCTTGTTTTTAAACTCTCCTGGCTTCTGGTCAGTTTTTCCATGAGTACATGACTCCATCAGCCATTCCAGTTGATCTGACTAATAAAGGCTGAAACTAAAGTACTTTCAATTTGTCTTATATGGAATTTAATCAAAACTATTATCAATAGTACTCCAAATAGTACTACCTGCAGTACTGACTTCAGTCATCCTCAGATTCATACGCTCAACCTATGCATCACCAAACTGTCAACTATGAAAGGTCTGAGATTTTTCTTCACTTGGAAGTGAATAAGTTAGCCTGCCACAGCTTTATGAATGATTGCAGAATATATGAGATTCATTTGTCAGAGTAAAAAAAAACTTCCTTATTCATGGCAGAACAATCAGCATATTCTCTCCTGGGTCCCTGAGCCCTAGATTTCACAACCAAAGAGGGCCAGATAATAAATGCACATGCAGTGAGCTGTGGTCCAGGCAATGAAATTGGAGCTTGGGTAGCCAAATCTTTTATACTGGACAGTAAGTGTGCCTGATTATGCCCTGGAGGGAGACATTGTCTTTGCTTTACTGAATAGTAAGTAAATCTGCTTCTTTCTCTGGAGGAATGCACCATCCCTATCTTCTAAGGCTGTTTTCTAAACAAACATCTTTAAAAAGGGAATCTGCGCAGGTTGTGGGGGGCGGGTTGGGGGAAGGGAGGAAACCTCTGCTGGCAAGACATGCAGAAATGCAAAAGACCTGTGGAGATTTTCTCCGATCAATTTTTTGTCTACATATGCCACTATAGCCCATGACCCAGGTGCCTGATTCCAGGATTCAGAAGTTTGTATCTGCCTCATCTCACCATAGCAAACAAAATACTTAGATCATAAATATTTCCTTTCAGAATTCTTGTTATATTGGGACATATGCCTGTTCAATAATCAAGGCCTTCAAAGCAAATCATATTGCACTGCATGAATCCTTACTTCATTTTCTAGTTTTCCTAATTCCTCTGTTCACTTCCCCTCTGACCTTGCTTATGGAAAATGTTGCTTACTTGATAGAGTATATTTCTAAGAATGTAAATACCGTTTTAATAAATGAAATTGACCTTAATTTATTTTCCTATACATGCAGCTCAAGACGTGTAGAATGTGACTAGGGAGAAATTTCACTTTATCTGGACAGACGTGTAAAAACCTAGGACAATAGAGCTCACACTCAAAGATGGAGACAATGCTATTAAGATTATGAGCAAATGCAGATTTATACTCTGCATAGGATTTAGTATTTGCTATTTCCCCCCAAATCTGAAAACTGCATTATAGAATGAGGTTGAGGAGTAAAGAATCTGCCTCATATTTCATTCAGTCGATTCCGTTTTTACGGAGAGGATAGGATTTCAATTCAATAAGTCTAAAATATGTTATTTCAGCCCCTCACCTTAATAGCTTTAGTCAAGTTCGATGTAAGATATTTATACAAAGGGATGATGGAAAACCAGGATTTTGGTAAAAGATCAGAGTAAATGTTAGCCTATCTGTAGTAGATGTACTAATGGTTCAAATTAATTCATTCTACTGGGATGTACTTAAAGTGGGTCTAGCTTAGTCATAGGAAAACATAAGTCTGGAATATATATATACATATGCAGCAACACATGGTCTCAAAAATATTCTTTATTAAATAAAGAATTGAGGGCAAGTTTCTCCTCTTCACCCTAAAGGTATGTTGTACTATAATTTAGAGAATTAAAAAAAAATCCTGACTAGCTAATGGCAACCACGTGGCTTTCATCAATCTACTCACAAGTAGGTTTCCCAATTACAGACTGCAAAGGCTCTACAACAATCTTTGTTGCACTTTTCTTTTTAATGAACTGTTGCCATTTCTGAGATGCATATATGACTTTTAAAATACCTAAAGAACATTTCTTTAGTGGTGAGATATCTTACAATTTACTGACAGTAAGATGGAAGAAATTACATTTTTCACTGTATAATTTGCTTTCTTTTTCAGAAGGCAAGTAGTATAAAAGATGAGGCCTTAGACATGTCCTTTAAAGATACATAGACAGAAAGTCATACCATTTGCTTCTAATTTAATTGTTCTAGTGAGCAATAATTTTCCAGATTCCAGTTAAGAAAGGGAAAAATGATAAATTGAGTTCTCATGGACAAACCTATCTCAAGATCAAGATTCTCCTGCCTGTACATATTATAGAAATCACTGATTCATCACAGGCCTTCCCTGAATCTCATGGAGAAAACTATCCAAATTTATGCCTGACTTGCACAGGTGATCGCATCTGCCAGTCTTTTGAGACCTTTTATGTTCCCTCTGGCCTTAATTGTTCTCTATTTTCAGGGAGTCATTTGGCAAGAGAGCAGTTGTCAAGGCAAGCCAAGAACTAGAGTATTATCACATTGTTTGTGTGTGCTTCCTCACCTGGCTTTCTGCTAAGCTCTAATAACAAGGAAAGGTGGTACTGGCCTGTTAATAATTAATAGCACCCAGTGCAAATGAAGCACTTCTGTTATAGGGCTTCATCAGTAAGGTCATGGTACAATAGAGGTTGCAGGTTCTGTAAGCATGAGTGGTATTTGCATATGTCAGAACAGACCATGCATGCTAACAGCACAAACACTTCACATCTGCTTCTGTTTACTCCCATGCTAACACCCAAAGTGCAGAAGCCCTGTGTTAATTGCTCAGTTACATACTGACTGTTGATGTGTCCTCCACAGAGCTTTCCATAAGTGCACTGTTGCAGATAAACTGCTAATGACTTTGCTTATTCCAGCCTCCCTTTTAAAGGAACTCTACAACATACACACAGATTAATGATTCCTGTATTTAGCAGTGTGTCTTGTGACTAGGTTTGCATAGAAGCAGTATCAATTAAGTAGCAATTATCTGCAAAGTGGAAAAAAAGAGGAAAGATATAAATAAGTAAGGAGTGTGATGCTAAAATCTCTAACAACTAGAATTGAACTCTGAGGCAAGGGCACCGACTAGTGAACATTTTATTCCCATATTTTTTTTATACCTGACACCCATACAGCACCCACGAAAATCAGAACAAGAAAAAACATATAAGTTCTTAAGTGATTTTTAAAATACTTGTCAAGGTGACCACTGTTTTGAAAAAGTAAAGAAACAAAGGAAAAAGAGTTACACCTAAACACCATTAACAAGATAAATTACCAAAAAAAAAAAAGACTCTATAAATGTCTACCTTATGCGTAAAACCCACCTAACTAAAACATATCAGATTTCTTTTATGTCTTAGTAACAGAGCTCAACACAGAGTGCTAATTTATCCCTTTAGTCATGTCACACAATGGCCATTATCAGTACCTAATAAAACTTGTCTGGAAAACTCTGCATTATCTGGCTATGAAGAAAAAAAATCTGGTGGGGTTTGAGAATATGCAAAGTGTTCAAATCAGTTGGATAGGTAAGAAGTCTTTTTTTTTTTTTCTTTTTTCTTCTTCTTTTTTTTTTAATTGCATTTTAGGTTTTGGGGTACATGTGATGAACATGCAAGATTGTTGCATAGGTACACACATGGTACTGTGCTTTGCTGCCTTCCGTCCCCTCACCTGTATCTGTCATTTCTCCCCATGCTATCTCTTCCCACCTCCCCACCCCTCCGCCCCTCCCCCATTT
Organism: Saimiri boliviensis; assembly: GCF_048565385.1. Taxonomy (NCBI): domain Eukaryota; kingdom Metazoa; phylum Chordata; class Mammalia; order Primates; family Cebidae; genus Saimiri; species Saimiri boliviensis. The sequence goes on from NC_133458.1 coordinate 43,082,982, forward strand.
CCCCCCAACAGACCCCAGTGTGTAGTGCTCCCCTCCCTGTGTCCATGTGTTCTCATTGTTCAACACCCGCCTATGAGCGAGAATATACGGTGTTTGATTTTCTGCTCTTGTGTCAGTTTGCTGAGAAAGATGGTTTCCAGGTTCATCCATGTCCCTACAAAGGACGTGAACTCATCGTTTTTGATGGCTGCATAATATTCCATGGTGTATATGTACCACATTTTCCCTATCCAGTCTATCATCGTTGGGCATTTGGGTTGGTTCCAGGTCTTTGCTATTGTAAACAGTGCTGCAATGAACATTCGTGTGCACGTGTCCTTGGTTTATAATCCTTTGGATATATACCCAGTAATGGGATTGCTGGATCAAATGGGATTTCTATTTCTAGGTCCTTGAGGAATCGCCACACTGTCTTCCACAATGGTTGAATTATTTTACATTCCCACCAACAGTGTAAAAGTGTTCCTATTTCTCCACATCCTCTCCAGCATCTGTTGTTTCCCGATTTTTAAATGATCGCCATTCTAACTGGTGTGAGATGGTATCTCAATGTGGTTTTGATTTGCATTTCTCTGATGACCAGTGATGATGAGCATTTTTTCATATGTTTGTTGGCCTCCTGTATGTCTTCTTTTGTAAAGTATCTGTTCATATCCTTTGCCCATTTTTGAATAGGCTTATTTGTTTTTTTCTTGTAGATCTGCTTTAGTTCTTTGTAAATTCTGGATATCAGCCCCTTGTCAGATGGGTAGACTGCAAAAATTTTTTCCCATTCTGTTGGTTGCTGATTCACTCTACTGACTGTTTCTTTTGCCGTGCAGAAGCTGTGGAGTTTGATTAGGTCCCATTTGTCTATTTTGGCTTTTGTTGCCATTGCTTTTGGCGTTTTGGTCATGAAGTCCTTGCCTACACCTATGTCTTGAATGGTTTTGCCTAGATTTTCTTCTAAGGTTTTTATGGTGTTAGGTCTGATGTTTAAGTCTTTAATCCATCTGGAGTTAATTTTGGTGTAAGGTGTCAGGAAGGGGTCCTGTTTCTGCTTTCTGCACATGGCTAGCCAGTTTTCCCAACACCATTTATTAAACAGGGAGTCCTTTCCCCATTGCTTGTTTTTGTCAGGTTTGTCGAAGATCAGATGGTTGTGGGTATGTTGTATTTCCTCTGAGGCCTCTGTTCTGTTCCATTGGTCTATATCTCTGTTTTGGTACCAGTACCATGCTGTTTTGATTACTGTAGCCTTGTAGTATAGTTTGAAGTCCGGTAGTGTGATGCCTCCTGCTTTGTTCTTTTTGCTTAGAATTGACTTGGCTATGCGGGCTCTCTTTTTGTTCCATATGAAGTTTAATGTGTTTTTTTCCAGTTCTGTGAAGAAGGTCATTGGTAGCTTGATGGGAATAGCGTTGAATCTGTAAATTACTTTGGGCAGTATGGGATTTTCACGATGTTGATTCTTCCTAACCGTGAACATGGAATGTTTCTCCATCTGTTTGTATCCTCTCTTATTTCGTTGAGCAATGGCTTGTAGTTCTCCTTGAAGAGGTCCTTTACGTTCCTTGTTAGTTGTATTCCTAGGTACTTTATTCTCTTTGTAGCAATTGTGAATGGCAGTTCGTTCTTGATTTGGCTCTCTTGAAGTCTATTACTGGTGTATAGGAATGCTTGTGATTTTTGCACGTTGATTTTGTATCCTGAGACGTTGCTGAAGTCGTTTATCAGTTTCAGGAGATTTTGGGCTGAGATGATGGGGTCTTCCAGATATACAATCATGTCATCTTCAAATAGAGACAATTTGATTTCCTCCTTTCCAATTTGGATACCCTTTATTTCTTTTTCTTGCCTGATTGCTCTGGCTAGAACTTCCAGTACTATATTGAATAGGAGTGGTGAGAGAGGGCATCCTTGTCTAGTGCCAGATTTCAAAGGGAATGCTTCCAGTTTTTGCCCATTCAGTATGATATTGGCTGTTGGTTTGTCGTAAATAGCTTTTATTGTTTTGAGATACGTTCCGTCAATACCTAGTTTATTGAGGGTTTTTAGCATAAAGGGTTTTTGAATTTTGTCAAAAGCCTTCTCTGCATCAATCGAGATAATCATGTGGTTTTTGTCTTTGGTTCTGTTTATGTGGTGAATTATGTTTATGGACTTGCGTATGTTGAACCAGCCTTGCATCCCCAGGATGAATCCTACTTGATCATGGTGGATGAGCTTTTTGATATGCTGTTGCAATCGGATTGCCAGGATTTTATTGAAGATTTTTGCATTTATGTTCATCATGGATATTGGCCTGAAATTTTCTTTTCTTGTTGAGTCTTTGCCGGGTTTTGGTATCAGCATGACGTTTGTCTCGTAAAATGATTTGGGAAGGATTCCCTCTTTTTGGATTGTCTGGAATAGTTTCAGAAGGAATGGTATCAGCTCCTCCTTGTATGTCTGGTAGAATTCAGCTGTGAACCCATCTGGACCTGGGCTTTTTTTGGGTAGTAGGCTCTTTATTGCTGCCTCGACTTCAGACCATGTTATTGGTCTATTCAGGGTTTCGGCTTCTTCCAGGTTTAGGCTTGGGAGGATGCAGGTGTCCAGGAATTTATCCATTTCTTCCAGGTTTACTAGTTTATGTGCATAGAGTTGCTTGTAATAATCTCTGATGATGGTTTGGATTTCTGTGGAATCTGTGGTGATATCCCCTTTATCATTTTTTATTGCATCAATTTGGTTATTCTCTCTTTTCTTTTTTATTAATCTGGCTAGTGGTCTGTCTATTTTGTTGATCTTTTAAAAAAAACAGCTCCTGGATTTATTGATTTTTTGAAGAGTTTTTTGTGTCTCTATTTCCTTCAGTTCTGCTCTGATCTTAGTTATTTCCTGTCTTCTGCTAGGTTTTGAGTTTTTTTGATCTTGCTCCTCTAGCTCTTTCAATTTTGATGATAGGGTGTCAATTTTAGATCTCTCCTTTCTTCTCATGTGGGCACTCATTGCTATATATTTTCCTCTAGAGACTGTTTTAAATGTGTCCCAGAGATTCTGGTATGTTGTGTCTTCGTTCTCATTGGTTTCGAAGAACATCTTTATTTCTGCCTTCATTTCATTGTTTATCCAGTCAACATTCAAGAGCAAGTTGTTCAGTTTCCATGAAGCTGTGCGGCTCTGAGTTAGTTTCTGCATTCTGAGTTCTAACTCGATTGCACTGTGGTCTGAGAGACTGTTTGTTATGATTTCTGTTCTTTTGCATTTGCTGAGGAGTGATTTATTGCCAATTATGTGGTCAATTTTAGAGTAGGTGTGATGTGGTGCTGAGAAGAATGTATATTCTGTGGATTTGGGGTGGAGAGTTCTGTAAATGTCTATTAGGTTTGCTTCTTCCAGGTCTGTATTCAGGTCCTGGATATCCTTGTTGATTTTCTGTCTGGTTGATCTGTCTAATATTGACAATGGGGTGTTAAAGTCTCCCACTATTATTGTGTGGGAGTCTAAGTCTCTTTGTAAGTCATTAAGAACTTGCCTTATGTATCTGGGTGCTCCTGTATTGGGTGCGTATATATTTAGGATCGTTGGCTCTTCTTGTTGCAGTGATCCTTTTACCATTATGTAATGTCCTTCTTTGTCTCTTTTGATCTTTGTTGCTTTAAAGTCTATTTTATCAGAGATGAGAATTGCAACTCCTGCCTTTTTTTTGCTCTCCATTTGCTTGGTAGATCTTCCTCCATCCCTTTATTTTGAGCCTTTGTGTATCCTTGCATGTAAGATGGGTTTCCTGGATACAGCACACTGATGGGTTTTGGCTTTTTATACAATTTGCCAGTCTGTGTCTTTTGATTGGGGCATTTAGTCCATTGACATTTAGGGATAGTATTGTTATGTGTGAATTTGATACTGTCATTTTGATGCTACCTGGCTGTTTTGTTGGTTAGTTGATGCAGATTCTTGATTGTGTTGATACTCTTTTACCATTTGGTGTGTTTTTGGAGTGGCTGGTACTGGTTGTTCCTTTATATGTGTAGAGCCTCTTTCAGGAGTTCTTGTAGAGCAGGTTTGGTGGTGATGAAATCTCTGAGTGCTTGCTTGTTCACAAAGGATTTTATTTTTCCTTCACTTATGAAGCTTAGTTTGGCTGGATAGGAGATTCTGGGTTGAAAGTTCTTTTCTTTAAGGATGTTGAATATTGGCCCCCAATCTCTTCTGGCTTGTAGGGTTTCTGCTGAGAGATCTGCTGTGAGTCTAATGGGCTTCCCTTTGTGGGTAACCCGACCTTTCTCTCTGGCTGCCCTTAGCATTTTCTCTTTCATTTCAACCCTGTTGAATCTGATGATTATGTGCCTTGGGGTTGCTCTTCTTGAGGAATATCTTTGTGGTGTTCTCTGTATTTCCTGGATTTGAATATTGGTCTGCCTTGCTAGGTTAGGGAAGTTTTCCTGGATAATATCCTGAAGAGTATTTTCCAGCTTGGATTCATTCTCTTCATCACATTCAGGTACACCTATCAGACGTAGATTAGGTCTTTTCACATAGTCCCACATTTCTTGAAGGTTTTGTTCATTCCTTTTTGCGCTTTTTTCTCTGTTCTTGCCTTCTCTTTTTATTTCATTGAGTTGATCTTCAACCTCTGATATCCTTTCTTCTGCTTGGTCAATTCGGCTGTTGAAGCTTGTGCATGCTTCACGAAGTTCTCGTGTTGCGTTTTTCAGCTCCATCAATTCACTTATACTCCTCTCTATGCTGTCCATTCTCGTCAGCAGTTCGTCCAATCTTTTTTCAAGGTTCCTATTTTCTTTGGGTTGGGTTAGAACATGTTCTTTTAGCTCATTGTAGTTTCTTACTACCCACCTTCTGAAGTCTGATTCTGTCATTTCATCACCCTCCTTCTCCATCCGGTCTGGTTCCCTTGTTGGTGAGGAGTTGTGATCCCTTTTAGGAGGAGAGGTGTTCTGGTTTCGGGAGTTTTCATCCTTTTTGCGCTGGTTTCTTCCCATTTTTGTGGGTTTATCCACCTGTTGTCTGTCTCTGTCCCAGGGAGTTGGAGCTTTATGAGTTTCCGTTGCGCTACTGCCTTTTTTGATTTTTCTTTCAGGTCGGACCCGCCCAGCTAGCAGCATGCCTAGCCTCTGCCTGCCCGCAGGGGCTTTGCTGAGCTGCTGTGGGCTCCGCCCAGCTGCCCTGAGCTCTTCCCTGCAGTCCTTTTTATATGGGCGTAGTTAGAACTGTCTCGGCAACGGTGGCCCCGCCTCTGTTATGGCGGACTCTCTCTGTTGTGGCAGGTTGCCTCGGCAACGGCGGGTTGCCTTGGCAACGGCAGCCTGCCTCCGTAGCGGTGGAGAGTCTCAGTAATGGCGGAAGCCCCTCCCCCACGGAGCCGGGCCATCCTGGTTCAGCTGTGATTGGTTTGAAGGGCTCAACCCAGAGGGTTTCCAATTACTGTTTTTGTTTTCGTTGTTGTTGGGGGTGGAGGGGTGGGACCAACCGAGCCTGATCACCTGGCTCCCTGACTCAGAGTCTTTTCTTTTAAATTGAACGACCCCGCGTTCCGGTCGCTTGTTGAAAAGGCGCCGGGATCTCCAGTGCTGCGACTCACGGAGTCGGCTCGAACTGCGGCGCCGCCTCCTGGTGGATTTTTTGCCTAGGAATCTCCTGGCCTGACTCGCTATTTCAGATGAATGGGCAACTCTGCCGTCTCAGGGCTTTGCTCGCCAGCTAAGAGGGCTCCCAGACCAGTGGCTTTTGTATGGAGAACCGCAGCAACAGGGCGTGGTCACAGCAGCCGCGCGGGAGGAATCAGCCCCACGGGGGCCAAAACAGCCGCACCGGCTGGGACTGCGACGCTGGCGACCCCTCTGCCTGGGTATCTCCTGGTCTGTGGGCAATAAGAGTTCATCTGGAAATGCGGCGTCCACTCACCCTCTGCACTTTCACTGGGAGCTGAAGTCCTGAGCTGTTCTTAGGCGGCCATCTTCCCAGCATTCTCCGGTAAGAAGTCTTATAACGTCTATTTTGTTTATTAATTTTAGCTTGTAATAGCCAGACAGATTGCTTAAGCTCAGGTCCCTCAGAAGATATTCAGAGAAGCAAAAATTGTGACAACTAAGCAGGGCAAATGGAAGAAAAGGACTGGGATCAGTTGACTTGAGTGCTTGTCAACCAATGCAGTTTAGATTTGGGTCTCTTCCATCAGCAACAACGGACTGGGCAAAATGTGTATTAGAGCAGATAGCCAAATGGTTTACATTTTCTCTGTTCTAGAGACCAGTGATTCCTTTGAGGGCTTTTTTCTCAGGGATGAATGGCCATGATAGGCCAATGTTTTCTACGTATTTAACTTATGGTAACCATATTTTACAAATCTTAAATGAAGATGTGTGGTTTGACAAATATATATTGAGAAAGACAATTCAAAATGCGAACTGTATTGGGTAGAATAGGATAAGCCTGCAGTCTGGGGCTCACCAGGCTCCCTTCTCCCCTCCTTTCTCCTTCTGCAGGTGTCAGATCTGCACTGCAGTCCAATCGCTCTTCCCACCTTCTCCTCCTGCCTTTCCCCTTTATCTCTCACAGATGTTCCCCCAATGTTTAGATTGAGCTTCATTTAGGTATATTACTTTCCTGCAACTGAAAAGTCCTTAAACAACTTTAGTTACTCATTCCCTCGTCTAAAAGTCTTTGAGCCAAGTGCGTTTGGGAATTCAGAATAAATTGCATCTGTCTTATATTACAAACTAACTCCATTTGGGTTATCACACAGTGACCATGCTGCAAAACCCAAACAGGTACACAAAATAGAATGAATAAAGACTACACATAACTTCAACTATGAATTGCTTTTTTTTTGGCCAAGAAATAAGTTTAGATCAGATTTGAAATGGCCTCTAAGTAAGTTACCAAAAACACTTTTTGTTTTTTGAAACTTTATAGATTTCACAACTGTGATTCAGGGGTGAATCTATTTATCTCTTGCACAGTTGTTAATAGCATTATTTTACTCTCAGAGACTCATAATTTATTCCTTCTTGTATTATTGATCTATTAGATCCTAATCCAGTGGTTTTCAATCAACAACATCAATAAGGATCTCCTGGGTAGCAATGTTCAACTCCCAATATTTATTCAGCACTTTAGTGTTAGGTCTAAGAGTCTGCATTTTTTGACAAGCTGGGCAACCCACATCCTCACCTGTGATTCTGACACACAAGATCTTAGGAGTTAACACTTTAAAAATACCTTCCTAAACTTCGAGTTCACTTTTCACTAGTAAACCACTAACATCCCTAGTTCTAGATTTAACCTCCTGGATTTTGAAGTTTTTCTTTTTTTTTTTCTTTTTCTTTTTTTTGAAAGTTAGAAACAGCTAACTAGCTTTTTGATTCTCTTGTTTTTACTTAGTGACTCTCTGTATTTTTCCAGTGAGCTCATACAGCCATTCATTTCCCAGTGTGATATTATCTTCACCAATAACTAGGGATGTTTATCTTGGAATGGCAGGAGTTCGCTTTTGAACTGAAATAGGCTGAATAGTTTCCACTTATCTTTGAGTACCTGTCTCACCAGAGTATCAACTTTGAGCTTGTTGTGTGAGGAGTCTCCCTGTTCTCATTGTAGTTGAAGGTATAGGTAGAAAAACTACAGATAAACTCTGATGGGTGAATGAGCCCACAACAGGTGTAGCAGACCTGATGTTACATAATGGATTTGTTAAGTGTACTCGACACTGCTTTTAACTTGGTTCTCTTGCAGGACCAACTTCCTTTAGAATAAGTAAAAAAGTTGTATTTCTAAAGTTTCCTTTCCATTTTGAATAATATGACTGATTTCTATTTTAAGCTGAGTGCTTCATGAAACCAGAGACTAATCAAGATTGTAAGGGAATATGCTAAGAGGAAAGGTGAAGGAAAAAGCCAATGTATGGAAAAGGACCCAGGTGTTTATTTGGCTAATATGCTTTCTGAAAACAAATGTTTGCTTCCCTCTAAGTAGGTATTTAAACATTTATGCTAAAAACAACTTAAATGGTCATGTATTAATAAGAGGAACACATACAAAAAAACTAAGTCCAAAATTATCCTTCAGAATTACATAAACACCATGATTTCCAGACTGGAATTGACCAAACTGAGGCATATGGCATTTTGCTAGTTTTTAACCAGAATTAGACATTATATATTGTTTCTCTAGAGAAACAATTTTAAGGAAAATGTTAGAAGAAACATAATTTTAATGCTAAAATAAATAGAGGCATTTTGGTATAGAACACAAGTTTGTATGTTTTCATTAGTAAAACACAAGCCTGTTAAGAAATACCATAAATAAAAATACCTCATTATTTTTTATTTACAATAAAAAGACCTCACATCCTATAGGGGTTTGTCTCTTCCTCAGTGATTCAGAGTAAGCTGGTGGGAAAGTTAGAAAACACTGCAGTTGATTGTGACATGTGTGGTTAGGTATTTCCTGTAAAGGGCCGAAGTGTGCCCACTTTGTTATTCTACTGCCTGCCCTTGAATTCTTCATCTCAACTTGCAACGTATGGAGTGAAAAGCTGTATGAGCATTGTGCGTTTTAGTTGTGCTACCAAGGATATGCAACAGGATTTTAAAGCTGAACTATTTCTGACTCCGTGTTTTGGCCAAGGCCCCAAAACAATATTTGCCAGTTATACCACATTCTAAAGTTAGACCACCTATGTAGGACTTGCAATGTAATAGAGGAAATAGAGAAGGAACCCACAATACCCCTTTCCTGTTGCAGGTAACAACCTATAGTAGGCCAACTAGGCTGAGGAGAAGCTCTAACTTTAGATTGAGTTTGATATTATATGGATAGGACATTTTAATTGCTGAAATGAGACTTTGTGACCAGATGCAATAAGGGAATTTTTTATTGCCTACGAGTAACCAAAAAGTCATGGGATTTCCTTTCAATTTCATCTGAGTAGTAGAGAAAACAATCATACCTTTGTAGGGTTTGAATAGTTGGTGGGGAAAAAATAATTTTTTTAAAATTTGTTTTTGTTTTGTTTTGTTTTACCATGTAACTGTCACTGGTACATGAATCAAGAAGAAAGGAGCTGTATAATGCATCCTTATAAATGTTTTTCCACTGTTTATTTTAAGGGCCTATGTTACTTTTGTTGATAGATCCTAAGATTGCACCAAAACATGATGCTTATTTTCCACGTCACAGCACATTCTTTACTTACCTCTGCTATGTGTCTTGAAATCTTTTCTTATTCAATGCTATTCCTGTTGTTCATTTTGTCCATATTTTACTTTTAAAAATGTATTGAGATAACATTGTGCATCATTTTTATAGGGTCTATAGTCTCATTGTGATGATGCTGAAATGACTTTCTGATTTCATAGAAAGAGTCTGCCATCTCCAGAAAGACTAAAAACAGAAAAGAAAAATACATCATAATGAAAAAGATAAATAAATTATGGCTGTAACTTTGTAAAAAAAAAAAAAAAAGTACAGGCCGGGCGCGGTGGCTCAAGCCTGTAATCCCAGCACTTTGGGAGGCCGAGGCGGGTGGATCACGAGGTCGAGAGATCGAGGCCATCCTGGTCAACATGGTGAAACCCCGTCTCTACTAAAAATACAAAAAATTAGCTGGGCATGCTGGCGCGTGCCTGTAATCCGAGCTACTCAGGAAGCTGAGGGAGGAGAATTGCCTGAACCCAGAGGGCGGAGGTTGCGGTGAGCCGAGATTGCGCCATTGCACTCCAGCCTGGGTAACAAGAGCGAAACTCCGTCTCAAAAAAAAAAAAAAAAAAAAAGGCTTGGATTACACATTCCTGACCTGCTTAGAAGTTTATCTAATCCATTTCTGTCTGTTTGAGTTTCTTGAAAACAGAAAGTAGCTGAAACTTGCTTTTCTATCTACGCTGACCAATTGTTTTCATTGGCCTTAAAATCGTTTGTATTTAATGTAATTATAGCCTACCAACCAACAAAAAGCCCAGGTCCGGATGGGTTCACAGCCGAACTCTACCAGACATACAAAGAGAAGCTGGTACCACTCCTTCTGAAACTATTACAAACAATACAAAAAGAGGGAGTTCTTCCCAAATCATTTTATGAAACCAAATCATCCTGATACCAAAACCTGGCAGAAACTCAACAAAAAAAGCTTCAGGCCAATATCCATGATGAACATAGCTGCAAAAATCTTCAATAAAATACTGGCAAACTGATTGCAACAGCACATCAAAAAGCTTATCCATCACAATGAAGTAGGTTTCATCCTGGGGATGCAAGGCTGGTTCTGCATACGCAAGTCTATAAACGTAATTCACCGCAGAAACAGAACCAAAGACAAAAACCACATGATTATCTCAACAGATGCAGAGAAGGCCTTTGACAAAATTCAACAGCCCTTTATGCTAAAAACTCTCAATAAACTATCAACAGAACGTATCTCAAAATAATATCTTACAATTTTTTAAATATTTTCTGGCTTTTTGTGCTTTTTAGATGATTACATTCCAGACATCATGTATAAAAGAACGGTAAAGACCAAGGTAAATAGTATTTATGTTTGGAAATAAGTTCATCCCTTTTTCAGGCTGTTAGTCTGGGCATGATTCAATAAATCAGTACTTTACCTAGATTTTGTTGCTATATTTACCTTTGTGTTCTACAGACTTCAAATTACTTCAGTGGTAGATTTCTACTCTCTTGTGTTTCTCTTGTGTTTAGTTTAGGGGCTGAGATGCGAGGAAGTTTTTCTCACTGTTCCTGCTTTCTATTCAGCTTTCATAGGTGTGGATAGGCCCTGCACACCTGTGCCATCTATTTACCTCTTTGCTTCTGATCCTCTCAAAGACATATTGTTGTTCAAGTGGCATGTATATGGCTCTATGGGGGAAAATAAGAGACAAGAAACGTGGCTCTCACTTGTCCTCTATTTTCAGTATTATGAAGTACCTGTGCAATGAAGTCTCTAGGGGGAAGCTTTTACAATCTTCAATTCCTCCTCCAGTGGCAGACTGTTTTCCCTTCAGCATAGCATAGACTTTAGAGGGCAAGCAGCTTTCCTTCCTTTCATTGATCTCAGCCCAACTTTGCCTTCTGTCGGTGGGAGAGTTGACATGCTTAAGTTTCCCGCCTCTTCCGAACAGCCTTAGACATCTCTTTTATACCAGTACAAGGCCCTATGCACATTTTTTTAAATTTCCTGCTTCTCTACTGGCCGCAGTTGGTTTATCCTAGGATTCGTGGAGGATAGTACCATGGCGGTCATGTTTTCTGTTATCTTTCCCCTCGGTGGCAGCTTATATTTTCCTGGAACAGGAAGCCAAGAAATTTTCCTGCCCCCTTGCCTCAGCAGACCACTGGTTCTTTCATTAGTGTGTGCTATTTCTACCTACATTTCTTTGGTCTGAACTTTGTCAGCTGGTCACATCAAATTCTAGTGAGGAGAGCTGGGAAATGTAGTCTTCCTATGTACACTGAAGGAAATTAAACAGCGTAATAAACACATAGTGTTGTCTCTGCTTTACCAAGGTAATTGAAAGAGACTAAATTGGGGATTACTCCTAGTTTTTATTCTCCTTGGCTTTGTAAGCATGACTTGATAATCTGGCCTTTATTTACATCTTCAGCTTTATTTTCTCCCACACTCTACATATATCCTGTGATTCAGAATAATTGTTTACATGTATTTGAAACACTGTGCTCTCTCTTGAGCATTCTTTCTGTGTATGCTCTCTTTTCCTCATTTGTTTCCCTTTTTACATCCTGTCTCCAGAGAATCATCTCCAGCCTTTTTTCCATGACCCTATACAATTCTATATTTTTCTATTCTAGTATTTATCAAAGCTGTGTTATAATTGGCTGTAAGTTATTTGAAGGTAGGACAGAAAGTGCAGAGACATGTGACGGGTAACATATTTCATTTTCCTTCAGGATATTATAGTTCTAGTGCTCTGAGGGAAATCTAGTTATCCAGCACTAACTACAGTATTTACTCAACTCTTTTCAGCTTTTCTATTATTCTCATGCCTTCCTTTGCATATTCTACTACTAATTAAATGATTAAAAATATTTTAAATCTTTATAAAGAAATCTTTCAATAAACATAATAGCTAATACTTATTATTCTAAGTATCTCACATGTATCAATTCATTTAATTTTCACAACAACCTTATGAAGTATTATTATTTTTCTATTTAAGAAATAAAAGAAGCAAAGAAAGGTTACATAACCATTTTACAAAGCTAGCAGGAGTTAGGCTTGGGATGTGGAGCCCGGCAATTTGACTTCATGGTCTGAGCTCTTTGGAACAGGTGTTCATCCTGTGTCCAATTAATAGTGGCAATTATAGTGACATTACTTAGTACCAAGAATGTGACTATATCAGTCAGAATCCAGATAGGAAAACAGAACTAGTTTATTATAGTTTATTTAACAGATAAATTTTAATTTAGAATATTAGTTAAACAGTACTGGAGGGCTGAGAATGATAAAGTGAAACACCGAGGTTACAAAGGCTATGCCCCTGCCATCCCACCCCTATTCTGCACAGGCTCACCTCTACATTTTGACGGAGAAGTTGGGAGGTGGCAAAAAGAATTGCCAGATTAATAGCCTAATGATGTTGTATTTGTAAGGATGTAGTCAGAAATTTGTTAACTAGGTAATCTATAGACTTTTGAGAACAGCATAGTGAGAAGAGTATTAGTAGTGGAGATTTAAAAGGAGGCTTGCACATATACATGTGAGTGGTGTTGGCAGCTGCTAAACAGTAACCTGAGTAACATTGGCAGGCTCTATTTGTGACATTTGGCAGAGTCATGAGGTTGTGTTATCAGCAACTGGCATGCAGTTAATAGTGGAATCTGTAAGGCTGTGTAGTGGACAGAGAGGGCCACACATTTCTGCAGACTTCCCAAAATGGTTGCCAAAGAGAATGTACGTTATCTGCAAACTCCATAATCCTGCTGCTGGGAGGCACCACCTTGGAGAGAGGGCAATTATAGTAAGGAAGGTAGTGACAGTGTAGCAACTAAACTTTATTAAAATTTCTTCTATAAACCTGGTACCTTGCTAGATGTTACACATACATTGTCTTATTTTATTTCATATAAACCAGTTGTAAAGTAGGTACTATTACCATTATGCCCACTTTACAGATTACAAAATTTGGGCTTAAAAAATTAAAGTGAGTTGTTCAAGATCACATAGATACAAATGGAAAACCCAGGTTTACTGTCTCAAAAGCCTGTGCTATGAGCTACCAGGTCTTATAAGGAAGCTCGAGCCAATCATGACTTTCTTTACCACAGTTTCTGTTCCCATTGTCCATCATTTCCTCCCAAGCTCATGCTAGCTGGAAATGGAGGGTTCTATGTAAAGGGTTGTAAGTAGAATGAGTCAGGCTTAATAAAATACAAATTCCTAAATATATTTGGAACTATAATGAGAAAGAGTGTTTATAACTTGCCTGAAAAGTGATCATACATATTTAGAACCCAGTCGATTATTAGATAAAATTATAACACATCATAATTGTTTGTGGGTTTATATGCAGATTTGTGTTGCACACAAGTTATGCAGTGCAAAACACTTGGAAAGAACAATACTTGTATCCTACAGAGAAAAAGAAGTGGACATAAGTTAGAAAATAGCTTTGGGCTGTTTCTTTTGACCTGATACTCACTTGTGACCATGCAGTGGCACTAAGCCTTCAAGTATACACTGATTTTGGTGTCTGATTGCACACTGTAGGTCTTCATTTATATATATGGCATTGAATATATCATTTCTTATCATCTGTCAAGGAGAAAAGGCAAAGTAAGAATTAAAGAGAGTCCTTAACACTTATAATATTTTTTTTACGGCCTTAGATCTATTCTGCCAAGGTGTTGCCATAGACTCTGAAGACTAGATGTGATAAAACAGGCCAAGAATTCTGAGTGGCAGTAGGGAACTTACTACTGATTATAGCATGTGGCACTTAGAGCTGAGAACCAACAAATCACTTTGGTCATCACCCAACAAAAGAGAAAAATATCTTTTTTAATTGGAAATCACATTCTTTCATCAGACTATTTAAGACTTATAGAAATGTTTCCCCTATTTGTTTTGGAAAGTTGGTATGGGATGGTAGAGAGAAGCATCAGAAATTGGTGCCCCCTACTGGCTTTACTTTTTTTCTTCTCTCCCCACTGTCTTTGTGAACCATTACTTAGGAAAAGAGTATGTGACTTTGGACAAATTACTCACCCTTCGTTTTAATTTTCTGGCCACTAAACTTGAGGTGGTTGAATTTTTACTTTATTTTTATAACTTTACCATTCTGTGATTTCCCCTCTTCATTTTCGCACATGCAAAGCTGAAGTTGACTTTAAAAAAAAAAAGCAGGAGAGGAGTAAAAACAGAAAATAGAGTACATATTGCAGTCTTCTAAATATTGCTTAACAGCAAAATATTTCCCTGTGCTAGAAGACTGCAATTATGTACTCTATTTTCTGTTTTTAAGCAATATTTGCTTAACAACAAAGTATTAATACCTAAAATAGTATAAACTATTTTATATAAAATATAAAATACAAGGATATTTGCTTCTAATTTGTTTTAGATATCCAATGGCTTCCCTTAACTGTCCCTTTTGTACAATACTCTTTTTTGTCTCTGAAATATTAATTTTATTTATTTAAAGTCCCATTTTGATTATCCTATTAACTTTGTTTCTTCAGGTATACCTGCAAATAGGTAGTTTTATCGTTCCCTCCTTCAGTGTTGTTGCTTCTTAAATATTTGTGATGCTTGATCATGAGTTCAGGTTTGGAACTGGTATTTCCTACTACATTAACCACTGCCAGCTTAAATTTGCTGTAGATTTTTGGCAGATGCACTGTATTTGGTTAAGAAGCTCTCATCTATTCTCAAGTTTCTAGGAATTTTATCACGAATTGGTTTAATCCATCTATTTTGTTTTTAATATTACTCACAATATTTCCATTTTTAAAAGTTCTGTTTAGTTCTTTTTCAATGTTCCTGTTCTTTCCTTTTTTTCTAGCTTAATATGTATTATCATTTCTCTTTCTTTACATATTTTTACAATCATTTTAAAATTTAGCACTCAGCAAGATACTTTGCAACTTTCTCTCATTCTTTGTTGAGACAAGGTCTCACTCTGTCATCTAGATTGGAGTGCAGTGGCGTGATCAGAGCTCACTGCAGCCTCTAATTCCTGGGCTCAAGCTATCCTGCCACCTTCGCCTCCTAAGTAGTTAGAACTATAGAAGTGTGCCACCATGACCGACTAATTTTTTAAAAGACAGTTTATATAGATAGGGGTCTCACTATGTGTTGCCGGGGCTGGTCTTGTACTCCTGGCCCCAAGCGATTCTCCCACCTCGGCCTCCCAAAATGTTGGGATTACAGGCATGAACTATACACCTGACGTACAGCTTTCTTTGGCTCTCATGACTCTGTTTTCAACTCCGCTTTATATCAGTGTGGCATCCTTCCAGGCTGTGAGGTGTTTCCTGGACACTCAGTCTCAACCACTGTTCATGAACTGGTTTTAGGGTACTTTCCTATTCCCATATGAGTGGTAACGATTCATTTCCCAGAGCTTCGTTACTGTGTCATGTCTGATACCCTAGTTCCCTGTCATGGCATCAGTTACATAGTTACAGTTTTGATTATTCTTATTTTTTGGAAAGATTTTTCTTTTCTTTTGTTTTTTTCTTTTTCCTTCTTTTTGAATGCTTGGCTATGATTTATGTATTTTTGTTTTATTTTTTCTAGTACTTCTACATATTTATGGTAAGAGGGGTTCTGGGTTCGGTCAGTTCCCCATGTTGCTGGAAAGCATAGTAAAATATTAGTGCTATAATAAATGTTTTTCTATATGCCCTTTATACGCTAGTTCAATTTGTTTTTCTGGGATGAACTTATACATGTGAATCTTCTGATAGAAAAGAATGTAATTTGGGATTATGATTAATTTTTTAAAATTGATATCCAGAAAGTTTATCAGTTTACACTGATACCAGTAGTGTCTGAGAATACATGTTTCAGAGACATGCTGAAACTTGAAGGTTGAAAAAAGTTTACCAAGTGAAGAAGGGGGAAAATGCATTCCAAGCAGAGGGAACAGTATGTAAAAATGCAGAGAAATATTCAAAAATGTATTTCATAAGTTACAAGAGATTCGCTAGGGGATAATGAAAAGATTATGGATATATGAATTATAAAATCCTTGCCTTATCACTTCCTTACCCACATCCTAGGAAGGTGGGCAAATTAACTAATTTTGTAGACCTGATTTTTGTTGCCTGTGAAATGATGGTAATCCACATTTTAGGCTTCTTGTGAGTATTAAATAAAATAATGTTAATAGAGTACCCAGTAGGTGATCATTCAATGGTAAGTTATATCTTATAATGTCAAGCCTAGAATACAAGGTCTAGAAGGGTTTATTTAGAACTAATAATTTTTTTCCTTTAAATGTTTGTTAGAATTCACTAATAATATTAAATCCGTTTGGCCAGGAGTTTTCTCTATGCAAAGATTTTTAACTAAAAATTAAAAACTAAAAATTAAGTTTCTTTTATAGATAAAGGTTTATATATTGCCTTCTGAATTAGCTTTAGTAGTTGTGTGTGTGTGAGTGTGTGTGCATTTTTTTTTTTTTAAGGAATTGGTTCATTTCAACAAAGTTGTCTAATTTACTGGCATAAAGTTATTCACAATAATTTATTTTTACCTTTCAAATATCTATAGATTCTACGATGATGTCATCTCTCTCATTCCTGATATTGGTAATTTGCGATTTCTCTCTTATTCCTGATCAGCTTGAATAAGTTTGTCAATTTTATTGCTATGCTCAGAGGGCCAGCTTTTGTTTGTACTGATTTCCTCTATAGTTTTTCTGTTTCATTCTTCATTTATTTCTGTTCTGATCTTTATTATTTATTTTTGTTTGCTTACTTTGGCTTTGATTTTATTTTCTCTTTGTAGCTTTTTTAAGCTAAAAGCTGAGGATATTGATTTGGGACATTTCTTCTTCACTAATTTATGTATTTAGCACGAGAAATTTGTTAGTGCTATCAAGCACTGCTTTAGCAGCCTCTCACAAATTTTGACCTGTTGTGTTTTTCATTGTTTAGTTAAAAATACTTTATATTTTTATTTTGTATTTCTTCTTTATCCAAAGAAGTTTCCATATCTTTGAAAATTTAAAGACATCTTTCTGCTAATAATTGTTCTCTGACCATTATAATGAGAGAACATATTTTGTATGACTTGAATCACTGAAAATTTATTGAAACATTTTTTATGGTTCATATTATGGTCTATCTTGGTAAGTGTTCTATGTGCAGTTAAAAAGAATGCATATTCCGTTGTTGTTGGGTGAAATGTTCTGCAAATCTCAGACAAAGGTCAAATTCACTGAGGATGTTTTTCAAGTCTTCTATATCCATTCTGATTTTTCTGTCCACTTGTTCCATTAATTATTTATCGGGAGTGTTTGTTTATATCTTTGTCCTGTGTCATGAATTTGTCTGTGTCTACTTGCAGTTCTATCAGTTGTTGTTTCTTTTTTGTTGTCCATAGCTTTAATAACTCTGTTATTAGATGCACACATATTTAGGAATGTTTTGTACTCTTAATGAATTGCCCCTTTATCATTATGAAATGTTTTTAAAAATTCTCATTATCATTCTTTGCTCCGAAATCTACTTTGCCTGATATTTATTTAGTCATTCTTAAAACATTAGCATGGTATAATATTTCTCATACTTTTCTTTTTAATCTGTTTGTGTCTTTAAAGTGTTTTTCTTGTCAGCAACATATCATTGGGCTTTACGTTTTTAGCCAATTTAACAGAATTTACCTTTGAATAGGGGTTGGCAGGTTATTGTCACTTTATCTGGTTGTCAGCATGATCAGGTTTAAGTCTATTATCTTGCCATTTGCTTTCTAATATCCCATCTATAGATTTTCCTCCTTTCCTCTTTTTCTGCCTTCCTTTAAGTAAGTATTTTTCACAATTATAATTTATTTATTTTGGTGGCCTTTATTTCTTTACTTTGATAATTGCATTAGAATTTACAGTAAACATTTTAAATAATCACAGTTTACCTTCAAGTGATATTATACCACTTCATGTTTAGTTTAGAAACTATAACTGTATACATCCATTTCTCTCCTGGTCCTGTGCTTTTGTTGCTTTACATTTTATTTTCACACGTGCTATAAACCTCTCAGTATTACTATTATTTCATTTAAGCAGTCAGTTATCTTTTAAAGAAACTTAAATAACAAGAGAAAAATCTATTTCAAACATTTCAGCCTTATATTTCCGTAAACGCACACAGGCACAAAATATAACCTAAATACTGCAGATAATTACAGGAGGGCTTGCCCATTCAGAGACCCCAGCTTTAATAAATAACATTGTCAAGTAGACAATGGGAGTTCAAAAATACTGAAACTGGAGGTATTGGTCTTAATATGATTTCATTTGCAATAATATTTGTGAGTCTTATGGATACTCCTAAGAACAGACCAATATAACCTGGTTGTCTCCTTGTCAATTATCTAATTTCTGAATTGGCTAAAGCCTTGATTTCTTACATCAGACCATTTAAACGAACGGTTAACTGCTCATCTCTTCCCTTCCCATCCCTAGTTTCATTATTTATATAATACCTTCTGTTTGAGGATGAGAATATAAAATTATTTGTGTAAATAATTGTTTTCCTACAAGTGGAATTATTATTTTACTTCTACTTGTATATTTTTATGAGCACTCTGTACACGTTTATTAATTTTTAAATTTCTGATTTGTGCTTTAAACACTATAATAGCAACTGAACAAACAAGTGATTGTTCAACAAATAAGCCTTGTGGCATCATTTATTATGTTTAACCAGACAAAGGTACACATAATTTTGTGTAATTTAAACAATTAATTTAAATTAAAAGAAAAACATTACAAAAATGCAACGATATAGTTGCGTGAGTTGCCCACTTTATGATAAAATTAGAGCCCAGATGCCCACTGTGCCAAAATGTTAATTTGGCACCATGACTAAATTAAAAAATTGCTGAAAAAGTTGAATGAAAAGTCACACTTACTCTTTGAACATTTATAAATTCTTTCCCATTCATATGTGTTAGAGTCATTTTAGTGAATCTTTATGAGTGAAGGAAGACAATGCAGGTGCTTTCCTTATGATATCCATGTGAGATGAGAAGAGCATTGCTATCTTTGACAAGGTACTTAGACAAGACAAGAAAATAAGGAGTTCCATGATTACAACGTTAATGGATGAATTTTATTTTCTTTCTTATTATTCTGTTGTGTCTGTCTTGCCTTTCTTGTCTGTATGCTCAACCAAACATATAATTTTAATTTTATCTTTTGGAAATTATGGTTTAATTTAGTATTTTCCATAGAACAATTATGAGTAGGAAAAATTTTTAAGTAATCAGTAATTACATTGTAGTTCAGATTTAAATATTTTCTACTTACCAGTGAACACAGGAGGAAAAGGAAACACAATATAAATGGCTGTGCCAGTACAAAATGTGTTGTGCCAAGTTTACATTATGGCATTAATTGAAATATTTTGCTAATATACAATTCTTGTCATTTTTTGCAATTCTACTTCATTATTTATATTGTTTAATTGTTTAGTGCCATCAACATATTTGGAAATAAAAGTGTGTTTATAATTTTTAAAATAATAAATAAAATAGCAGGGAAATGAATTATTAAAATGAAGGCTCCCAGCCATGTATAAACAGTTAAACAGCTATAGCTAGTTTTTCTGGGGGTGGGGGAGAGGCCATAACACTCACATACTTGTTAATTGCTTTTGAAAATCTTAATGCATTTGACTTAAATCAATACCAATATCTTCTATTCAGACTTCCTAATATGCATGTTTTTTATACCTTTGTAAGATGGACATTGGAAATAGTGTGAAGACATATAACATCATCTTTTCTACATACCCTGCAAAGTAGAATTTGGCATAAACCTGGCTCAACTTGTACTACATTCAAGTGAATTCATTACTGTCGGGGCCAGAAAAATATAAGAATATCAAAGATGTGATTCTTCTTTAACATTGATCCTCAAATTATGGCATGATAGCAAGACCCTGTTATGCTCTAATCTCCAACTGAATAGTCCACATATATAACAAAGCAGTGGTTGTATATTAATCCTAAACTATGTATTCTGTCTCATAGCAATATATAGATTTTTTTCCCCTCATTTCCTCCATATATTCAAATTACAGAATCTACCTTGTCCTGAGATTGACATCCTGACATGATGATGAAAATAATCAGGTTAAGGGAATTTGACATGCCACCAATCCTTTCTTAATTTATTTAGGATCCCAGTCTGTATCAGGAATTATGTCAGGCATTTGATATTTAAAGTTAAATAGAGTGAATTTTCTAATCTCAAATATCTTAATGTCTGTAAGAAGAACAGACATGCGAATAATATATGTCTGTCATATATTTCTAGCACCTAGTTCAGAACCTAGCATACTGAGGGCAATTTAATAGTAACAGTACCTCTACTGGTAATAATAATAATAATGTCTGACTCTGAAAGTTTATTATATACTAGGAACTTTTCTGAGGACTTTATTCATTTATTGCTCTTAAAAATGCCATCATGTAGATGCATAAGTTGTCCATTTTCTTTATGGCAAAACAAGTTCAGATGCTCATTGTGTCAAGGTGTTAATTTGGTACCATGGCCAGCTCTATCTGGTGCCACAGAGGAAAGCTTCACAGATGTGTTGAACTCTGACAAAAACAATACAAATTTACCAGGCCCCCCAAAAAAAAAAAAAAAAAAAAAGCAATGGGTAGGCAAAGGGAACAACCAGTGTAAGAGGCAGGAGAGATAAAAAGGATAGAACTTTGAGTATTTCAGTCAACTGGAACTTTAGGTAGAGAATGAAAATGAGTTTGCAGAAGCAGATAGGTGGTTGATCCAGGAAGGAAGATGTTAATTGCAATAGTAAGGGTTTGAATGTGACAAAGAGGAGGGATTAGTTATACGAGATATTTAAAAGATAAGGACCACAGAACTTACTGATAAAAGATATGAAGAAAAGGAAAAAGATTCCAAGGAATTCTAAGTTTCTAGCTTGGGTGAGTAAGTGAGTGAGTCATTCAAAAGGATGAGGAGGTTGAGTGGGAAGACTAAAATTTCAGTTTTGGGTCAAGTGATTGTGAGCTGTCTATCAGATATATAGGTGATATACCCAGTAAACACATATATATTTCTCAGAAGAGAAAGCTGAACAGGAAAAACAGAAATAGCACTAGTGTGTATGTTGTTTGCTAAATCCAGGAACAGAGATGAGAGGACCCTTAGGATTGCACAGAGTGAGAAGAGAATGGGTAGAGCGAGAAGAGGAAGGCAAAAGAAATCAGGTAGCAAAATAGAATGAGAAGGAAAGACAAGAATTATAGGAGAAAGCAAATAGAGACACAAGAGAAATTGGTGTTTTTGAAAGCAGGACATCTCTCTTCCCACGGAAGAGGCAGCAGAGATGGAGGTACCACACCTAAATTGTTCCTTAGTATGAACTCAGTATGAAAATACACAACCAGGTGAAAAAAGGTTAACATCTCAACTGAATATTTAAAAGTTATGTTTCTGTTTTATCCTGAAAATTGTTTTTTAATCTGTCTTATTAGTCTGAATTCATCAATGATATGAAATCTATAATCATTTGAATATTTCCATTCTCTTGGATAGCTTGTTAGATGTTAGGCATACATTTAAATAGGTAGAGTTTAATTTTTTTTATCTTATTTTACAATGAAGTGTCCTAAAGAGATAAACAGTAGTATATGCAGAGGCTACTGTACAAAGCGCAAGGTTTTGTCATATATATTTTTGAAAATACTTATTGAATAATTAATACATAGGTAAAACAGGGGTCTATTACTCAATCCTTTCCAGGTAGTATTGGTCACAATGGACTCATTTAATTTTAGAACATCTATTTTAAATGTTACCTTAACTTAGCCTCCGCAGAATTAAACTAATGCTTAAAGAATGGAGCATATCTAGGGCAAAATACTCCCAATCCCTACTTTAGAATGATGCAAATCAAGTATCTTATTTGAAAAGTTAAATCTCACAATTCCTTTAGGAAAACTTTTAAAACCTGGGAACAATAAAATGGTATTGTATATTTTCTCGAGTGACCAGAAAACCACAAGTATTTAAATTTAGATATCTGACAGGGAAGTGTTACATGTCTGTGGCAGGATTAATTTTTGCTCTGTCAGATCTGACCTGGTGCTATAGTTATTTTAAGCTCTGGAAATACAGAAGCGTTATGGTTGCCAAATACTAGGTGCCATCTAGTGGCCATTCAGAGTTAAGACAAATATTCACAATAATTCAAAAACTTCAGTTAAATCATGGTGAGTTACATTTATTGCTTTGTGAATTATACAATCCAGCTTTTCCAGATTTCAAATTCCCTAAATTTACATCGCTACAAAGGAAATATCCTTCCGGGCTATTGCTGTTAGTGTTAGAATATTGATTGGTTTAATTTTTTGACTTCAGGTCAAGAGATTTTCTTTCTTGATTTTAGTAGAAGGGATATTGCCCATATAATACCTTCTAATTAAAGTGAGTGTTGGAGAGATTTTATTGTTTCCCAAAAGGCTCAAATTTATGTTTTACTTTTCTTCTCTAAATTAGAGTTGTTTAAAATTTGAGGATGCCATTCCAAGGTAGACTAAGGGTCAAATAGAAGCATGTGAGTGATATTACTAATTCCAACAGTCAATCATTTTGAATGTGGAAAATTATTAGCTTTGGATTTGTGTAAAAGATAGATGTAAAGTTACATGAAAACCATTAACATTTTGGAATTCTTAATTAGGACAAATTTTGATCCAGTGAGAAATGTGGACAAAATCCAGGTTTGGTTCTTTCCATCTCCAAGAACTTGGTTGAAATAACAAATTGATAAATTATAGTATAATTGTCCTTGATAAGCATAATAATTTGTGATAGCATTATTTGATATTGATACTTATTCTAACAATGAAGAAATAGTAAATAAGATTATAACTCATTTTACCAAATCAAAGTGAAAACTGAAAAACATTAAACACTATTATTATCTTGCCATCTGGCATTTATATACATTTTTTATATAGTTTTGATGCAGCACATTCATTTTATTTTGGCAACAGTGAATCATTTATTTCTTTTGAGAAATCATATTCAATTTGGGAAACTGCACATTAGCTCTGTGGTAAAGAAAAGGTTTTATTAAAGTTCTGTAATTTGGACTGGAAAGACACCATTTCAGTGTCAGAATCCTATTGTGCCTATGGGAAATAAAATACTTAGAACGCATAAATATCATATGTTTAGTAGGGATTATATATAAGATGCCTGGGAAAAGGCAATTTTCAGTCAGTTAAAAAATAATTTATTTATTTACTTATTTATTGAGACAGAATCTCCCTCTGCCACCCAGAACGGAGTATAGTGGCACGATCTCAGTTCACTACAACCTCCACCTCCTTGGTTCAAGTGATTCTCATGTCTCAGCCTCTGGAGTAGCTGGGGTTATGGCTGTGTACCACCACACTTTGCTAATTTTTATATTTTTAGTAGAGATGGGATTTCACCATATTGGCCAGGCTGGTCTTGAACTCCTGGCCTCAAGTGATCTGCCTGCCTCCCAAAAGTGCTAGGATTACAGGCATGAGCCATCATGCCTTCCCAACAAATATTTATTGAATATACACCATTAGCAAGGAGCTAGGAATATGTCTGTGAACAAGATAGACAATGTTATCACCTTTAAGAGGATAGTGTCTTAGGGGTATTATTTATGAGAGATATATGATGGACAAGTAAAAACTAAACATTTCAGTTAGTAAAAAAATTAACTGATCGTGGATTAGAGAATGAGAGACTATTTAGATGCAAAATAGAAAAATAATTAAAAGGTCCTTAATAATTTACTTGATGATTTGAAAATATTGGAAACGACTTTTATAGGCACTTCTGTATGCACTTTATATTCAGACAGTAGTTTGATACAATATTCCTTCCTATCATAATGCATGCTGTTATAATGAGTTAACACCTGTCTGAGTTTTAAAAATTAAATACTAATGAAAGCAGAAACCCATCAACTATTACTCTATGCCTCACTGTATAAAGCTCTGAGGAGATGTGTGTAACCAGGTTATTGAAATATTTAACTCAGTAGGATATAACATAAAATTATTTTGTTTTATTTTTTTACCAATCACTGCCCCAATAAGGACTATGTTAAATCTTATTTTCCTGATGGTTAGCATATTTTCTACAAATTTTAAAGCAGATTTCCAAAGCTTTGCAGTCATTTACAGTTTTCATAGTCTATAATTTTAATACCAGATTCAGTAATTTTAATACAAGATGATTCGAGTTGAGTTATCTGCAGCAGCATCTATTTAATCAGTAGGAAGTGGGTGCATCCCTTGCCATGCTACATAAGGGGAGTGGCAGTTTTGATTGTTTGGAAGATGTGGGACAGAACAAGTGCTAAATTCAGAGAGGACAAGAGAGGCCTGATTTGAACACTAAAATTTCCAAAATGAAAGATGGAACAATGGTAGAGAGGTATTGTGATGGAGATTAGTATGTGTGACACATTAAACCATTGCTTAACTTATGATCAAAGTAGATTTTGACTCCCCTGCTTTCTTCAGCCTTAGTAATACTCAGCATAGCCCAGGGATCACAGCAGGGAGTAAATAGTGTGATTTTAATTTTAAGTTGCAGGCCCACTAATAGTTTCCCAGGTTCAAATACAAGATATCCAAGGAGGTGAAGGACTGGGAAAGGTTGGATAGAAAAGGGAGATTGCTGAATGCAGTTAAACAACCAATAAAGTGTCTCACTAACTTACTAGTAGCTGGTTATTTCAAACACAATTGGTCACTTTAGGTAGCATTCTGAACTTTTTAAAGTCATTTATAAAATACCTTATATTTGTTATAAAATACCATTTCCTTACTAAAAAAGTGATGAGTAAATAAAATCACTTTTTGAACTTAGACTTTTTTTGTTATGTCTATTTTATTTGTAAAACATGCATATTGAAACTATGCCTAGAAAGTTCTTTCAGTTTCTTACAGAAAGTAATTCTATAAATACAAGGTTCTATTATTATTTTGTAGTGGGTGTTAGACAATACAAAGCTTACATGACTCAGTTATATTTGCATAGCGTTTTTAATTTTTTTAGCACAATTGTCTCTATAATAGCATAAAATGCCATTGCGGAGATAATGCTCTATTGAATTGGAGCCCACAGAAATCTGTGTGAATATGCATTTAGAATCTCTGTATCACACCTTATTAATGACAGTATAAGTGTTAAATTTTATTGCTGTAAGAAATTTTAGCTCTATTTATATATTTTCATGTTTGTTTCTTTTATGATAGAAGCAAAGGGAGGGGAGATTAGGCATGGATGAGACTTTTAATGGAGGTTTTGGTGATAAAATATTTGAATTTCTATTTTCATCATTGAACACTACTTGGTCAAGTGAGGAAACACATGGGTCTCTCTCTTTCGAGACCTCTTTTCTCATTTGGGAATACAGAAAAAGAGCTCATATTAATGATATTTACAAATATGCTACAAAATATTCATTTTGTCTCTGTGATAGAAATCTTTCTAACATTGATTATATGCATTCCAATATTCATAAAATTAGATAAATACAGTAGCATTTGCTTGAGACAAAGCAATATGAAGTAAAACTTCCAGAGATATTTATGGGAAGGAGAAAAAATATGACAGGGATTAAAAAAGAAGTACAATAGACCTGTTTAAAGCAAATGAAGCAATATAAACTAATTTAGTGTAAGTAGCTGCTAGGAAAAGGATAGGTCACTGATTCGGAAGTGCTGGCAAGGGAAGAGCGTGGTTTCTTTAAGTAATATGGAAGAGGGGAAGGCAAGTGCTGGGTAGAGAAGGGTGTGGTCCCTGGCTAGGGCTCCACCCCCATGGACCTAGGTGAGGACAGGCACTTCCTGCCCAAATGTTGCATTTCCAGAGATCACCCTGGCCTGCCACACCCTCATCCACCCCAGACCCAAGCAAGACAGAGACAGAGGCAGCTGGAGGTGGAGAGAAGCACCAGTGGAGGAGCACACAGAGGCACCTGGACTTGGAGAGGAGCACATGGGTGGAGGAACAGAGAGGCGGCTGGAAATCAGAGGAACACACCAGCAGGCACTGGCAGGCTGACCAGCCACTAACTGGCAGAACGAGGCAGAGTTTCGCCAGGGCAGTCAGAGGAGAGCCCAGGTTGAGTATTCTGTCTCAAGGGGAAAACCATCTCCCTTCTGGCTCCCCCATCCGCTGAGAGCTGCTTCCACTCCGTTAAACCTTGCACTCATTCTCCAAGCCCAGGTGTGATGCGATTCTTCCAGTACAGCAAGGGAAGAACCCAGGATATGGAAAGCCCTCTGGCCTTGCGGCAAGGTAGAGGGTCTAATTGAGCTGATTAACACAAGTCTATAGATGGAAAAACTAAATGAGCAAAACTAAAAGAGCACCCTGTAACACATGCCCACTGGGGCTTCAGGAGCTGTAAGCATTCACCCCTAGACACAGCCGTGAGGTCAGAGCCCCACAGCCTGCCCGTCTGCATGCTGCCCTAGAGGTCTGAAGAAGTGAGCCACACCCCCATCACACACCCTGCGAGGGGGCAAGGGAACCGTTCCCATTTCAACGGGAAGTACCGGAGTAGTAGAGAAAGACAGGAGGTATTGAAGAAAGATTTTTTTCTTTTAAAAGTTTCTTTCCTTTTGTCCTTTGCCCTTGTATTTTTGGAGGACTAGATGAAAACTATTTGAAGGCTAGCATTAGGAAGGTTTAAGTTCATGGGTTCTTGCCTTACAGTTAAATTGGACCGTCTGCTTACATGTAATAGATTTGCTTCTTGTGTTTATCTATTTCCCTCAAACCCCACTGAAATGACAGTAAAGACAAAAGTAAAGTTTTAGGCCAAAAGAAAGAATAAAGTTTGGGGGAAGAGATGAAAAATGCATAAAACCTTTCAACAATTTTTTGAAAGAAGGAAATCAAAAGGAAGATTAGCCAACTAAAGGTGGAACTGAGGCAATTTAAGATACATATATAGGAAGAGAAGGGTAAGCAAGAAAAGCATCAGCAACTTGCTTCAAGAGTCTCTGAAAACTGGTGATTAGAAGCATCAGCTAATTGACAAAAGGTGGAAGATGAGATTGTTGGTCTTATTCAGAACAATTGAATCCCTGGGGCCTGAGAAGCTCACTACACTCCTCTCATTCTTAAAGGGCATACTCCGTCCTGATACGATGAATGATATCAGATCTTCGACAAGGGACATTCTCAAGACATTGCAGAACAACATGAAACTACTCCCATATAAATAGAGAATCCAAAAAGTGACAGACACATGACAGATCATAAATAGTAAGTGGCAGCCAGAATGCAGTTGGAATTATCTTAAAAATAACACAGAGAGTTGGAAAATAGTGAAGCAATACTTTCAAATTTCAGCCTGGCTTACAACCCCAGCCAAATTATCAATTAAGTATGAGACTAGAATAAGATGCTTCCCAGTGTACATAGACAAAAATGTATATCCCCAAAACATTTTTTTTTCTTAGCAACCTAATAAAGGTTATGTATTGGCAAAACATAAGAGTAAACATCATTTTGACCAAAATGAAACATACATTATAATTACTGATGAGTTTCTCTATTTGGGAGTTTTTTCAACCATAGATTCAATGACATATTACCTGTATACATTAAAGCTTTCTAGTTTATGGAGTACAACCACATAAAGCAAGTCAACAAATATCCAGAATTATGGGGCACTATGTTTAGTATTTTCATGTTATTGTAATTCCCTTCCTGTGGCTTCACGAAGTGGAGCTGGTCTGTTTTTAGCTAGAACTTTGCCTGCAAATGCAGTCACTTTAGGAGACTTCTGAATTGCCTTCTGGGAATTTTTTTTTCTATGCCTATTGTTACAGGAAGAAAACTAAGAAGCTAGTGTGAAAGGAAGAAAGTAATGTTTAAAGATATGTTACTCTTTAGACTTCCAAGATTTCCTCAAAGTCTACATTCTTGAAGATCTTATATACCTTTGATCTCATTAAGTATTTACTGAGCATATGCGGACAAAGTCCTCCACTAGGAAGTAGGCTTAAGATATGACCCTCCTGTCAGTCACTTTAAAGTCTAGTTCATTTAGTTTATTGTCAAGAAATACATTCCATTTCCTCCGGGCTATCCAATTTGTTGGGATATATTTGTTCATAATAGTCCCTTATGATCTTCTTTATTTCTGAGGCATCTGTTGTAATTTCTCTGTTTTCATTTTTGATTTTGAGTCTTTCCTCTTTAAAAAAAAAAATAATCCAGCTAGGGATTTGATAAATTCCTAGAAACATATAACCCACCACAACTGAATCAAGAAGAAATAGAAAGGCTGAATAGACCAATAAATTAAAAAAAAGAGAGATTGAAGTAGTAATTTAAAACCTCTCAACAAAGAAAAGCTCAGGACCAGATGGCTTCATGGCTAAATTCTACCAAACATCCAAAAAAGACTATCAATCCTTCTTAAACTCTTCCAATAAATAAAAAAAGGAAATAATTCCAAACTATTTTTTATAAGTCCAGCCTTACCCTGACACCAAAGGTAGACAAAAACACCACAAGAAAAGAAAACTTTATGTCAATATCTCTGAAGAACATAGAAGCAAAAATCCTCAATAAAATGCTAGAAAATAAAATTCAACAAGATTATAATAAAAGGATTATGCATTTTGACTGAGTTTTATCCTTGGGATAAACTGGGATTTATCCTTGGGATACAAGCGTGGTTTAACATAAGCAATCAGTCAATGTGAAACATCACATTAACAAAATGAAAGATTAAAATCACATGGTCATCTCAATAAATGCAGAAAAGTATTTGACAAAGCTCAACATTCTTTCAAAACAAAAACTCAGCAAATTCAGTGCAGAATAAAATGTACTAAAACAATAAAGGCCATGTATGATCATCAACAGGAAACACTTAAACATTTTCTTTGAAGGTTCAATATAAGGCAAAGATGCTCACGCTCATTACTTCTATTCAACATAGTGCTGGAAGTACTAGGAAGAGCAATGAGGTAAGAAAAAAAGGGAATTTAGATTGGAAAGAAAGAAGTTAGATTATCCCTATTTGCAGATGACATAATCTTACATGTGGAAAAATCTAAGTACTCCATAAAAACCTGTTAGAACTAATAAATAAATTTGCCAGAGTTGCCAGATACAAATCAACACACAAAAATCAGTTGCATTTCTTTATGCTGATAATGGCCTATCAGAAAAAGAAATTAAGAACACACGTATATTTATAATAGCATCAAAAAGAATGAAATACTTAGGAATAAATGTAACCAAGGAGATTAAAAATCTTTACACTGAAAACTACAGAACACTCATGAAAAAAATTGAAGAAGACACAAATAAATGAAAAGATATCATGGGTTCATGAACTGGAGAAACTACTATTGTTTAAATGCCCACACTACCCAAAGTGATCTATAGATTAAATGAAATTCCTATCAAAATTTCAATGATATTTTTCACAGAAATAAAAAAGAAATCTTAAAGTTAGTATGAAACTACAAAAGATGCCAAGCATCCAAAGCAATCTTGAGAAAGAAAAGCAAAGTTGGCAGCATCACACTTTCTGATTTCAAATTATATCTCAAACCTATCATTATCAAAACTGTAATCCTGGCATAAAAATAGTCACATAGGCCAGGTGCTCATGCCTATAATCCCAGCACTTTGGGAGGCCAAGGCGGGCAGATCACCTGAGGTCAGGAATTGGAGGCCAGCCTGACCAACATGGAGAAACCCCGTCTCTCTAAAAGCAAAAAAATTTAGCCAGACGCAGTGGTGTGTGCCTGTAATCCTAGCTACTCAGGAGGCAGAGGCAGGAGAATCTGTTGAACTCAAGAGGCGGAGGTTGCCATAAGCCAGGATAGCGCCATCGCACTCTAGCCTGGGTGAGAAGAGTGAAACTCCATCTCAAAAACAAACAACAACAACAAAAAAACCAGTAACGTAGACCAGTGGAACACAATAGAGAGCCGAGAAATATTTTCTACAAGGGCAACAAGAAAACACAATGGGCATAGTTTCTTCAATAAATGGTGTTTGGAAAACTGGATCTTCATATACAAATGAATGAAATTTGTTCTTTATCTTACATCAAATGCAAAAATTAATGGATCAAAGATCTGTTGGTAAGACCTGGAACTGTAAAGCTTATAGAAGAAAACAAACAGGAAAAAACTCAGCGAATAAAGTTTTTGGATATCTCACTAAAAGCTCAGGCAAACACAACCAAAAATAAACAAGTGCTACTACACCAAACTAAAAACCTTCTGCAAAGTAAAGGAAAGAATAAATAAAAGGTAACCAATTGTTTTGGAGAAAATATTTGTGAATTATAAATTTGATAAGCAGTTAATATCCACACTATACAAAAACTTCACAAAACTCGATAGCAAAAAAAAAAAAAAAAAAAATTTAAAGAAAATTCTCCTATTTAAAAATGGGCAAAGGACCTGACTAAACATTTCTTCAAAGAGACATAAAAATGAGCCACATATTTATGAAAAGGTTCTCAATATAACTACTTATAAAGAAAATGCAAATTAAAACTGCAATGAGATACTATTTCACCTGTTAGGATGGTTATTATAAAAAAGATAACAGATAAGTGTTTTACAAGGGTATGGAGAAAAAATAATCATTTTCTATTGTTGAGGGAATATAAACTGATGCAGCTATTATGAAAAACAATATGAAGTTTTCTTAAATAGAACTGCCATAAGACCGTAAATTCTTCTTCTGGGTATGAACCCAAAGGAAATGAAATCAGTACCATGTAGAGATATCTGTACTTCTAAGTACATTGCAACATTATTTGTAATAACCCAAATGGTGGTTGCCTATATAAATGATTACATACACCAATTATATATGTATAGGGTATATATAAATATAAATATAAATTTATTATGTGGGTGCGTATATCTATATCTATATCTATATCTCTTGCCATTCATGATAATATGGATGAATTTCTAGGGCATTAGGTTAAGTGAAATAAGTCAGACAAAGACAGATACTACATGATCTCAATTATATGTAAAATCTTAAAATAAAAGGTCAAATATATAGAAACGGCAGAACAGTGGTTACCGAGTCTGGGGCAGATTGGGGTGGGTAGATAATGGAGAGAAGTAGATCAAAGTATAGAAAGTGTTCTAGGATGAAGCCTCCAGAGCTGATGTATATTATGAGGACTATAGTTGATATTATATCAAATACTGGAAATGTGACAGAATATATCTATCCTATTATACGATGCTCATAGACCATAAACTTACAAATGTAAATTTTTCTCTGCTTCTTCGAGATATATGTAAAACTTTTTGAAACTTTCTTGACAGTTTTACAACCCAAGAATGTCTTTCTCAGGGGCCTTGGAGCCATCTTTCTGAAATGTAAACATGAAGGGAGATGGCACCCCTATCTCCAGTTTCTGTGGGAACTTGGAAGCCTAAATGGTAGCTACCCTGCTCTAAGTTCAAAACAACCTCCTGTCATAAAGACATGAGTCTGTTTCTCCCTTGTGTAAACCCAATTACTAGGTGAATGTAGGATAAACTATGCTGCAAGGATTCTTACCTGATGACTAGTTATCATTTGCCTTGAAAATGTATGAAATGGGTTGTATCTGAGGGTGCCTTTAAAAGAGGGTGCAATTTCTTTCTGTGTTTATGATCTCCTAGTAGATTGCCTTTGATGTGCATCGTATTCTGGTTTAATGCTTATTCAGTAATAAAACTGTTTTCTTTCTCATCTACCTTTGTGGTGAGATTTTTGGGTTAGGAAGATTTTGCTTTTAGTTATATTTCCTCAACAACATGTAAGTGTTTTCCAAATATGGCTGTTAAATATGAGTCACACACTCTCTCCAGAGATCGCTGAGTTAGAATTTCTCAGGGTCTAAGAATTTGTGTGTGTATGTGTATTTTAATGTTCCCTGGTAATTCTGATGGACAAGCAATGAGATCCCTGACTAATTTATTATTTGTGTTGACTTATATAAACATCTACAAATTTCAGGCATGTGAAATATTTGGTGCTCAACAAAAACATAAACTCCTAAATTGCAGAGGCTCTATCTTGTTTGAATTTTGACTTCTATCTAAGATCAGGTAATAAGGGTATTTGCCACATAGCAGTGACTCAACAAATCCTGTTTTGTTTGGCATTTTGACAATGCCTTGAGGAAAAATTTTATAATCTCTCTCAGAAACTTATTTCAATTTATCTCTCTTTTATCTATCTTTAGTTACTTATTCTGAATTCCTAGTATTTCTCTTAAAGTCTTATAATCTCTCCTTAGCATATTAATTAGCATACTACATCATAAATTTAATTTTCAAAATTGAAACTCTACTTGGAATTATTATTATTCGGGTCCATCTCATTTGTTCCTATTTAATTACCATAAGAAAACAAAGAAAAGCAAAACATTCAAACTATTTTCCTTAATTTTCTGGCAGTTGTAAAATGTGATAGTGCAATAAAATATTTTCAGTTATATGGTACCTTTTATAAAAATATTTACTCATTTACTAATATAATAGCGTAATTTATGAGATTCATAGGAATTACACTCATTGTATGGGTGGGCAAATTTATTTTGCACAGTAGCCTGTGTTGGGAATATAAATAGGAAAGAAGTAGTTTATTTAAATATTTAAACTAATTAAAAATTTTAAACTGCCAAATAACTATGTCAATATCCAAGTTTATTTCTAAGTTTTCCTGTCTCATCCTAATGCAAGCTTTATTATGACAAACTTTTCCAAACTAATGTATATATTTGTGCTTGGATTTCATATTAATGATATGTGTTTATTATTCTGCCCCAATTCTTTTTTAAACAATGAGCAATTGAATGTTATAGGAAGGATTGAAGTGTCACAACCATTTATTGATTGGAAATAGACCACATTATGTAATTTTTGTCAGTTTCTCTCAAAGATTTCCTGGTCGAACTCATCAAAATTACTCATTGTTAAAGTAGTGCCTCGGGGTTTAGTTCTTGGACTCTATTTTTTTTTCCAGTTATTTAAAACCTGGGTTCATTTGGAGGCAATGCTAATTATCAAATTTGTGCTGCTATCACGTGTTCGGGTGGTGTTTGTGTGTTTTATAAACCGTTTGCTTATGCAACTTCCAAAAGAATCTTCAAATACCATATTACCAAGTTGAATATTATCTAATTAACCAACAAGGCCTGACAGACTGGGAGGTTATCATGAAATAATCACAGCCCTCAGGTGCTGTGAGGCACTGGGTGCAGCTAAGTGTCTCTAATTCCCCAAGGGTGTGATTAGCGCATTATAACAATGCTCCCTTGAGTTGTTTTATTGCTTTTATAAAAAAGTCTTTATTGTGGAGAAAATGTTTATTTTTATGCAGGAGGAAGACAGTTGACAGTTTAGACTGTAGAGCGAATAGCAGTTACTTCTGCCTTGTGGTACAGGCCATGACAAAGATGCTCATTTGGAATGCTTCTCAGCCAAGCTGGGTGTTGTATGGATGAGTAAATTTATTTTTTGCAGTAGCTTGTGTTGGGAATATAAATAAGAAAGAAGTCATTTATTTAAATATTTAAACTAATTAAAAATTTTGAACTGCCAAATAACTATGTCAATATCCAAGTTTATTTCTAAAGTTTTCGGTCTCATTTAATGAGAGCTTTATCATAACAAAGTTTTTCAAACTAATGTATATGTTTGTGCCTGGGTTTATTATTAATGATATGTGTTGGGATATCAGCTCCATGTTGACTACCTCAGTACTTCTGCAAAAAGCCCAAATTTCATATAGGACAGTTGTAAACTGTGTTTTCAAGTTAATGGTGTGGGTTTTCTAAAATTAGAAAATGACCCATTTTGTAGAATAGCTGCATGTGAAAAACTGACCAATGACTCAATGCAAAAAAAAAAAAAAATACTTTGAATCATTTGGGTATTCAAATGAGTGGCTTCTGACCCCACAATTAAAGAGATCAGTTGATTTGGGAAATGCAAATGAATACCAGTGAAACTGTGAGATAGACACCAGAAAGCTTCACTTCCTTTTGATGCTTCTCTATTATCTCCCTACAAATCCAAAGCCACATCTACATATTAGAGTGAATTTCAAAATAGTCCATTGGACAGGTCCATAGGGCACCCAGTGACTTCCAGGGTTAAACAGAATAAAATTCGAACTCCTTCTGATGACTGGGAAAGCCTCACAAGAGCTGTTCCAGTGACTTATCAGACCTCATGCCTACCTCCTTTAAGATGCTCCAGTTCTGCCAGACTTCCTCCTCGTACTGGAAAAGGCCACACTTTTCTCAGGGACTTCATATGTGTTATTCTCTCTTACTAAAACATTCTTTCCTCAGGTCATCACCTTAAAGAGGTGGTGATTTCCTTTCCACTCTCCCTAAAATGAGCATTCCACACATACTCTACTCTGTTACTCTATTTTAGTTTCTTCATAGCACATATTAACTATTGAAATTATATCATTAATATGAGGCCTGTATTCACCAAGCAGAATGTAAATTCATGAAGGCAGAAACCATCTCTCTTGCTTCCACTAGAGCCTCAAATCTAATGACCAGTGCCTCACATGTAATTAACAGGCACAGGAATATTTATTTAATTATTTTATATCCAGTGTTACCATTGTTTACATTTAATTGCCTACTCATCATCTAGGCTCCTCCCTTCTTCCTAACAGAACTGAAATCTCACTTTTCAAGCCTCTGCCTCCAGCTAATCTGCATCAGGATAAGCTGGGCCAAGGCCAGCTTCAAACAATGGGTCCGTGTGGCAGGTGAGCAAGGAATAGACATGCAGGCCAATGGGAGCCAATGAGACTTGATGAGGGACTTGGCAGAGATTTCTGAGAAAGTTTTTCATCACTTTTCTAAAAGAGCTTCAAGGACAAATTTTTCTTTGTTTCCTTGAATGTTGTCATGAAACTCCCAAGGCCAATGAGTGAGAAGAAACTCCTTTATTTAATCAGGAGTGTTTACATCATTTAACAGATATTATTTCTTCACAGTAAAGATTGAAAAATTGGATTTTCATGAGAGTTTTAATTTATTATAGTGTTATCTTGTGCGGCTTCTAGTATAAAATGACTCTGGGACTCTTGAAAACAATTTTCAGAATTTCTTAGTCTCTGTTACATTCTACTTAGTCCACCAAATTGCCTTGACTTTTTATGATGTTTTCAATTACTTTTATTAGACTAAGGAAGGCTACTATGACTGTGGCTTGCATACCCAGAATTCTGTACCACAAAAATAATTTCTAATGGGTACCAAATTAGATTGAATTTTAACAGAAGGAGTTGGCCTCATGTAATGCAATCAGAAGGTCACATCTCCTCTGTTATTCTTCCCCCAATCTTATAACCCCAAGCTAATCATGAGAAAACCACAGACAAGCCCAAACTCAGGAAAATTCCACAGAATACAGCACCCTTACTCTTTGAAAGTATCAAGGTTATGAAAGATGAGGAAAGGCAGAGAAATTACCACAGATTAGAGGCGACTAAGGAGATATAATGACAGAATATGATGAGATAACTTGGAGTAGATCTGGGCACATAAAAAGGACATCAGTGAAAACATATGCAATATCTGAATAAAGCCTGTAGTTTAGTTAATGCGTTTATTATAGTGTATAGTCTGTAATTTAGGTAATGTTAATAATTGTTTTGAAAAATGTGCATGGTTATATGAGGTGGCAACAATAGGGGAAGCTGGATGAAGGAGTACTATCTTTGTTACGTTTCTGTAAATCTCATTATTTGAAAAGAAAAATTGAAATAGTTAAATATATATATACTTATATATATTTATATATATTTACCTATTTATATATATAATATATATATATATTTACCTATACATAAGTGTATGTGTGTGTGTGTATATATATATATATATATATATATATATATATATATATATATACATTATCCCAAAAGGAGAGGTTAAGACTGTCTTTACATGAAGGAGCAAAATGACTTCTATGACTTGACTCACACACAATGGTAGGTATTAAAGTAATCTCTGTTAGAATGGTTAAGATGACTCTTCTCTTGTATGATCCAAAGTAAGCAATGGTTGCTTAATATGTTGGGCTCAGACAATTTATTTGATGATCTGATTTATTGCCTAGGTTACTATAGAAATCATATAGACATGGTCAGAGTGTAAATATCACTAGTACAGGGTTCTAACAATTGATTTAAGTCCTAAACACACATATAATAGTATATGACTCAGTAAAGCAGGTTGCTCTGATAAATAAATTTAGAGAGTGCATTTTGTGTGCTGTTCCTATTTGTGCTTAATTTGAATGACAATTATTTAATTATTTTTTGTTGTTGTTCTTAGGGATCTAATCATACTACTTTCAATACTCCATAAAGTAGCTGTAAAATCAAATATATTTGTTCATGTAATTTACACAAGGGTAATGCCAAAATACGTAACTATCTTTTCTCTTCTTTCTACAAGTCACCATGGAACTGCATACTTGTGCTAAATTACATTAAATTCCTTTCACCCCCCTCCCCTACTGTATCCATATCTATGTTCTTTCTGTAAGAAATCATTTGGTAAGAGTAAAATATGAATAAAATCTCCATCTTTGATTTTGATTTTATTATTTGTTTTTTTATAATTATTTTCTTGTTCTAATACTCAAACATAAATGAAAATGCTGCCTAATCACTTAATAGCTAAAAAGCAAATAAAAGTACAATGCTGAACATTTATTATAAGGGAATAATGATTCAATTTCCAAATCCCATCAGGTTCTCATTTCTGAAATGCTGTCGCTGAGAGCTCTTTCTTGCATTGTTGTTAAGTGATCCTTTTTGCTTCGTGCTTAGTCACAATTTACATCTATTTCCCAAAAATGGCATAAAATAATATGCAAATGCCTTAATGCATTTCCAAGAAAAATATTTTCTTTTAATGACTCCTAATGAATCCCTGTTTTATGCAGGGTGTGAAAAGTTGCCATGATGTGTAAAACAATTAGGATGACAAAAAGCATGAGTTTTAAAAAGCCATTTTGCTTGTGTAGTGCATGTGAAAAATCCAGAATAAATCCTAAGGGAAAAATTAATTTTAATAACCTTTTCTTCTTGCTAAAAGTCTATGTAAATCAAAGGTGCAAAGTACTATGCATTAATAGATCAGGAATAATATGAGAGTTTGATCCTGCAGAAAAAAATTCTGTTTCGTCATCAACCTGTTACTCTATACTTGAACTAAGATGACAAATGTTTTTTTACTAAAGTAACTGTGTGTTTTGTCTCCTAGAAGCACTATATCAGGTGAAAAGCTAAAAAGGTGACCTCTTAAATAATCTTTCTTGATGTGAATTTATTTATTAGAAAACATTGTTTCTACTATAAGCCTAGTGATAGTTAAAATTAGTCCTGGAAATCCTACCTTCATTGATTAAGGGATGGTTACATTTTTAAAGGATTTTGATTTTAGGCCTTTAAATATAAATAAAATATCCCATGCAAACTCGACAACCTAATTCCAGATAAACTTTATTGATTAAAAAAGTTAAAAATATTTCAAAAGTGTAATTCATAAATTTTTTCAGGGAATGGTTACTCACAAATTCAAACATAGCCAAGAATAAACTTCCATATGATTTTAAATAGTTAAATGCCATGGAGATAGCACAGCATCTAATATGAAAGGGTCTGCATGAAGATTTCTAGAATATTTGTTTTTACTGGAAAAGTTATTTTTAATTTCTGACCCCTTTCTTCTTTATCTTTTCTTTTATACTTAAAATCCAAAAGTACCAAGTGGTGAATGCAATTTTCACAATGAATTGCTGAATGTGAAACATTTGAGGCAAAATAGAAGAGAGTGTTTCAATAATACCACAGTTATTATTGAAATCTGTGGAAGAGTGGGAGAATAGACTTGTCATTAAGAATTTATGCTTTAATGTGGGATTTAATACTTAGGTGATGGGTTGATAGGTGCAGCAAACTACCATAGCACACATTTATCTATGTAACAAACCTGCATGTCTTGTACATGTATCCTGGAACTTAAAATAAAATGAAAAAGAAAAGAATTTATGCTTTAGAATCAGACTTATTTGTATTATAATCCTGACTCAGCCATTATTAATCCTGAACTTTTGCTAAATAACTTATCCTCACTTTCATCAACTCTAGATATGGAATAATTGTAAATAGTCCCTACTTCGTGGAATCATTTTGTGATTGCATTACAAAATGGCAGTTAGTTAAAACTGTGCCTTTATAGTGGCTATGAAATGATTAAGTCTCAAGATCTTAAGAGGCTGGGTAAGAGGGATTTTTGTGTTGTTATGTAATGAGAAAAGCACCATAGCAGTCATGAAATGAAGAAATCTGATCTCTTGGGTCTCAAATAGAAAGTTCTCATCCTACCAAAAGTCATATCATGCAGCTCTTGCCAGCGTGCCAGGGCTTCAGAGTGAAGGCAGGATAGTGTTACTGTCAGCAGCAGGTATGGGTTGGAGTGTGTGGTGTTGGGGGAGGAAATGCCTGGAATGGGGCATGAAGGGCTACTGAAACTCTCCTATTCTTCTGCTTCTTAATTCTAACGATGGTTACATAAGCGTGCTCACATTGTGAAAATTCATTGATCTGCACACTTTTCTGTGTGTATGCTACACTTCAGTAAAAAGTTTATGGTTTGTGCTCTCCAACTATCTGTTCTCCTTGCATGCTTTGCTCTTCCATTCTTGTCACACATTATTTATCATCTATTTTGCCACTAGCACAAATGTTCTACATAATCTATATTGATTTTTTTGTTTGCTTGTTGTGTTCACTGTTGTAGTTCCAGCACTTAAAAATATCTCTGGCACATAGTAGGCACTTAAAACATATGTATAAATGAATGAATGAATGAATGAATAAGAAAAAAACACTGGCTACAGGTCGAATGATATTATAGAGAAAATGAGAAAGATATAAAGCAGATGTTGAGAGTAAGAGCATTGGTTTAACATTAATTCACAGAGAGTTAAGATATGTATTTACATAGCTACTTAATAATGTTTTGATCAAAATATTATTTAAAAAAATTTTAATGATGGACAAATCCATATACTGAATATAATTTAGTAAATGGAAAAACCTCCTTTTAAGGACAAGTTTTGGCAGTTGTGGGTAGCACACTTGCTTAAGATTAACCTTTGCTCCTGCAAACAGTTGCCCAAATGCACATGACACTTTTCTGATAGGTTTCACTTTCTAGCCAATTCAGTCACAGGGCAAGACCTAGATTGAAAAACCATTAGGATCAAGTGTTTTTAGGCCTCTTTAATATTGCTGAACACTCTTGCTTAATGAAAGTATTTAAACATTTTAATCACTTATCATCAAGGCTAAAATTTCCTAATTGTTTTTGTGTTTAAGTATTGAGAATTTTTATGCATGTGACCTGATAAAGCATGGATCTATGGGCAATAGCAAGAGAGGGAAAAGCATGAAGAAATGGGGATTAAATATGGGATGTGTCAAGATAATGAGGACATAAGATGGTCAAATATGAACAGAGAGGACACATAAGAAAATAAATATCCACGTAATAAACTGAACATGATGAATTTCTTTACTTTGGCTTGCACTCTTTGTTGAGAAATTATTTTATCAAAGAACTTCCTTAGTTATTAACATTAATAATTAAATGTTATATAATATTCAAGACAAATTTACTTAGAACATAAACTAAAATATTTTTATTAAATTGAAAAGATAAAGAACATCATCAAAATATAGTTACTATATTTTAAAATATTTTAAAATAACTAAAAGTAACATTTAGAAGTACCTTCTAGAAGGCATAGACTGTACTAATTGCCTGGATGCACTTATTGTTTTATAATTTTATAACTGTTATTTTGTACATCAGTGTTCAGCCTTACTGCAACACTATTTGGTAAATTTTATCATATCTATCTGAGAGATGGAAAGGGGATTCTTAGAGAGTTGATGACCACCCATGGTCACACAGACTGGAAGTGGCACAATTAAGATTTCAATCTGAGACAGACGGTCTGTAATCTTAATTTCTCTTATAATACTGTTTTGAAAGAGAAATCATATACATCAATTCAAAACAATATTCTAGATCTTCAGTGTGACCTGGCTCAAAACTTTTTCTTGTACTCAACAAACAAAAAAAGCACAAGAGCACTTTTAACTTTAGTGAAGAATTTGAAGATATGGAGAAAATTAAAAACAAATAATTATATATATACTCAGGCTAATAAATTAAAATTGCAATATAATACATTTTTGAAAAAAATATATCTTATATAAATTATCAAAATTGAATCAAGAGGACTTCTGATTTCCACGAATGCATCCAAGGAGCTTAAGTTTCAACACTGTCCTAACAACAGTAAAAGCTGAGCAGACTGAGAAATCAACACTCTTCTTGGATCTGTAAGTACACAGGGCAAACTACTGCCCCCAAGACTGGAGAGACAGACAGGCCAACATAGGGAGTCATGGCTTCCAGGAGCAGAGCCTCATGAGTGGAAACCAGCAGGAACCAGTGCTGGGGTAGGAAAATCTGAACTGGAATTGATAAATTGCTGGAGGCTCAGTGTGGAAAGTCAGAATTAAAAACTACGGGGGACCCAGTCATAGAAGAGTTCCTACAGTTTTGTGAGTTTTATCTCAATCAGGACATCAATCAGATTCTCATAGGAAAATATTGGAGAAACATCCCCTCATGCTTTAAGCAAGGAGATGTTTCTTTTCTGTTTTGAAACACACCAGAGCATTCTGTTGTCTTTTGTTCGTTTCTTTCTTTCTTTCTTTCTTTCCTTCCTTCCTTCTTTCTTTCTTTCATTTTCTTTCTTTCCTCTTTCCTTTCCTTTTTATTCTTTCTCTTTCTTTCTTTCCTATTTCCTTTCTTTTCATTTTCTTTCTTTCTTTCTTTCTTTCTTTCTTTCTTTCTTTCTTTCTTTCTTCTCTCTCTCTCTCTCTTTCTCTCTCTCTCTCTCTCTCTCTCTCTCTCTCTCTCTCTCTCTCTCTCTCTCTTTCTCTCTCTCTCTCTCCCTCTTTCTTTTTTCTGCCTACCCTCAGGAGAAACTAGTTAACCAGGGCCTAATCTACTGGGATATTATCAGATCCTAACTGATCTGGGAAAAGAAAATACCTAATATCAACCCATTGTATTCTGATTCACCTAAGAGCTTACAGAAAAATTGAGAAACACTTTTGGTTTTCACAGTCCAGAGGCACAGCCTCACTAAAGACTGAGACCTAATCACAGAACTATAGAACTTTCTCCCCCACCCCCTGCCCCACCTTACCTCCACATTACTAAAGACCTATGTATAGCAGTTCCTTTTATCTGGCACATTATGTACAACTAACATAAAAAAAAAAAAACAAGACATACTAAAAGACAAAAACACAGTTTTGTTGTTGTTGTTGTTGTTGTGAGACAGAGCAAGCATGAGAACCAAATGTGGCAGAAATGTTAAAATTGTCTAACCAGGAATTTAAAACAACTATGGTTAATATGCTAGGGCGCTAATGGGTAAAGTAGACAGCATGCAAAAACAGATGGGCAATGTAAGAAAGAGGAAGAAATTCTAAGAAAGCACCAAGAATAAATTCTAGAGATCAAAATCGTGTAACAGAAATGAAGAATGCCTTTGATGGACTTATTAGTAGTATGATTGCACAGAGTTGAGGACTCTCTGAACTTGGGGATATATCTATAACAACCTTCAAAACAGAAAATGCAAGAGAACACAGACAGAAAAAAGAACAGAATAGCCAAGGGCTTTACAGCAACTGCAAAAGATATAAGATACGCATAATGGGAATAAGGATAAGAAAAACAGGAACAGAAGAAATATTTGAAGTAATACTGACTGAAAAATTCTCCAGGTTAATGTCAGATATGAAACCACAGACACGAGGCTCAGAGAATACCAGGCAGAAAAAATGCCAAAAAGTTAATTTTTCTTATTTTTAATTGATCTGAAAAATAACAATTTTTTCAAAATAATAACAATGTATGTGCTTATGTATGCCTAGATATGTCTTATGTGTGTATATGTGTGTGCAAGCACACGTGCTGCTTATGTATGCCTATATATAAGTCAAATAGATGGACCACAAAGATACAAGGGATGGGAGGGAAGAATTAGAATGATTTTTTAATTAACAATACTCATACTACCTATTAAGATGTATAGTGTTATATTTAATGTAAATGTGCATTAGTTATAAATGTATTGCAAACTCTAGGGCAATCAACAATTATAACTGATATGATAAAAAAATAAAAATGGAATCACAAAATGCTCAATTGAAACCTCAGGAAGCAGAAAAAGAGCAGAGAACAAAAACAGAAACAAGGAACAAGGGAAGCAAATAGAAAACAGTAAAAAATATGATATATATTTATCCAAGTACATCAAGAATCACTTTGAACATCAATGTTCTAAATGTGCCAATAAAAAGACAGATTTTTCAGAGTGGATCAAAAAACAACCCAAATTTACGTGTATTAGTCCATTTTCATGGCTATAAAGAACTTCCCTGAGTGAGTAATTTATAAAGGAAGGAGGTTTAATTGACTCATAGTTCTGCATGGTTGAGGAGGCCTCAGGAATCTTACAATCATGGTGGAAGGGGAAGCA
Organism: Saimiri boliviensis; assembly: GCF_048565385.1. Taxonomy (NCBI): domain Eukaryota; kingdom Metazoa; phylum Chordata; class Mammalia; order Primates; family Cebidae; genus Saimiri; species Saimiri boliviensis. Next base: position 43,125,874 of record NC_133458.1, read on the forward strand.
GGTAACTTTTTCACAAGGCAGCAGAAGAGAGATCTTGTGAAAGGGTAACTGTCAAACACATAAAACCATCAGATATCATGAGAACTCACTCACTATCAGAAAACAGCATGGGTAAACCACCCCCATGATCCAATTGTCCCCTTCCCTCAATACGTGGGAATTACAATTCGAGATGAGATGTGGGTAGGGACACAGAGCTAAACTGTATCAGTAAGTTATCTGTAAAATTGAATAAAAAATTCAAATAGTCAAGAGCTATGGAAAAAATATAAAGTATCAAAGAATGTACTGATATAAATATATTTTGAATTAAAATTTTGCTGCACTATATGATTAGTTTTAATTACGTTTGGATGACTTAGTAGACAAGTGTATCAGGAGTCATAGTCTTTGGCCTGTGAGAAAAATCTGACTCACTGCTTGTATTTATAAGTAACATTTTATTAAAACATAGTCATGCTCACTCATTTATGAATTTGCCCTGCAGCTTTTGTGCAACAATGATAGAATTGGATAGTTTCAACAGAGAGCATGTTGCCCATAAAGACTATATTTCCTATCTGTCTTTTTAGAGAAAAGCTTCTCTTGGCCTCTGAGCCATACTATTTACAAGTTATATTAAAACATGCAGCGTGATATATAATAAAATATGAATGACACTAATGTTTAGCAATTGGGGAATTTCAAATAATATGGTAAATATGAACAATGAAAATTGACATAGTTGTTAAAATGTTTCCATAAACTGTCTATATTATATATATATAAACCTAAGTGATAAAAAAGGATACAAAACTATATACCAGTTACTTTCAGTGATGGGATGAATTGCTTTAAGGCAAAAAGTTTTATTAGGGGAAACACGGCCAATGCATAATTTTAAACTGTTATCATACAGTAACATAGTTTCAAAACTTATAAAAAAAATTGAAATTGCAAAAAGAAAATCACTAGCATAATGGGAAAATTTAACATGTTTCTCTTTCCATAACCATTAACAGAATAAAATATAGTAATGATACAGATTTCAGCAACAAAATTAACAAGTACAATACAATAGACATACACAGAACCATGCATTCAACAATTAGAAAGGGCAATTTTTTTCTAAGCAAAAATGTTACACTTAAAAAATTTATCATATTATATGAAATAAATGAACTTCATTAAATTAATAATTGTAATAACAATAGCTAAAATAATAGTAAAATTTACTGAGCACTTCCTATATCCAGTCTATTGCTAAGAGTTTGCATTCAAGACCCTCACACTAATCTTATGTTATAGACACTAAAATTATCATTTTCTTTACATTATACAACTGGGGTAGAAAAATTAAGAAACTAACACAATATTAATTCTGATAGACAACCAAGTAATATATTTGATATTTGGACCTAATTTGAGTCTAGACTTTATGCTGTTTATCACCTATCACCTAAATGGTGTATCAGTGCAATAAATACAATTATAATGGTTGTTTAAAATCTACCTACATGAATTCAGCTTCTGAGAGAAAAAAGGAGATGTCCTTTTCTCTGTTTCTTGGGCTAAGTACAACTAAAGATCCTGGACATTACACATCAAACAAACAAGGAAAATACTTTTAAAGGTAGAGAAAAGAGGACAAGTCAGCTATAGACTTTGGGACCCATGTTGAACAAAGTGGTGAGTTCCTTATGTTTTATTTTTACTCTATATATCCAAGATTCAGAGCTGAAGAAGCAGATTTGGAATATCAGAAAAAGCAAAATACACTCTAGGCAAAAATATTGGTCAACACAATAGACTATCATTTTCCTCTTGGGTTTTATAAATTAATTGTTGAAGCAAAATTATAATAAAACCATATTTTGTGGTTCTAAATATATAGAGAGGAAATATATAATACAATTATAGCATAAAATAAAGTGGTTAAAGATAATGTAGAAGGAGGTAAGATTTATACACTTCACTCAGTCTGAAAAATTGAGGACACCAGTAGTCTGTGATTACATATAACTTATCTTTATGGATCTCTCTATCTATCTTCCAATACCTACAATAACCACTAAAAGTCCTATACAAAGATATACACCCCAAAACACTATAAATGAATATGAATGAAATCTAATAAAATGTGTAAGCAATCCACAGGAAGGCAGAAAAAACAAAACAGAAAAAAACAAAATAAACCCAAACAGAAACAGCAAACAATGCATTCATTAAAAAAGGAAAAAAGTTTCAAATGAATACATGGAGTGTCCACCTCAAGACTTGAGAAAATCAAGAGCACAGTGAATCCCAATCAAACAGATGGAAAAGAATAAAATGAAGAGCAGAAATCAATGACATTGAAAGTAGGGAAACAGCAAGGGATATCAATGAAGTAAAAAAGTCTTGCTATTTGAGAAGATTGATAAAACTGACAAAACTCTTGTATTAAGTGAAAAAGAAGACACAAAATGCCAATATCAGAAAAGGAATACGAAATATAACTACAGATGCTGAAGACATTAAAAAGTTATTAAAAGAGTACTAAGAACAACTCTACATTCATAAATTTGACAATTTTGATAAAATGACTAATTCTTCAAAAATTATAAGCTACCACAATTCTTTCAGTTTGAAATAGATAATTTGAATAGCACTGTAAATATTAAGGAAATTGAATTTGTAATTAAAATACTCTATTGAAAGAAATCACCAAGCCAAAACTGGAGTTCTCCAGACTAGAGAAGTATTCTAAACTTTAAAGAATTAGTAGCAATCATGTATAATTTCTTCCAGAAAACAGAGGAGGAAGAAACAATTTCTAATTCATTTTGTGAAGCTAGAATGTCCCTGACTTCAAACCAAATATAGTACATTAAAAGAAATTATCAAGGAAGGCAGCAAACCACACTGCCATGTGTGTACCTATGCAACAATCTTGCATGTTCTTCACATGTACCCCAAAACCTAAAATGCAATTTAAAAAAAAAAGAAATTATCAGTCAATATATCTCAAAAGATATACAAGTAATTCTCAAAAGATACTAGCAACTGGGATTTAGCAGTATCTAAAATGATAACCTTGACCAAGAGGAGTTTATTGAGGGCATGCAAAACTGGTTTAACATTAAAAAAAATTTGTCAGTGTAATCCATGTTAAGAAACTAAAAGAAGAAAACTATTATAACCATATCAACATGCACAGAAAAACCATTTGGCAAAAGCCAATATCCACTCATAATAAAAACTCTTAGGAAATTAGAACTAGAGGGGAAGTTCTTCAATTTGATAAAGAGCAACTACGAACAAACTGCAGCTACCATTGTACTTAATGGTGAAAGACTCTTTCCCCCAAAGGTAGAAAACCAAGCAAGGACGTCCCCTCACATTACTATTATTCATCATAGTGGTAGAATGTCTGTGCATTAAGGCAAGAAAAGGAAATAAAAGGTGCACAGATTAGAAAGAAAGATATGAAATTGTTCCTATTTTTAGATGACATAATTAAAATCCTGTAAAAATCCCAAGGAATCTAGAAAATTACTAGAAAAACAATTAATAAAAAGAAAACAACAAAAACCTGAGTTCAACAAGTTCAGCAAAGAATGTAAGCTAGCCTACCAAGATCAATTGTAGTTTTACTGCTTGCATTGAACATGTGAACACCAAAATTTAAAATATAATGCCATTTAAAATTGCTCAAATAATGAAATAGGTAGAAAGCTAAAGAAATATATTTAAGACTATATGCTGAAAACTACATAACACTGATGAAAAAAACTAAGCAAAGATATAAATAAATGAAGACCTATAGCATGTTTAAGGATTGAAAGACTCCACACTGTAATGATGTTAATTCTCCCCAAAATGATATTTATGTTTAATGCAATTCTTATAAAAATCCCAGCAAGATTTTTTTTTGTAAATATAGACAAGATTATTCCAAAATTATTATGGAAAGGCAAATGAATTAGCTAAAGCAATGTTGAAAAATAGAATAAAGTTGAGATATTTCAAGACTTATTATATAGCTATAGCAAACAAGGTTGTGTGGTATTGGTGAAGGAAGAAACATATAAATCAGTGGAATGACACACAGAATCCAAAACTAGACCTATACAAATATGCTCAACTTATTTTTGACAAAAGTGCAAAAGCTATTCAATGAAGAAAATATACTTTTTTCAAAAAATGGCACCATAGCAATTTCCAATGCAATTCTGACACTAACCAAAGTTAGATCAAATCTAAGTTATAGTATCACAGTCCTCCACAAAACTCCCCTCATTTCAGACACTAGCCACAAAATCCAGGGCTTTTAGGCTACCTGCAATTCTGACCAACTGGCTGCAAATCTATTCAGAGACTCCCACTAACCTCACAGGTTTGATAATTTGCTAGAGCAAATCACAGAACTCAGAAAAGTGCAATATTTATGATTAGAATTTTATTATAAAGGATGTAAATCAGGACAAGTCAAATAAAGAGACAAATAGGGCGAGACCTAGGAGAGTCCCATATGTGAAACTTCAGTGCCCTTGGGATGTCACTACTCCTGGCACATGGATGTGTATCACCAACCATGGTGCTCATGGAGCTTTGGGTGCCTAGGGTTTTTGCTCCATAAAGGCATGATTGATTGAATCATTGATCACATGATTGAATTTAATCTCTAGTCCCCCTCCTTCCGTGGAGTTTGAAAGGACAGACTAATATCACATCACTCAAAGCCTCAATTCCCTAATCACAGATTAGTATTTCCAGCATGATCAGTTTTCATTCTGAAACTATCTAGGAGCCCAAAAGTCACCTTACTAGCATAAACTATTAGGGCCCACCATGAATAACAAAGATTCCTATTATTCTGAAAATTCCAAATATTTAGAGAATACCCCTCAGAAACCAAGGACAAAAGCCAGCCAAATTCCTTATTATACAGTACAATACATATTGGGCATACATAGGTAAAAAATAAACTTCAATGTAAGTCTCACTTCCTTATACAAAAATTAATTCAAAATAGATTAAAGACAAATGTGAATTGCAGCACTATAAAATTTTGAGGAAAAAAATATGAGAAAAACATTTGAGACTGAGGGCTAGGCTGTGAGTTCTTAGACTTGACACCAAAAGCACCACTCATTAAAGAAAAAACTGATAAATTTGGTTTCATTAAATAAAAATATTTATTCTGCAAAATAACATGTTAAAAGAAAAAAATGAGAGGTTACAGGTGGATAAGAATATTTTAAAATCACATACGTGTTCTGCAAAGGACTCATATCTAAAATAAAGAACTTTCAAAAGTCAATGGTAAAGAAATTCAATCAGAAAAGTGGGCAAAATACATGAAAAAACATCCAGACAGGACATTCAGATTGCAAATAAGCACAGGAAAATATGTTCAGCATATTAGTCATAGGAAAAATGCAAATTAAAACCATTACGAGATATAAATATACACTCATCAGAATAGGTAAAACAAGTAATAGAGACAGTACTAAATACTTTCAGTGATGTGTAGAAGCTGGATAACTTCTATATTGCTGGTTAAAATATGAAATGATATAGTTACTCTGGAAAGCAATTTTTCAATTCCTTAAAAAAATCTGAATATACAACTAACATATTGACCCAATAATTGCACTCCTGAGCATTTATACCAGATTAATGAAACTTTATATTCACACAATAACCTGTAGATGAATGTTTATAGTAATTTTGTTCAGAATAGCCCCCCACTGGAAACAACCCAGATACCTTAAACAAATCAGGGTACATCATATCATGGAATACTACTCAGCAATAGAAAGGAACATATGATACATACAACAACATGGATTAAATTTCAAGAGCCCTTTGTTAAGTGAAAAAACCAATCCCCTTAATTGATATACTACACGATTTCATTTACATAACAATCTTTAAATGGTGAAATTTTGGAAATAAAAAAAGGTTAGCAGTTGCCAGGTATTAAGGAGCCTGTAGTATCAGAGTGAAGTGGTTATGTTTATAAAGGAGAAACAGGAGGGATCCTTGCCATGATAGAAATGTTTTGTATCTCAATTGTATCCATGTCAATATCCTGGTTGTGATATTGTACTATAGATTTGCAAGGTGTTACCACTGGAGAAACTGAGTACATGGTATTTTCTTGTATTATTTCTTACAAGTACAGATGAATCTATAATTATCACAAAATAGAAAGTTTGCATTAACAAATCTGTCTACAAAAAACATCTACCCACAAAAACAAAGAAAACTAACTTCCAAACCAAAACATAAACAAAACAAATACAAACACAAATCTCCTCACATTTTCACTGCTGTGTTATACCAAATATCAAGAGATAATGTCTATCTTAGACAAAACATCCAAGAATAGAAAAAGAAATCCTATATTAGCCCAGAGATATGGTTTGAATGTCTGTGTTCCAGCAAACTTTATATGCTGAAATCCTAACCTTCAAGGCAATGGTATTAGGAGGTGGAGCCTTTTGCGGAATGATTAGGTCATGACAGTGGAGCCCTCATAGATGGGGTTAGAGCCTTTATTTAAAAAAAAAAAAAAAAAAAGGAAGGGAAAAAAAAAGAAAAAAAAAGCCTGAGAGGGTTTTCCTCTTTCTCCCTAGGACACAGGAAGAAGGGGCTGTCTATGAACCAGGAAACAAGTCCTCACCAGACGTGAAATCTGTCGATGCCTTGATCCTGACCTTCCCAGCCTCCAAAACTGTGAGAAATAAATTTATGTTGTTTATAAACCACCCAATTTATGGCATTTTTAGTAGCAGCCCTGACATACTAAGACAATAGGATTCCTTCATAACTGTTTAACATATATCATATTTTGGATAATTTGGTTGTTTTCAATTCCTACTCTTGCTGCCTGAGAAATAGCACTGTATTTGTATATTTATGCACGTCTCCTGATAAGGAGATGTTCAGTTTCTGGGTTAAAGATTATGAAAAAATTGGAAAACCTCTTGTTTCTTATTATAAAGTTACTTTTTACAAAAATTATACTAATTTAAATTATCATTGAAAATGGTGATTTTCTGCTAGTATTATTGCAGAACACTGGAGTTAGTGAGGGAGACCAAGAAGAAGGAGATGACAATAAGAAAGATTAGATATTTTAATATTATTTCAATCTCTGGTTGCGTTTATTGGTGGTCCAAATTATTTCAAGGAAAAGCAGACATCGCCTAGGCTCAGAGGTCACCAGCTCAAACTTGTCAGGAGTCAGGCAGAGTAACATGTCACATAGGTTTTGGGCAGTATAAACGTACTTAGCACTTCAGGAGGGAATACAGCAAAGTTGGTAAGATGGCCAAATGGGAACGGCTCTAGTCTGCAGCTTCCAGCAAGATCAGTGCAGAAAGCAGATGATTTCTGCTTTTTCCACTAAGGTACCTTGTTCATTTCTTTGGGACTGGTGGGACAGTGGACGAAGGGTGAGCTGAGGCAGAGTGGGGCATCGCCTCACCTGGGAAGTGCAAGGGATTGGAGAACTCCCTCTGCTAGCCAAGGGAAACCATTAGGGACTGTGACGTGAGGAACAGTACATTCTGCCCCAGATACTGCACTTTTCCCACAGTCTTTGCAACCTGCAAACCAGGAGATTTCCCCTGGTGTCTACACCACCAGGGCCCTGGCTTTCAAGAACAAAACTAGGCAGCTGTTTGGGCAGACACCCAGCTAGCTGCAGGAGTTTTCTTTCATATCCCAGTGGCACCTGGAATGCCAGTAAGACGTAACTGTTCACTCCCCTGGAAACGGGGCTGAAGCCAGGGAGCCAAGTGGTCTGGCTCAGCAGGTCCCACGCCCACAGAGCCCAGCAAGCTAATATTAAGATCTACTGGCTTGAAATTCTTGCTGCCAGTACGGCAGTCTGAGCTCAACCTGGGACACTCGAGCTTGGTTGGGGGAAGAGCATCCACCATTGCTGAGGCTCCAGTAGGAGGTTTTATCCTCACAGTGTAAACAAAGTGTTCCAGAAGATCGAACTGGGCGGAACCCACCACAGCTCAGCAAGGCTGCTGCGGCCAGATTGCCTCTCTAGATTCCTCCCCTCTGGGTAGGGCATCTCTGAACAACAACAACAAAAAGGCAGCAGCCCCAGTCAGGGGCTTATAGATAAAATCTCCATCTCCCTGGGACAGAGCATGTGGAGAAAGGGGCAGCTGTGAGCACAGCTTCAGCAGACTTAAACGACTCTGTCTGATGGCTCTGAAGGGAGCAGCAGATCTCCCAGCATAGTGTTGAGCTCTACTAAGGGTCAGACTGCCTCTGCAGGCATTGCTGGTGATACCCAGTGAGTCCCTGACCGCTGTGTCTCCTGACTGAGAGACACCTCCCAGTAATACACTTCATACGGGAGAGCTCTGGCTGGCATCTGGTGGGTGCCATTCTGTGATGAAGCTTCCAGAGGAAGGAACAGGCAGCAATCCTTCCTGTTCTGCAGGCATTGCTGGTGATACCCAGGTAACCAGGGTATGGTGTGGAACTCCAGCAAACTCCAGCAGACCTGCAGCAGAGGGGCCTGTTAGAAGAAAAACTAAGAAACAGGAAAGAATAGCATCAACATCAACAAAAAGGAAGTCCACTCATAGACCCCATCCGAAGGTCACCAACATCAAAGACCAAAGGTAGATAAATCTACGAAGATGGGGAGAACCAGCCCCAAAAGTCCGAAAATTCCAAAAACCAGAATGCCTCTTCTCCTCCAAATGCAAAGTTGGGAATGGAAATTTACTGAAGTCAGACCACTTTTTCTTAAGTCTGCTAAGAATTTTTTTCAATCACAGGGCTTTCAGGAAATCTCAAATAACCCAGTCCAACCACTTCACACTGCAGATAAAGAAACTGAGAGCCAGGAAATTTCAGGGATTATCTAAATTCACAGTTAGGTAATGATACAGCTAAAACTGTAATCCAGGCTGGCTGACTCACAGCTCTAAGAACTCTTTACCAGATCATGCTTTGGTTTGGTTTTGGCTCTGAATCATGAAAGTATACAGTCAACCACAAACAAACCAAGAGCATAAAAAGATTTAGAGAAACCTTAAATAAAAATCGAGTTGTTTATTCTGGTTAATTATTTGCTGTAGAAATTTATTTAATTTTCTTTCAAATGTATTTACATGACTTTATTCTCTTGGCCTAGTAATACTGAGAGTGGCTGAAGAGGGAAATGACCATGATAGTGGAAGTGACCACATTGGTGGGTCAAAGCCAATGAGTAATTACGCAGTTTAAAATAGAGGCAAAATATACAGTTGACTTTTGTATTAGTCAGGGTTGTCTAGTGGGACAGAATTAATAGGATAGATACATATAAATGGGAGTTTATTAAAAAGTATTAATTCAAACAATCACAAGGTGAGGTCTCACAATAGGCTATCTGCAAGCTGAAAAGCAAGGAAGCCATTCCGAGTCCCAAAGCTGAAGAACTTGGAGTTTGATGTTCAAGGGCAGGAAGCATCCAGCATGGGAGAAAGCTGTAGGCTTAGAAACTAAATCAGTCTAATCTCTCCATGTTCTTCTGCCTGTTTTGATACTGGCTGCACAGGCAGCTGATTAGATTGTGCCCATCCAGATTGAGGGTGGGTCTCCCTTTCCCAGTTCACTGACTCAAATGTTAATCTCCTTTGGCAACACCCTCACAGATATACCCAGGAATAATACTTTGCATCCTTCAATCCAATCCAGTTGCCATTAACCATCATAACCTTGAACAACTTGGTTATGAGTCAAAAAACTTTCATTGTAAAATGTCCACATGTAAGTGGACCCATGCAGTTCAAACTCATCTTGTTCATGGGTCAACTATATTTCTTTCATCAGACACATAGATTATTACACAAGATTATCTTAGAGGGCATCATTTCTTTGAGCAATAATAACTTCAATCTAGAGTTAATTGATGTATAAAGAAACTAGTAAGTATGTATGTGCAAGTGTGTGTATAATGTTTTTCTTCTTGGAGACAGGAATATATTAAAAAATAAACACCTGAAAAAGATACAGGTAAAACCTAACAGTGAAATAGAGAATGTTTTGGCAAAGTCTTAGCAACTATCACTTTATCCTGTGGAAAAAGCTCAAGGGTGTTGCCGAGACCTCCAAACTAGTAGGTCAAAGGAACCAACAAGGGAAATGTTAAATTGCTTTGCTCTCACCTGCCCTAAATTACTATTCACCATGCCCCACAAGAGAAAACAGCTATTAATAAGATTTTTCCATTATTTTCAAAATAGCTTAAATATATATTTGACTGTGTTTGTCAAGCTAAATAAGCTATTTTTTGATGCACGCAGGACACAGACTCTTAAAAGACAGAAAATGCTCTAACTCTTTCAGTAAAATTTAATGATCATACAACAGTCTATTTGTTTCAGATTATAAAATATTCTGTGGATAATATCTCAATGGAATCAGATTAATGATTTAGAATATAGCTTTTCTTTTACTATAGCATTTAGCCTTTTAGTGTTTAAATAATAGACTTTATTGTTCATTAAATATATCTTCGTTAACATTAAAAACTCTTACCTGACTATATTGTAGCTGCATATCAAGTTTATTTAGGCAAACATATAGCTACAAATTCAGTAAGCTAACTGACAGCTAGACTGAATATCAAATGTTAATTAGAGTTGCTAAAATCATGGAAAATAAAAAATAATCCTTCAGGCAATATAGATCATTTATGTGGACATAACTAAGGAATGAGTCTCTATATTTTTATTGTAATAAGCTAGGAAAGACTGTTTTGCCCCTGAAAATAACCAAGAACAGAAACTTTGAGTATAGCAGGACCTGGAGAAAAAACAACTTAGTATCAGGTGGTGGGAAGAGAAACTTCAATAAGGAAGGTACACTGTGGAAACTAACCTATGGTGAGAGTCAGGCCTAGCAGAAAAAAATCTGATAGTAATCTAAACCATAAAAGCATTTAAAAATATTTGGAAGCAAGTATGAGAACTACAGGACTGAGTAGGAAAGGGTTAATGATGAAATTTTCAAATGTGGAAGATGATGAATTTTTAGCTACAGTTGCATACACTATTCCTGAATTAATTTTTAAAAATTATCAAAGAAGCTGGTCAATAGCATTCAATTATTAAATACAGAGGTTATTTTTACTGGTTAAATTCTTTGAATATTTCTTTCCTTTTTTAGGGGCATGCAAATTAACAATGAGATCACCATTAAAAAGGAGAAAAGGCTACTACACTATTCAACTGAATCTCTAAAAAATAAAAAATATGACCAGGGGTTGCAGGAATAGTCATTTATCATGTCAGCTCAATTCCAATAGTTATATCCATGAGATAGAACATTAAGGTCACCATTTGATATAGAAGAAATTGGAAACCACCAGTGAGTGCAAATGTTCAAGCGGTCAGTGCACATTAGATTTAAAGGCCTTTAACAACCGTAGAAGGTGATGTAATAACATCTCCCATGATGTTACCTTAATAGAGAGAGTCAACCCCAAGTTGAGAAGCAAAACTTTGCAATGATGTTTCAGAAACTGTAATGCCAGTTTATCTGCATGAGATCCACTGTGTTACTAGCTGCAGGTTTTTTTCTTTTTTTCTTCAGCTTTTTGCTGCTGATTTGTGTTAAAGCTTTGTAAGTAGATACGGGCTCCTTCTGGCTCAGCTAATCTCTTGTATGTTGTTAAGTCTAACTGCACAGGTTTCCAAAATGGTGTTATTTCAGAAATGGACATATGTTCTGAATAGGTTGTTTGGAGAGAACCTATTTTTATCATGCAATTGGTTTAGATTGGAAACACAACATGCATGAATTTTGTAACAGCAATTTGGATATAAAGTTGACCCTGGCACAACACGGGTCTCAACTGTACAGGTCCATTTATACACAAATTTTTTTCAACCAAATGCAGACTGAAAATACAGTATTCCCGGAATGCGAAATGCATATTTGTGGAGGGCTGACTTTTTGTATATATGGGTTGTGAAGGGTCGATTATGAGGCCTATGCATGACTGAAGTTTGGCCTGTGTGGGGGTCCTAGAACAAATCACTGGTATATATCTGGGGAGGACTGTATATACTGATATTTTAGAGTCTCCATGGCTTAAGTGATCTTTTACTTTAAAAGTTTCAGATTAATTAATCTTACACATTTTTAAAGCTGATAATTCACAACACAAAGAGTTTTAATTCAATTCTTTTCAACAAATGTTGACTGAATACTTATAGGGCCAACACTCTGAGAATGAACTTCAGGGATAAAAACAGGAATGAGAAAAAATTGCTTCTTCCGTGATGCTTATCATCTCGAGGCAGGGAGATGACATAATGTGGAAATACATACGGGGTAAAATTTTGATATTTGGCTCTCTAGTACTATTCATGTGTTTTATCATTTCCTAGTGACTTTTTGGTCTTCATTAAATGCTTTGATCAAAATAACAAAATGAAACATTTAAGCAAACATAAATATTCATGTCTCTGATCAGGGGATATTAATAGAAAATTCAAAATAATGGATAATTGAATAACTGCACATATTTGGCTCTAGAATTGTCTTTGTCCTTATTTATAAATAGTACACTCATACCTGTCTCAGAATACATGAAACTGCAAAGAAAATAATAAGTATTGTTCAAAGCTTGTTTATTATTTCATACGGTAACAAAATTTACATGTTAATTAAAACATTTTCAGGTTATTAGACAATGAGCAAACAAGCTGATTTAGAAATACCTTAATTTTTAAAGCTTTATTTTGTTTTTCATTGATAAATAATAATTGTATACAACATGATGTTTCTGTACATGTATATATTGTGGAATGAATCAAGCTAATTAGGATATTCATCAGCTCAAATATAATTTCTTTGTGATGAGATCGTTTAAAATACTCTATTTCAGCTATTTTAAAATAGACAATACATTATTTAACATTAACTATTGTCATCATGCTGTGCAATAGAACACCAGAACTTACCCCTCTTAGCTAACTGAAACTTTGTGTCTGTTAACTAACATCTTGCCTTTCTCCAGTATACCAACCACATCCTTTGGTAACTACCATTCTACTTCACCTCTATGAATTTAACTTTTTAGATTCCACATATGAGTTCATACTGTATTTGTCTCTCTGTGCCTGGCTTACCTTACTTATAATGGCTTCTAGATTTATCCATGTTGTCATAAATGAGCAAAATTTTAGTTTTTTAAAGACTGAATAGCATTCTATAAACTATTAGTATTATAGTATACTATCCGATAATAGTATATTGTATTAGTATTTCACATATTTGTGTATAAATGCACACACCCCACATTGTAAAAATCCATTCTTCTGTGTTGGACACTTAGGTTGTTTCCATATCTTGGCTACTGTGAATAATTCTGCAATGAGCATTAGAGTGCAGTCATCCCTTCTATATACTTATTTCAGTTCCTTTGGCTATATACCCAGTAGTAAGATTATTAGATCATATGGTAATTCTATTTTTAGATTTTTGTGGAACCTCCATACTGTTTTCCACAATGGCTGTATTAATTTACAATACCACTACTTTGTATAAGTACTATTTTTTCTTCACATCCTCTCCAGCACTTGTTATTTTTCCTCTTTTGATAATAGCCATACTAACAGGTGTCAAGTGATATCTCATTGAAGCTTAATTTGCATTTTTCTAATGTTAGAGATGTTGAGCATTTTCTCATGTACCTGTTGGCCATGTTTAAATGTTTATTCAAGTCTGTATTAGCCTATTCTCATGCTGCTAATAAAGACATACCTGAGACAGGATAATTTATAAAGAAAAAGAGTTTTAATGGACTCACAGTTCCATGTGGCTTGGGGAGCCCTCACAATCATGACAGAAGGTTAAGAAAGAGAAAAGCATGTCTTACATGGCAGCAGGCAAGAGAAAAGAAAGAACCAAGCAAAAAGTGTGTCCCCTCATAAAACCATCAGATCTTGTGACACTTATTCACTACCACAAGAACAGTATGGGGGCAACTGCCCCCGTGATTCAATTATCTCCCACTGGGTCCCTCCAACAACAGGTGAGGATTATGAGAGCTACAATTTATGATGAGATTTGGCTGGGTACACAGCCAAACCATAACAAAGTTCTTTGCCCATTTTTAGATAGGTTTATTTATTTTCTTGTTATAGGGTAGTTTAAGTTCCTTGTACATTTTGCTTATTAGTCCCTTTACTGATATGTGATTTGTAAATATTTTCTCCCATTCTGTGCGTTGTCTCTTGACTTTATTAATTGTTTTCTTTGCTGTGGAAAACGTTTTAGTTTAATGCAATACCATTTACCTGTTTTTACTTTCATTGCCTGTGCTTTTAGGGTCATATCCAAACATTATTGCACAGTCCAATGTCATGGAGCTTTTCCCTTCTGTTTTGCTCTAGTAGCTTTATAGTTTTAGGCCTTATATTTAAAGCTTTAATCCATTTTGTGTTGTTTCTTGGATAAGGGTGAGATAAGGGTCTATTTTCATTCTTCTGTATATGGATATTCAGTTTTCTCAGCACCATTTGTTGAAGAGATTGTCCTTTCCCTATGATGTGCTTTTGGCACCAGAAATATCCTAATTTTTATTATTAATCGGCCTACTTTATGAAAAGAAAATAATCTAATTTGAAAATTTCATATAACAGGCTAATTACCAGAAAAATTTTCTCAATCTTTATTTATTGCAAAAGTAATCTTAGAAGTAAGCATGTATTCTGTAATGATTGACTTGAGAATTTTGAGTTGGAAGAGCAGTTGAAGATTTCTTTGAGGGAAATGATAGAGATCAAGTAAAAGAGATAAGTAAGAAAAATCAAGATCTAATAAAATAAAGAAATGATAAAAAGATAAACTAAAATAACATATTATTTTTGTGTGATAGTGTTCAAATTTTAAACATACCATTCAATTAGAGAAGTGGTCAAACATAAAAGTGAAATTCAATGAAGGAAAACACCAAACAAAAGAAACAAAATATATCATATGTATATAAGGATGAAAGTTAAATGGTAATGTATTGAGATCCAGACAATACATGTCAATTGTATTCAATCACTAGCCAATAATTTAAGGTACTCAGATTAAAAAAGAAAACAAAAAAAGGAGAAATGTTATTTAAGCGAAACTTTCTGTTTAATACTTCTAAATTGTTTGGCTTTCATTCATTTATTCATTCATATACTGTGCCAGATAATGGTACTACAGAAATGGATAACACCAAAATGGCATTTCAATTTGTGTAGCTTAAAGTTACAGATAAACAGTCCATGTATGAGTCATAAAATAAGTGCTTATATAGTTAAAAATGCTGATGAGTGCTAGAAAGACAACAAACAAGATGTTTTGGTGCAGAATAAGAGGTGGCTACATACTTTAAATGGGGCGGAAAGGGAATGCCTCTCTGAGGAGTTTGTTTAAGTTAATAAATGACAAAAAGGAGCTAGAAATTTGAAAGTCTGTAAAAAGAGCATATTCCAGGTGAGAGAAGAACAAGGGCTAAATCTCGAAGACAGAAACTAGATTGGTTCCTGGAAGTAGGGACAGATGCTGTAGCAGAGGATGTATTAATAAGAGAGAAGAGGGAAGGTAGGTTTTTATGTAAGAATAAATTTACAAAGAAAGACATATGAACCTACGTATCAATAAGTGATTAATAAAATAGATAAAACAGACCCTAAAAGTCTGACACCTTTCTACTTAGTCCAGATGTAATTCCTCCTAGATGGACAACATAGTCCTCATCTATGCCAATAAAGGGGTTATGATAAAGGAAGCTTCCCAAAAAAGTATTGGTATATTTGTTTTTTGTATGTTTCACCATATTTGCAACATTTAGGATTCGAAAAATTTATATTATAGGGAGGCCTTAACAGACCTAAGGCCTCATCTACATGACTTCTTTAGATTGCATACAATTTCAAAATTGCTATTAATTCTCAAGTTTCCAGAAATGAATTACTAGTTTGGGTGGTCACATCATATTACATTTTCAAGGATCCAGGAAGGGTCCAGGAATCACAGTTTAAATTTTTATTAAAATGTCTACTTGACCACATTTCTAGTTGTCTTATTTTTCTTAGGTACTGTGCCTGTGGGACTTATTGATTTGCAGGGGTGTCCTAGGGTGTCCTACTTCGAGCTCATTTTAGAAACACAGTAATTTGTTACATTTTTAGAAATGTATCTGCAGAATTGGGCCACGGCAGAGTAAAACAAATGACTTATAAAAGTAAAACCAAAGTAAAGAAAGAAAGAGAAAGTGCGAGAGAGTCCCAACAACAAATTAACATCAATGCTTTCCCCTGTTATCTTCTTTGCCCAACGGTCTCATGGATACTAAGAATGAAGTTCCCCTTTTTCTTTTCTTTCTTTTAATGGAAACACTTGAAGAACAGAAAATTTAATTTCCATGTGGGGATCCAAATACTGATACCCCAGTGTCTTACCACAGAATTGTCTTTGGGGTTGGTGGCACAGAACGACCATATAGGTGAGTCCTCTCCCTTAAAACATGCTTCTTTCAATACTTCAGAAAACAAACTGTTTTAGAGAGAACCTCAAACAGACTTGATTCTGTTAATTTCTGTTTTTTTGTTTTTTCACAGAAGTTTTATTGTATTCTTAATAAGAGTAAATTCCTCCAAAAATTCTAGGCACTCTTTCAAAGGAAAACTTTCAGAATTCCAGAGAAGGTTTATGAGATGGCTATGGGTAGTTAAGACATTCAGGTGTCTCTTAAGCTATTAGAGAGTGTGCCTGTGTGTACCAGCAGAAAGATACAGAGCGTGCAGCCATGGCTGCTGACTGCACAGGTTTCAAAGATAAAGTGGAGCATGTGGACATTTAGGCGCTGACTCCAGCTAAATTGGTTAATGAGTAGTATCATCTAAATGAGGTAGCAAGCTGAAAGACTCATAATCTCTCCCCATGCGCAGATTTTAATTAAATAATTGTAATGTCCTTGTTGTAATTATTTATCAGTAACTGTGCTCCTGAGTATTGCCTCTTTTGCCTTCATCTGTTCTGTCAGCTCAGCTGAACAATGAAACATTCACTTGGCAAAGACGAGAAAAAAAATGAATGATTTTTATTCACCACAAAAGAACATTTCAAGAATTGTGTCAGGAAGGCAGGATTCTAGGCTTTTAATCATTTATAACTTTGTGCTTTTAGAAAAGGAAACCCCAGTTTCCTCATCTATAATATGACAGAGTTAGACTTGATATATATGCAGTTTCTTTACTAATCTTCTGATATTGAAATTTCTGAGAAGTTTCAAGAGTATGACCAGAGGCATGGTTTCTGTTATAACAATTCTGTTGTAATTAGAACAATTGTATCCCACAAAGAATGACATAAAAAAAATATGTTATTTCCTATTTTGGGACTATGGAATGTATATAACATAATACAAGTGTTAAATACTAAAATTTGTAAGTGTTGCAGACCACAAAATTAACTAAGTAACAGTTTTATATTGATAATATTCAGAAGAAGGCAGTGGACTGATTTGTGGGTCAGGAATTGGGCTGTAGAGGAAAATGGGATTTGATCATTTAAAGAAAGCAAGATCTCTATAATAGCCTGTTTTTTTTTTTTTTTCTCTAAGAAACTTACCTTAGTAAATAAGTATTACCTTTATTTCTTAACTGTAATATGTGAGAATTAATTTTAATAAAAGGATCTGTATTGTGTGAGCAGGGTTTGTAAAGCACCGTTATGAAATACTTGTCTTTAAACCCTTCCTTTCTGCTGCATTCTTCCTTTCCTACACCCCAACCTATTCTGATTGTATTTTCCTGTTATCTGAGGTATTAGCAAAATGTAGCTTGATATTGCACCCTCACAACAGGCTTTGCATTTAGTGTGGAAATCCTAAAGATGAAATTACCTCAGCAACAAAAGGAATAATTAGGAATAATGATATTTTTAAATTGCATA
This sequence comes from Saimiri boliviensis, assembly GCF_048565385.1. NCBI lineage: Eukaryota > Metazoa > Chordata > Mammalia > Primates > Cebidae > Saimiri > Saimiri boliviensis. Next base: position 43,143,811 of record NC_133458.1, read on the forward strand.
GGTTAATATATTTATCCAAGGATGTTATTAAAATTTGAATCAGAGAGAGCATCACTAAATATGACTACAAATGTTTAAGATAAGTCTGACTTTTAAAGGTTTTAGGCAATAGGAAAGACAGAAAAAAAGTTATGGAATTTTATTTATATGCATATTATTGATGTGTCTGTATGAAGCCGAACACAGAAAATATGTAGCTCTTTTAATTTCTCTTAATAACATTTTATACTTTTTTGTGTAGTCTTACTTATTAGAATTACTCTTAGATTTTCATTTTGAGAACATATAGATGTCTGGTTATTCCAGCACCATTTGTAGATAAAGTTATCTTTTTTCCATTATATCTATCACCTTTGTTCTTTTGTTAGAGATCAGTTAACTATATTTCTGTAGGTCTACTTTGAGGCTGTCTGTTCTCTTCAATTGATCTATTTGTCTGTTCTGTCATGAATACCACCCTATCTTGATTACTGTAGCTTTACATTAAATCTTGAAGTTGGATAATGCCAATCCTCCAACTTTTTTTCTTTTTCTTCAACATTGAATTGGCTATTCTGAGTCTTTTGCATCACCATGTTAAAATTAGAATCAGTTTCTCAATCTCCACAGAACAACTTGCTGGACTCTTGATTTGAATTAAATTGAATCTATAGATCAAGTTTAGAATAACTGATATCTTGACAATATTTAATCTTCCTATCCATGAACATAGAATATCTCTCCATTTATTTAGTTCTTTGATTTCTTTCATCAAATTTTAATAGTATTCTTCAAATAGATCTTGCACATATTTTGTTAGATTTATATATAAATATTTCATTTTCTGGGGTCTTAATGTAAATGGTATTGGTTTTTAAATTTTAAATGCCATTTGTTTATTATTGGTATTAGGAAAGTGGCTGACATTTGTACCTTAGCTTTGGAAATTCTTTTGTCTAATAATGTCTTAAAAATTTTTATATCTGTAGTCATGAGAGGGATAATACTATAATTATGCTTTCTTACAATTATTTTGTCAGGTTTTTTACTCAAATTATTTGCCTTGTATGTTGGGAAATAAGTTCTTTCTTCATAAAAATCTAAGATTTATTGGCATAAACACATTCAAATTATCATTTTAGAGATATCCCACAGATGTGATAGATGTTTGCTTTATTATCCAGTCAAAATATTTTCTAACTTTCCTTGTTATGTTTTTTATCCAGTGATTATACAGAAATAATTGCTTAATATCCAAACATTTGGATGCATTTCTAGTTGCCTTTTATGCATTTGTTATTGATATTTAACTTTATTTCACAATATGATTTCAATCTGAGTTTGTTAGAGAATTGATACATTTCAGAATAAGGTAAATTTTGTTAATTTCTATACACTCAAAAATATTCTGCAATTGTATTCAGTGATTTTTAGATGTTCATTATGGTAAAGTTTGCTTATCATAATTAGTCATGTTTTTATTGATATATATTCTTTCAATTACTAAGGTAAGTGTTAGAATTTTCTCATAACTTGACTGTAAGATTTTACTACTTTTCATTTATGTAGCTTTCTTGTTTATAGTTTTGAAACTACTATCAAGTGCATAAAAATTTAGAATCATTTTCCCTTCATGGTAGAAGATAACATTAGGAAATATCCTCTTTACTTTTAGTAACACTTTTTGCTTTAAAATCTACTTTTTCTCTTATCAGTTTAGCTAACCCAACTTTCTTATATTTGGTGTTTATATAACACAGATGTTTTAGTCCACTTGTACTGCTATAACAAAATACCACAGAATGTGTAATTCATCATCAATGGAAATTTATTTCTCATAGTTCTGAAAGCTAGAAGTCCCAGATCAAATTTTCATGTCTAGTCAGGGCCAGTTTGCCTGCTTCCAAGATAGCAACTTGCTGCTGTACCCTCAAAGATAGAAGACGGAAGGACAAGAAAGGCACACTCTCTCTTAAGCTTTTTGACATAACAGTATTAACCTGTTCTTTTTTTATATGTGGCCAGTAGCCAGTACTTCTCTATTACTGAGACTTAACTATGCAGGAGATTGTCTAGCATGTAGGTTGGATGGCATAAATGCACAATTAAGGTTAATACCCACAGTTCTGATATTGTTGATATTTTAAAAGTAAAGTTTTTAAAATAATGAAACACTTATTTTTATGTTGCTTTAAATCTATTTAATTAACGTACATGTATTTAAGATTTTCAAATGCCATAAATATGAGATAGGTTATGTTTCAGATTAGTAACGACTTTAAAGTAGTTTTGGTTTATGCTGAATTATTAGCACATTAAATTAAATCATTTTATTTTGAGTTATGCTGAGGTACTATTAGGATAACTGAAAAAAATCTTTATTACAATAAACGTGATATAAGTAATTGAACTTTGCTATTGTGTAGCGGTTTATTTTGCCTAGGATATGTTAAAATAGCCTGTAATAATAAAAACAGAATTTGTTAAAAATAGGGCAAATTCAATAAAAATGAAAATTGAAATCTAATAGGAAATCTTATATCATAATAAGACAACTTCAAATATCAACCTAGGTCTGAATATTTCTAATCGTAAGAAAAATTCCTATTCAGACACATTTAGTAGAGTTTTACAAATATATGTTGCAGCACCATCTAGCAAACTCCTAGTGTATTTACCACATAACAAACATTTTGTTCTTTTTCTGGTAGTGAATATACTTTGCTGAATATCTTCAGAGTTGTAGAAAATTACAGCTTTTATGAAGCAGAGGGAAGTACCCTCAATGATAACTCATTAGATATATATTCTAAATTTATACTTTAGAATTAAAATTATATTTCCTATATATAAGCCCATGCATTAGAATAAAACATACATGCTTTTCTTTTTAAACACAACTCCTTGAACATCATTTTAACATATGCCAATATTTGATATTCTCAGTTGTTTACTTTGTTGGTCTATGGATGAAATAAAACTAAAGCCTTGTCTATTATACCTAGGCAAAATGATACAAATGGAAAAATTCATAAATCATAAATTTATATTTTAATATTGTTATTCTTGATGACAGTGCAGACGGTTTATTAAATGGAGGAGAGTATTGTAAGTGGGAAAACTTGAGGTTGGACATAAACCAACTTACTATTTTTATGACCTTAGGCAAATTACATAATCTCTCTTAATCTTAGTTTCCTGAGCTTCAACCTGCCAACAATGATAACAGCAGTAATAATGAGGTATTGAGAAGAAGTATTTTGTACAGAATATAATCCAACAGATTATTTTTCATAATTTATCTCCTACTAAGTTGTTTTTGACTATTTTACAGGCAAACCTATTAAGAAAATAAACTGAAAAAAATTATTTATCAAATATTCAATTTGTCTTGACTGCCTTGCCTCATTTTGACTTATTTCAGACAAAAGTTAACATATTTTCCATACCAATAGCCCAACACGACAAAATAATCATTTCTGTCAGTTCAGAAAAATTATAAAAGCAAATTTTATTTAGTAAAAGCAACTATTTTATTAACTAAATTGTTCTGTCTTTTCCACTGGTCTAAGTCTACAGTTATATCTAGAGGAACAAATCATTTGAAAAAAAAAAAAGCTGGATTCCAGTAGAACAGGCTGAAAATAACCAAATGAATTCAATGAACTGGTTTAAGTTGCCTGATTTTGAGAAACATAACCCACATTACTAAGTTAAAATATTTTTCCACTAAGCAAATGTACAAGCAAAACAACCTCCATGTTTTTTGTCTAGAAACTGTTCTTATCGTTTGGATTGATAGCTGATTTGAAGCTTGGAACACAGGCAGGATTATAAGCATCATAATGTCAGCCTGTCAACTATCACATTTCTCAAACACAGCATCCAGTTACTTTGGACAGGGAATGGCCTGCTGGATCTTGACAGTTCAGTCTCTGCCAGCAGTCTTATAATAGCTGAAGGATGCAAACAGTAACCTTTCCATTTAGCACTGACAAAGATTCCACCCAGAAACCCAAAGCCTGGAAATACCCAAAGAGGTTCAGCCTAAGTCAGAGTTAAAACTCTAGTTTCACTTTATTGTATTTTTGGTCTCTTTTCTTTTTTAGAAATTAAGAGAGAGATGTTTGACTGCACTAAATAAACTGCTTATAAACAGAACCACTAAGAACCCTGAAAGCACTAATCAAGTCCTGTGATTAAAGCTCCTGTCTCAACTGCTTTGCATCTTGCATTAACATCTAAACACCATTCTGATGACATAGGAAGGAAAGAGAACCCTTTTATGACTGGACTACATAAAAGTGACAGAAAGAAATTAGCAGTTAAGGCTTTTTCAGAGAAGGTTGGCCTCTTGGGTATAACTAAGCAACCTTTGAGAACCAGGCAGTGGTATTTCAACACTTGAGTACCATGCTTTGTTAGGCTATTTCAGACATTACAAGTAATGTATTGTTTAGTTGTACCCATGTACACCATTAAAGGCATCACAGTGTGACATGGATTCAGCAAGTTTTAGTCATAACATGCCAGCTGGAGAATATTAAGGGGGGAAAATCCGTTTTCAATTTCTGTTTAATGTTCTGGTGAAAATAATGTAACTCACGTCTGTAAATGTATTTACCTTTCAAATGCAATAACTACTAGTCAATATTTAGGTAAAAATAGAATTTTCAATAATGTGGCATTTGCTTCCTCCCACTTCTTTACTCAGTTTTTGAATTTTGTTTTTATTCTTCATTGATGCATATATGTTTCAACTTTTCTTTCTTTCTTTCTTTTTTTTTTTTTGGTAACTTCTAGAGTTAATTAACCTTAACACTAGACTGACATTTGCCAGGTTTACTGGAGCAACAAAAATGTCTTTGTAGGCAAGAATTATACAAACACCATGAATGTATTTTGTGATTGTTTTCCTGAACATTTTATGGCTACTAAAACCTCATGGTGGTCTTTTATAATAATTACTGTGGCCTATGAAAAAATGTGCATTTTAAAATTTTTGCCATGAAAATAATTTTCATTTGCTTTCCTGCCCCAATCATTAAAATCTACCCAGAGGATTCCTGCTTGTCTTCTGAGCATGTCTACTAAGACCTGCTCCATATTTAACTTGCTCTTAGATCACACCATGGCTTGAGAATTCTTTTAATCTCTTTTCCATTTATAACTGTACTGCTTGACCTTTTTTCAGCAAGGTGTCTTGTATATAAAATGTCAGTGAGAGGATTACAGACATGGGACAAAGATATAGTTTAATTAAAAAAGGTCCTGTGAGATTGAAAAAGGTTACTGACCTAGATCACAAATATTTAATGCCAGATGACTATTTATGAGGCTAAAATAAAAAAAGAAAGAAAAATGGCCACTAGTAATTGACCAACCATTATATTTGCAATAATTAAATTATACGTCTGATTAAAACTTTTGGTTTGTCTTTATGATAAATTAAAACATTTAAGCTATGAGTCACGCCAGTTATAAAACTGAAATTAATTCAACTTTAAGGGATACAATATAACAGAGGTCTATAGAACTGGCTGTTTTTAATGTCAAGGTCTGAATATTTTTAAAATTTATTCATTGCTTAGAAACCACTTATATGAAGCTATGTATGGTTTGACTAAACCAAATACATCCATGCAACAGGTGACTTTCCCACCCATTTATCTTTTCATTTTACCCATGTACATGCACATATATACAAGTTAAAATAGTTAACAACTGAGTTATTTAACCACTGATTTAGCAATGACACCACTTAATCAGATGGGATCTCCAAGCAATCAAAATGGATACTGCTAATTAAAACTAGTTTGACTATAAGTATGAGGGCCACCAGAATTACACTCTCTCTCTCTCTCTCTCTCTCTCACACACACACACACACACTCATACATTCACACACACACACACACCCACACACACACACAGAGAGTCATGTGCTGCAGAATGACGTTTCAGTCAATAACAAACTGCATAATTCACAGAGGTTCCATAAGTTTGTAATGGAGCTGAAAATATCCTATTGCCCAGTGACTTTATAGTTGTCCAAACATCATAGGGTAATGCGTTACTCATGAGTTTGTTGTGATTTTGGTGTTAAAAAAAAACAAACAAAAAAACCCTACTGTGCTTCCAGTTGATAAAAGTCTAACACATATAACTATGTATAGTATATAATACTTGATAATGATAATAAACAACTGTGTTACTAGTTTTTGTATTTACTGTATAATACTTTTTAATCATTATTTTAGAGTCTACTCCTTCCTGGAAACACAAAAATTAAGGGTATAACAGTCTCAGGTAGATCTTCGAGGAGGCATTCCAAAAGAAGCATTGTTACCATAGGAAGTGACAGCTCCCTGTATGTTATTGGCCCTGAAGACCTTCCAGTGGGACAAGATGTGGAGGTGGAAGATAGTATACCCTGACCCTATATAGGCCTAGCATAATATGTGTGTTTGTACCTTAGTTTTTAACAAAAAATTTATATATATATATATATATATATATATATATATATATATATATACTTTAACTAGAACAAAGCTTATAGAATAAGAAGATAAAGAAAATTGTTTCGTATAGCTCTACAATGTGTTTGTGTTTTAAGGTGTTATTGCAAGTCAAACTTTTTAAATTAAAAGTTTATAAAGTAAATTATAGTAAGCTAGGGTTAATTTATTTTTGAGAAAAAATTTTTTAAATAAATTGAGCATAATGTGAGTGTACAGTGTTTACAAAGTCTATAGTAGTATCCAGTAATGTCCTAGGCCCTCACATTAACTCACCACTCACCCACAGCAGCTTCCAGTCCTGCAAACTCCATTCATGGTAAATGCCCTATAGATGTGTGCCATTTTTTTTTTATCGTTTATACATTATTTTTACTGCATCTTTTCTGTTTGGATATGTTTAGATTCATCAATACTTACCATCGTGTTACAATTGCCTACAGTTTCAGTACGCTAACATGCTGTACAGTTGTACAGCTTAGGAGCAACAGGCTATACCATATAATCTAGTGTATAGCAGGCTGTGCCATCTAGGTTTGCGTAAGTTCACCTTATGATGTTTGCACAATAGTAAAATCACCAATGCATTTCTCAGAGAGTCTTATTTTTGTTAAGTGACACATGACTGTACATACACACACTTATTAACATGAAACTGGAGCTGATAGGAGATGCCAACAACTCATAATCCAGCAATAAGGATCTTTCTTTGACTTCAGAATGCAGTAAATTTACTACCCTTAATGACAGGGGGTAAAGAAAGAGATATGTCTTTCTAATGATGGGAGGTAACGAGAAAGATATATATATATATATATATCTACAGATATATACATATATACATATACAGATATGTATATATCTAGATATATAGAGAGAAAATTTTATATATATATATATATATGTGCTTGTGTGTATATGTAAATAGATACATAGATATGCAGAGAATTAAGCAAAGAAAAAATGGAAAATAGTAAACAAAACAAGTGATAGAAGTAATTCTAAACATGTGAGGGAGAGAAAGAGAGAAGAGGGAAACAGATTTATTTTAAGGCACTGGCTTATGCTGTTGTGGAAGCTGGCAGTCTCAAATCTGCTGGGCAGGCTAGCAGGCTGGAGACCCAGGGAAGAGTCATGTTGCAGTCTTAAGTTGGAAGATAGTCTGGAGGCAGAATTTCTTTCCCCTCTGAAGATCTCGATCTCTTCTCTTAAGGCCTTTCACTGATTGAGGCCCATGACATTATGAAGGATAATATGCTTTATTCAAAGTCTGCTGATTTAAATTCTAATCACATCGTTAAAAAAAAAAACTTCAACATCTAAACTGATTATTGACCAATGCAACTGGGCACTTTAACATAGCCAAGTTGTCACATAAAATTAACCATCACAATGAGTGAATATTAAGAGATGTGGAAGCTAGAGTGAGAAAGTCTCATGTTTATTTGAAAGATGTTCTAGAAGGAGAGGTAGAGACTAGCAGTGAAGCAATATTTACAGAAATATTGCCTGCAAGTCTGTCCAAATGAAAGGGAAAAATAAGATTTTAGATTTAAGTGGGACACAAATCCAGAGCAAGAAAATGCAATTAAATTCACAATGAGTTGGTTATTATGAAACTGCAGAACATAAAAGAAAGCATTTAAAGGTTTTCAAAGAAAAGACAGATCACCTACTAGGAAAGGTAAGCAGAATGAAAACAAACTGTTTATTATCATCAAGAGCTACCAGAGGTAATGGAAAGATACTTTCAAAAGACTCAGGAGAAATGATTGAATAAATGTACTTTTATACCCAGCTAAATGATTGATAAAGAGGGAAGGCAAAATAAAGGCATAGTTTTCAGGCAAAATCTGAGAGCTTTTCAGTTTGTGGATTTTACTGACAGAAAAATTAAGTGATACATTTAAGTATGTACAAAAGAGGATTCTGATGAAAAAGATGATGCATGAAGTGATTCTCCCTAAAGAAATTTTAAACATTTTTATAAAACTCAATAAGCTTTGATTGCAAAAAGTATCTTATTTTGAGGACTTCCAAAGCAAGTAGTATCTAAAATACTAGACAGCTACCCTAAAAGAAGGGGATATGTTAAAAAATAAATTGTTCTGCTGTTTTTTTTTTTTTTTTTTTTTTTTGAGACGGAGTTTTGCTCTTGTTACCCAGGCTGGAGTGCAATGGCGCGATCGTGGCTCACCGCAACCTCCGCCTCCTGGGTTCAAGCAATTCTCCTGCCTCAGCCTCCTGAGTAGCTGGGATTACAGGCAAGCGCCACCATGCCCAGCTAATTTTTTGTATTTTTAGTAGAGACGGGGTTTCACCATGTTGACCAGGATGGTCTTGATCTCTCGACCTCGTGATCCACCCGCCTCGGCCTCCCAAAGTGCTGGGATTACAGGCTTGAGCCACCGCGCCCGGCTGTTCTGCTGTTTTTGAAAGGACAGAGATATTATTTAATGTTAGACTTTATTATATCAAGAATGGATGTTAAAAATAAAAGGACAATTGCTAAAAAATGAAAATAAAATATATGCTTTCTAAGCTAGTAGAATAAAAGAGAAATTACAAAACAAGCAGAAAGTTAAGCAAGAAAGGATGTAAAATAGTAAAATCATAAGATGATAGATGTCCAAATACATGCTAATAATCACAAAAATGTAACTGAATTAATATAGATTCTGAGATTGAATTTGTTTTTGTTCTAGCTTTGTCTCATGAGAGCATCTAAGCATCAAAACACAGAAAGGCTGAGAGTAAAGTGATGATAAAAGATACACTGAAAAATACTAAAGAAAAGGAAACTAGGGCCGGGCGCGATGGCTCAAGCCTGTAATCCCAGCACTTTGGGAGGCCAAGGCGGGTGGATCATGAGGTCAAGAGATCGAGACCATCCTGGTCAACATGGTGAAACCCCGTCTCTACTAAAAATACAAAAAAATTAGCTGTGCATGGTGGTGTGTGGCTGTAATCCCAGCTACTCAGGAGGCTGAGACAGGAGAATTGCCTGAACCCAGGAGGAGGAGGTTGCGGTGAGTCGAGATCGTGCCATTGCACTCCAGCCTGGGTAACAAGAGCGAAACTCCGTCTCGGAAAAAAAAAAAAAAAAAAAAAAAAAAAAAAAATAAAAAAGAAAGAAAGAAAAGGAAACTAGTGTTGCTATGTTAATTTCAAATAAAGTCAACTTTAAGGCAGATGATATTCACCTTATAACTAGCCCCTTGAGTCATCTTAAGTAAATTTATATTCACTGGAGAGGACTAGTAACGGAACTTACGAAGCCACCAACTTCTGGGCACTATGACAGATTCTTAGAAAGCTGTCTGGACAGTATATTAGGGAATGACATTCTGTTACTAAATATTTTAATATTAGTACTTGGGTAGATAGTTATTCTAGGACAGTATGATGCATTTGGATACCTTGTCAGCCCAGTGCTTACTCTCTGATTTGGAAAACCAAACTGATTTAAAAAATGTGTAACTAAAAATAAAAAGGACAAGGAAACATAGAGGATTTTCACTAAATGAGAGAGATATTCTATGTTTTTCTGAGACATTTGGATTAGTGCCTGGTTGATCCAGTTAGCTATTATGCAAGTCCTGCCAGTTCCATTCACAGTAAGTGCACGCTGAGGGACTCCTGGCTGCAATTCAGTTTATGACCACTAGATGGCATGTTGCTTATTTGCAAAGAGCAAACGTCGCAGACCTATCAAGCAGCCTTAAGAATGCAAATTGCTGAATAAATAGAAAGGTAATTGTGGATAATGAGAGAGAGACGGGGGAGGAGGGGGGGGAGAGAGAGAGAGAGAGAGAGAGAGGAGTCATGAATTAAAAATAATTATTAGTTATACATAGAAAGGTAATTGTGGATAATGGGGGAGGGGAGACTGTCATGAATTAAAATTAATTATTAGTTATCTACTTAGAGTTAAACTAATTAACAATGATGCCAATATAGTGATCTAATAGATCCTTTTCCAATGCTACAATTCTATATCATTTGAGGCAGCATATAAAAATAGACTTCTTCAGACATCTGATGAAACACATATTTCCTTTTAAAATTTAAGTTTTATTTACTGTTTTATAAAAACTCTTTTGTGTTTTAGATATTCCAGGTATTTGGCAAGCACAGCCTAGGTTAGTCTCCTTCACACTTGGCCTGTATAATCTTCTATTTTATCTCCTAGTGGCAAAGACCTATTCAAAGTTGAATATGAAGGTGAATTCATTGGGCAGTTTGGCAGCCGCTGATGTGAGATCAATACATTGTACTTGCGGTCCCTTGGAAGGCCCCAGGGCTGTCCCTTTTCTCCAGAGGTGGTGCCCTGACTGTGGTCTCAGAGGATAGGATTTCATCCAGTCATCTTGTCTTCATATGTCTGCTTTTGCCTCTTCCATTTCTAGCACTTTGACTTTCGCTGCACCTCTTGACCTGGACAAATCACTTGATTTCATTGAATTTCTGTTCCTCCACCTGTGAATTAGAAATAGTGTAACTTGCCTCTCATGGTTATGTGAGAATCCAGATATAACATGTAAAGTACCTAATGGATGGGCATAGATTGACATACACGTTAAAGAATTACATTTTTGAAACTTTTAGAAAAAAGTTCAGAGATAACATGGAATTCTGATAAAGCAGTTTCAAACAAGCCTGATTAGAAATAAAGAAGGGGATAGCTAGCAATGCTAATGGGGCTATTCGCCTATTGTCATAGAAGTTCAGAAATTAAAAAGACAAGTACACTTTCTGAATGGATTATCATGATTACACAAATTTGATCCAACTCTCCTGTCATATGTTGATTTCCCCAGGTTTGATCCTGTATATAGTTATTAAATCTGTGATTAAATAACTACTTTACAGAAAGGGACAAGTAAAAATTCTTGCTGTGGGCTTTTGGAATACATTTAAGACATTTAAAGCCAGAATTTAGTAAGTTTTGAGAAGAGAACTAGGATAAAATATCATTTAGCTGGACTTGTGGAAAAGACTCAAGAATATTAATTAGGTGAAGATCAACCTGTGTGATGAACCTGACCAATAAATAGGCTGACATTACTTTTAGGCCCTCTTAACAGAAATAGAGTCTACAATGAGGAAGGTGTTAGTCCTATTACGTTTTACTCAGGTCACATGTCAAGTAGAGAATAGTATTTGTTTTGAAGTGCAAACACTATCAAAAGTGTAATTGCTGGCATACCTTAAGACATAGATGCTAATGGCCTGGATTAACAAAAGATAGGGGGTTCCAAGGAGATAGAATTACTGGGGTTTGAGAAAGTCCACTTTTGTGGCCACAGTTTGCTATTTGAAGGTCCCAGACAAAGTCAATAGTTGAAATTGGGGGGCAGGGGGTGTAAAGTTGCCAGATAAAATCAAGACACTCAGTTAAATTTGAATTTTTAATAAACAATGAATATACTTTGGTTGCATGGGACATACTTATATTAAAAATTATGTTTTTAAATCTTAAATTCAAGGTAATTTATGTAATTAAATATGTCCCTTACAACTAAAATATGTTTGTTGGTTATCAGAAATTTAAATTTAACTGGATTTCCTGTATTTTTATTTGCTAACTCTGGCAACCCTGGGGATATGATATAAAGAAGGGGATGTTCAACGAGCAGAAAACACAGTGACAATGATTTCAGAGAAGAGAGTTAAAATCCACATTAATAAATGCAATATTGCAGCAAAATGAGTCTTTCAGCATTCAATTAATATCAATACAAGTATTTTATTGCAGACACTGGTCAGAAGTTATATAAAGTTAAAAGTCATTGACATTTAACTCATTTTAAATACTAAAGCTTATGAACATTAGAACAATTTCCTCTGCTAGCCTGGCTTTGTTCAGGCACTCCTCAGTTTCCTGTGCCTGCCGTGTATTCCAGCTGCATATCTGCAGAGTGCAGCTGCTGGACGTAAGCTTCTTCCTGCCCTCTTAAGCTCCCTTGATGAGAGCCTTTGGGAGCAGTGTGTAGGTGCAGCCTGTTCTCTTTGGCTCCTAATCAGCTGCAGGTCTGATGTCTCGGCTCTGTTGCCCAGGCTGGAGTACAGCAGGGCTATTCTTGGCTCACAACAACCTCCACCTCCCAGGTTCAAGCAATTCTCCTCCTGCCTCAGCCTCCAGAGTAGCTGGGACTATAGGGTCCTACCAGCACACCCAGCTAATTTTTGTATTTTAGTAGCGATGGGGTATCACCATGTCGGCCAGGCTGGTATCCAACTTCTGACCTCAAGTGATCCACCTGCCTCAGCCTCCCAAAGTGCTGGAATTACAGGTGTGAGCCACCACGCTTGGCCTGCTAGAATTTTTTCTGATAGCCTGGGCAGCCTAGAATTTCACTCCTTTCCGTCCCTAGTGGAGACTGGAAAGACCACAGAGGTTTACACTTCAGGTGCCAACTGAGTAGTCCACAGGTGATAGGGTGCTTTGTGATTAAGGCGCTAGTGTTAGAATGAATGCAAGGAGACAGGGAAGGGGATGAGAAAGAGATTGTCATGAGTCACTAAAGGTAAATGCAGCAGCTGACAATGGTTTGGAATAAGATTCATGCCAGCAAGACTGAACGTCGCAGTATTATAAATATGTGGAATCCTGGGCTATCAGAGCACATGAAACAGAAAGAAAGTACTGTATCAAGAAACTCTGAAAGTAAAGTATAGGACACTAGCCATAGCAACAGATCTTCTGAGAATGTTTACAGTTAAATATAAGTGGAACAAGAACAAAGATTTTGACACATATCGCATTAGAATTGGGAAACAAGCAAAGACTGGATGAGCTGAAAAGTTGATGGTGCTGACCCAGAGCTTTCCACGTCTCTCCTGCCCATGTATCTTTGGTGGTGGTGAAGAAAGTTTCCAAAGTGCGTCTCTTAGAGCACTACTCCTCTAATATGCTCCATGAGCAGAAAAATAGATTTCTAAGAGTATTAGAAAAAAACACTGTGTACTGTATTAGAAAAACACACTGTGTACTGTATTCTCCACCTTGAGATGATTATATTCTCCACCTTGAGATGATTAATATATTGTATTAAAAGCTTTTGAAAAGACCTACAGGGTTAAAAAATAAAACCCATTTGACTTGGTTCCAGTATTTATCAAATGTATTTGACCACATGACTTTCTCTGGGTGCCACATCTAGTAGTATCTCACAGAACAAGTGTTCCGTAAAATCACCATGTGGTATGTGGGGTGGCATATTATTGGTGTATGTGGATCAAAATTCTGCAGCTCGTCTACCAGGAAGCATTCCAAAGAAAAATATCCAGCGTTGTGAAAAGAGAAATAATAATACTTTTTAAAAATATAAACAACTTTAGAGAAGTGCAAATTGAACATCAAAGTTCAAGTAATTTGCTCGATATCACTAGCTCATAAGTAATGGCGGCAGGATTTAAATGTAAACCTCCGGGTGCCCAAAGCCTACACCCTTAACCAGTCTAAAAGTAGCCATTCTTTCATTCCATGCATGTTTTTAAATATGGAAAAATATGATGGATAATAAATGTATCATGGCCAGGGACTATGTAGGCCCTCTGATACATCTGTGAATAAACAGACAAAATTCCCTGCCCTTGTGAGCTTATGTTTGATGATGGGATAGAGTGATAGGTTAATTTTAAAAAGTTAATTATATAGTAGAACCTATCATTCTGTAGATGCTAGAAAGCAACAAGAGCTATGGAAACAAATACAGTAGAGTAGGAAGGCCAGGGCGTTCAGAGGGACTAGGGGCAGATTATCATTTTCCACAGGGAGGCCAAGGTGGGCTTCATTGAAAAGAGACATTAGAGCAAAGAGTGAAGAAGGTAAGGGTGTGAACAGTGTAAATATCTGGGGTAAAAATATTCTAGTCAGAGGGCATGGCCAAGGTAAACTAAGGAGCATGCCCAGTGTGTTCCATCATGAACAAGGAGGCCAGTGTGGCTGGGTCAGGGTGGGTGAATGGGAGAGCAGGAAGGCAGGAGGTCAGAGAGGAAAGGAGGCGCCTGCAGTGCAAGACCTGTGCAAGAACTTGGGCGTATGATAAACAATTGAAAAATAATGAGGGATTTATAGACTGGGGAAGAGAAGACATTGTGAATCCTATAGCTATTTTCATTTCTGAAAGTATACACTTGGATATTATATTGGTCTTACTCAGTGCGTGGCCTTGGGACTGCAAACATATATAACCTGTGGAAGATAGAGGGAGGTAGATTTGGCTTAGATTTGAGGAAGAACCAACTGATCATTTGACAGAATCCTTTAAATGAAGGAACAAGTTCCCACAGGAAGGGAGGGCCTTTTATCTTAGTGTTATTCTAGCAGAGACTAAGTCTACCTGGGAAAGAAGAACAGATATTTAAGTATAAAACACGTGATTGAATGGTAGAGCTGCTAAGATCTCTTCCAAATTGAAATTCAATGATTCCATACAGATGGCTTTAGACATATTTTTGCAAGTCAATGAAATGTAATATTTTTTATATAAAATAAAGTTTACTATACCAGTTTAACCAGTTTTTGAAGTGTACAGTACAGAAGCATTAAGTACATTTACATTATTGTGCAATCTACTCCACTATTCATCACTAGAACTTTTTCGTCAGCCCAAACTGAAACTCTGTACACATTAAATAATAACTTTCAATTTCCTTCTCTCCCAGTCTTTGTACACTAGAAACGTGACTCTGCTTTATGTCTCTATAAATCTGACTATTCTTAGTATCTCACATAAATAGAATCTTAAAATATTTGTACTTTGTGTCTGGCTTATTTCAGTTAACATAAAGTCTTTGAGGTTCATTCATGTTTTATCACATATCAGTACTTTATTCCTTTTTAATGTTGAATTACATTCCATTGTAGGTGTATTAGAGTTCTCCAGAGAAACAGAACCAATTTCCACATAAATAGATTTATTCTAAGAAACTGGCTCACATGATTATGGAGGCTGGAAAGTCCAAAATCTATAGTTTGGACTGGCAAACCCAAGAGCTAATGGTGTTGTTCCCACCCAAAGGCTAGCAGGTGGAGAGACAGAGAGCTGATGGTACACATGAACTCTGAAAGTAGTCTGCTGGATAACTGCCTCTTGTTCAGGAAGGTCATTCTTTCTGTTTAATTCAGACCTTCAACTGACTTGATAAGAAACACCCCAATTATGGAGGGCAATATGCTGACTCAGAGTATACTAATTTAAATGTTAATTTCATCCCAAAGCATTCTCCAAGTTGGCACATAGAATTAACCATCACAGTAGGAATATATGGCATTGTGTTTATTCATTCATTAGTTGATGAACATTTTGGTTGTTTCTGTTTTTTTTTTTTTTTTTTTTTCTATTGTGAATAAAGCTGCTATGAACATGCCACAAATATCTGCTCGAGTCTTTGCTTTCAATTATTTGGAATGTAAACCCAAAAGTAGACCTAGTGGATCACCTGTTAATTCTATGCTTAATTCTTTGAGATACTTCCATGCTGCTTTCCACAGCAGCTACATCATTTTAAATCCCAACCAACAGTGCATAAGAATTTCCATTTCCCCACATCCTTGCCAGCAAGATATTTTCTGGTTTTGGTGCTTTATTTTGTTTTGTTTTGTTTTAATTGCCATTCTGGTGGGTGTGAAGTGTTACCTAATGTGGTTTTGATTTTCATTTCCATAATGATTAGTGATATTTGGGATCTTTTCTGGGCTTACTGGTCATTTGTTGCTTTTTTTTTTTTGCCCTTTAAAGATTTTTTTATAATTATTATTTATTTATTTTTTAATTGTATTTTAGGTTTTGGGGTACATGTGAAGAACATGCAAGATGGTTGCATAGGTACACACATGGCAGTGTGATTTGCTGCCTTCTTCCCCATCACCTATGTCTGGCACTTCTCCCCATGCTATCTCTACCCAACTCCCCACCCACCGCTTGGCTATGCAGGCTCTCTTTTGGTTCCATATGAAGTTTAAGGTGGTTTTTTCCCCTATTTCCCCCCGACGGACCCCAGTGTGTTCCCCTCCCTGTGTCCATGTGTTCTCATTGTTCAACACCCACCTATGAGTGAGAACATGTGGTGTTTGATTTTCTGTTCTTGTGTCAGTTTGCTGAGAATGATGGTTTCCAGGTTCATCCATGTCCCTACAAAGGACATGAACTCATCATTTTTTATGGCTGCATAATATTCCATGGTGTATATGTGCCACATTTTCCCTATCTAGTCTATCATTGATGGGCATTTGGGTTGGTTCCAGGTCTTTGCTATTGTAAACTGTGCTGCAATGAACATTTGTGTGCATGTGTCGTTACAGTAGAATCATTTATAATCCTTTGGATATATACCCAGTAATGGGATTGCTGGGTCAAATGGAATTTCTATTTCTAGGTCCTTGAGGAATTGCCACACTGTCTTCCACAATGGTTGAACTAATTTACACTCCCACCAACAGTGTAAAAGTGTTCCTATTTCTCCACATCCTCTCCAGCATCTGTTGTCTCCAGATTTTTTAATGATCACCATTCTAACTGGAGTGAGATGGTATCTCAATGTGGTTTTGATTTGCATTTCTCTAATGACGAGGGATGATGAGCATTTTTTCATATGTTTGTTGGCCTCATGTATGTCTTATTTTGTAAAGTGTCTGTTCATATCCTTTGCCCACTTTTGAATGGGCTTGTTTGTATTTTTCTTGTAAATCTGTTTTAGTTCTTTGTACATTCTGGATATCAGCCCTTTATCAGATGGGTAGACTGCAAAAATTTTTTCCCATTCTGTTGGTGGCCAATTCACTCTAATGACTTTTTCTTTTGCTGCGCAGAAGCTGTAGAGTTTGATTAGGTCCCATTTGTCTATTTTGGCTTTTGTTGCCAATGCTGTTAGTGTTTTGGTCATGAAGTCCTTACCTATGCCTATGTCCTGAATAGTTTTGCCTAGATTTTCTTCTAGGGTTTTTATGGTGTTAGGTCTTATGTTTAAGTCTTTAATACATATGGAGTTAGTTTTACTGTAAGGTGTCAGGAAGGGATCCAGTTTCTGCTTTCTGCACATGGCTAGCCAGTTTTCCCAACACCATTTATTAAACAGGGAATCCTTTCCCCATTGCTTGTTTTTGTTAGGTTTGTCAAAGATCAGATGGTGGTAGATGTGTTGTGTTGCCTCCTAGGCCTCTGTTCTGTTCCATTGGTCTGTATCTCTGTTTTGGTACCAGTACCATGCTGTTTTGATTACCGTAGCCTTGTAGTATAGTTTGAAGTCCGGTAGTGTGATGCCTCCCGCTTTGTTCTTTTTGCTTAGAATTGACTTGGCTATGTGGGCTCTCTTTTGGTTCCGTATTAAGTTTAAGGTGGTTTTTTCCAGTTCTGTGAAGAAAGTCATTAGTAGCTTGATGGGGGATAGTGTTGAATCTGTAAATTACTTTGGGCAGTATGGCCATTTTCATGATATTGATTCTTCCTAACCATGAACATGGAATGTTTCTCCAATGTTTGTCCTCTCTTATTTCGTTGAGCAGTGGTTTGTAGTTCTCCTTGAAGAGGTCCTTTACATTCTTTGTTAGCTGTATTCCTAGGTATTTTATTCTCTTTGTAGCAATTGTGAATGGCAGTTCATTCTTGATTTGGCTCTCTTTAAGTCTATTATTGGTGTATAGGAATGCTTCTGATTTTTGCACATTGATTTTTTATCCTGAGACTTTGCTGAAGTTGCTTATCAGTTTCAGGAGATTTTGGGCTGAGAGGATGGGGTCTTCCGAAGGAATGGTACCAGCTCCTCTTCGTATGTCTGGGAGAATTCGGCTGTGAACCCATCTGGACCTGGGCTTTTTTGGGGGTGGTAGGCTCTTAATTGCTGCCTCAACTTCGGACCTTGTTATTGGTCTATTCAGGGTTTCAACTTCTTCCTGGTTTATACTTGAGAGGATGCAGATGTCCAGGAATTTATCCATTTCTTTCAGGTTTACTAGTTTATGTGCATAAAGTTGTTTGTTATAATCTCTGATAATGGTTTGAATTTCTGTGGAATCTGTGGTGATATCCCCTTTATCGTTTTTTATTGCAACTATTTGATTTTTTTCTCTTTTCTTTTTTATTAATCTGGCTAGTAGTCTGTCTATTTTGTTTATTCTTTTAGCCTTTCAAGGTCAATTTGTACAGTTTTCTGATCTTAACTGGTACACATTGAAACTCCTACCTTTAGATCATCTGCAAAAATGCATTAGTGGGTTATACTCCCACTTCAGGGCTATTAACAAAGATGCTAAAGATCATTAACTTAAGAGATAGATAATAGATAATTCCTATGAGTAATGGATGTACAACTGCTCTCTATGCTGATAATACCTAGTTCTATCAGAAGCTTTTAAAAGACATGGATCAAAAGTCAAAGTTGCCCCAAATGTGAAGATTGGAGAGGTGTGGATTACTTAAGATTAAACAAATAAATTCACTCCTTAGATATTTATATATCAATCCCATTTAGGATATGGAGTTTCTGTCAGACTAATTACCAGATTTCACCCCTCAATGACTCTCATATGGCAATATTTGCTCTCGTGATGTTGTCTCAAAGGACAAAATAATTTGCCTTACTGTTAACAATGGAGTTCCATCTTGGTTAAGAAAATACATTGTATCACAATGTTTTGCCTTATACTATGCTTATTGATGGCAGTGTATTTGAAATTTGTGAAAAAGAGACCTAAAATCGTGTACCTCATTTCAGCTGCTTAGTTTTTGAAATACACATTCAATAAGCTCCTACACAGGACTCCTCAAAGTCTATTTCTGTACAATCCACTTGTGTTTATGTTTCATAGTAACCATACTTTATGATAAATAAAGGATAAGTATATTTAGCTAATAAAGTAAAGAGGTAGATGTGTGAATCTAACTCTGCAATTGAACAGTGATATCAGCATTCAGAATTGGGGCAAAGTTTATTCATTCTAGTAAAAATAAATTTTGTAATAGGGAGAGCAACTTAAAATCATACTAGTGCAACTATAGGTGAAATTTGCATGTGAAAGTCTTCAAGAATGAGGATGGAAATGTATTTTGCAGGTAGTGGTAATCTTATTTGCAGCATTTCTATTATAGTGAAGAAATCAGCAAATAAGAAGCCAGATATGCACTATTTAGAAGTCAACAATTCTATATGATGAACAGGTGGTTTGGCAACCTCAAAATTTTCTTTTAATGTTATTTTAAAAATTAAACACAGAAAGCCAAAATTTTACTGTAAAATTTTAAGAAAAGTGAAAACTCATTCACATAAGACTCTGAAATATGTTGTAACCCCTCTGAGATCACGAAACAACATTAAATCAGATATGTAGCTAGATTAATTCAGGTTATAGTGATTAAAAGATAAAGCACATGAATATTAGGTTATAAAATTATTGGCATAAACTTATTAAAATATTTCAATAGCCAGAGTGGGATAAAAGCAAATTTGCAACTAGTGATGATGAGTTCAGAATTAGCTTTATTATGAGAATGCTAAAATGCACTAGAAAGGCAATGTAATGCAGTGAAATACTGACACAGGGACACCCTGACTTACTGAATGAATTTAAATGAAATCTGATAGGCAGAGTGAGCAGTTACAGGTGTTGATCGGCTTACGACCTATGAAACTTACAACCATTCGACTTTACGACTACAATCGCTAGCCATGACTGCTCCGCATCTGGCAGCGCAAACGTTGCCCAGCTGGGCGTACGACAGTGCGGACCAGCTTCTGGCAGCACTACCATCTCCGCATGCACCATTTCAACTGTACTGTACATATAGCCTACACAACATAGGACCAAATCGTGTTACCACCGTTCCGCGGTCCTGACCGTGGTCGTAAGTCGAGCACTAGCTGTATTGTAAAAGGTGTATATCCATAAGAAAAGAGACAAATATACTCTGATGGTTTGCTAAAGAAATAATAATTTTATAACAGGTAAAAATAAAACCCTAAATATGTGGCATAATCTTGCATCTGATTCTGGCTTATATAAGCTAATTTCCATTGAAATTTGAAATTCTCCGTACTTTTAGGTGGATAGGATATTGACAGTCCAAGTGAAGAAAGGGACAATTAACAGAGATTTTAAGTCATATATTTCAAAGCACAGTGTGATCTATTTTAGATAACCAATGTGAGCAGAACCATAGTTTACACAAATCTGACATTCAATAAACTAATATTTATTAAATGAATGAATCACTTATTTGATTAATGCATCATTAATACATTTGTTCATTTAATTAATATTAAAATGCAATACTTCTTTAACACAATTCTGTATATTTCAGATTGTCAATTTAGAAATTAACATGTATTTTTAATATCTGACTAACCCAGTAATGAAATTACAATTATAACATGGTGAACTTCCCTCTTTTGTTTTCCCCCTGCGTTAACTCTTACCTCCTGCATGCAGTATCATTTCCAAAGTGATTCTCATGTTTTGATTTATTTGTAATAGTTGGCTATTTGGACTGTGCCTATATTATAGATGAAAAGCAAATAGCAAGTGATCTTGGTGGTGCAGTAGGTCATGCCTATAATCCCAGCACTTTGGGAGGCCACAGTTGGTGAATAGCTTGTGGCCTGGAGTTCGAGACCAACCTGGGCAACACGGTAAAACCCTGTTTCTACTAAAATTAACCAAGCGTAGTCATGAACCTATGGCCCCAGCTACTTGGAAAACTGAAGTTGGAGGCTTGCTTGAGCAATTGAGCACAGAAAAAAATAAAAGAGAGAGAAAAAAATTGATTTGTTCAGTTTTAGATCTTGACACTGGACAATGAGGAATAGCCTTAAACGTTGTAAGAGTTGAAAACAGCTACAAGAGTAAGCAACACTTAACCAATTTTGCTGCATCTTTTTTTGGTCACTCATACTGATTTGGACTGGCAGCTTAAAAGTGTCATATAAGAATTTACCTGTATGAGCCTGTAGTTAGCAGTCTGGGTTCAGCATGTATATGTTTTTGGTTGGTGAAAAAAAATCTAGATAAGAATAAGGAGGAAAATAGAAGGAATCCTAAAGATTCCTATGTTCTTTTGGTAAAATTAATTACTTCTCACTTCTCAGCCCAAAGGTCATAGCCAAAGAAATCTTGGAATGCCTGCCTGAAGCACACACATCCACAAAAACCAATAAGTAACTTTTCTGGTTACACCAAGTTCATACAGACAAATGTTAATTCTGTCACTGTCATTTTTCACAAATTTTGTCTCATGAAGTTCATCCTGAGTTTGTTTCTGTGACAATGATTTTTAAAAAACAGTAACTTTCAAAGTACAAGATGTATTTTAAAGTCATTGAGATCTGCTTAAAAGATTTTTCCCCCATTTTTCTTTCTTGGTTCCACTGATATTAACAGAAAAGTTCAATAGATCTATTTCTCCTACAAATATTTTAATAGCTCATTTTTATAACCTAACTGTTTGATATGGTTTGGCTCTGTCCCCACTCAAATCTCGTTTCGAATTGTAATCTCCACATGTCAAGGGAGGGACCTAGTGGGAGGTGATTGGATCATGGGGTTGGTTCCCCCATGTTGCTCTCATGATAGTGAGGGAGTTTTCACGAGATTTGATGACTTAAAAGTGGCAGTTTCCCCTGATCTCTCTCCTGCTTCCCCTTCATAAGATGTGTGTCTTACTTCCCCTTTGCCTTCTGTCATGATTGTAAGTTTCTCAAGGCCTCCCCAGCCATGTTGAACGGAGTCAATTAAACGTTTTTTATTTATAAGTTACCCAGTCTCAGGTATGTCTTTATAGCAGTGTGAAAACAGAGTAATACACTGTACATATGTACACTTTTAAAGAACTAATCTTGACTATGTATGAAAACTAATGGGAAGTATTTTTTTTAAAAAAACTGTTCTTTAAATAGGAAATCCCATATATATGCAAAATAAAAAGGGAAAACAATATCAGGAAAATAAATCTGATAGATTCAGAGTTCAAACTATTACTGTAAGATAGGAAAAAATGTAGACTCTTAAAAGGCATAATTATGTAAAGTTAAAATACTTCACAAAAATCAGCAACATTGATCTACAATGCAAATTAAAATATTAGAATAAAGTACAATTTTTTTTAATTTGCCATTTTTTTCTAGCGTTATTGTCATGAACCACACATTCCTGAAGCACAGTTTTTATGGAGGAGTGTAAGACTTTTCCTAAAATTACAATGCATGCGCTATGATGAGTTCTGTCCTCCAGAGGGCAGTGCAGCACAAACTCAGAGGGCATACAGCACACAATCAACATTAACTTCCTTTATTTCAAAAGAAAGAAAATATAGCACAGTTCCTAGGATCTGCTATAATGACAAAACTCCAGCCTGCAAGATAGAAAATATTGCTAATTATGCAATTATTTTGACCATATATCAATCAAGTCAATTTAAAAAATAGAGATAAAAAAACTAAATTGATTCTGTTGGTTGGACATAGCATCAGTACATCTTATTTTAAAATATAGTCAGCAAAAGTGGTTCTGTGACTCTGTAAGAGTTTGCTTCAGTTTGTATGAGCTACTTAAAAAGAATAATACTCTATGTCCTCCTACAAAATTGAAGTGTACAACTTGTTTTTATAAAGTTATTTTTTCCTGCATATGGTTCTTCAAAAGTCTTTTCAAAACTGCAAGTAAAATCTACTTGTAACAAGTTATAAAAGCAAATATAATTTTTACACACTGAAAGATAGTTTTTGCAAAATTCCTAAGACCTTTCTGCTACTGTTGGGAAATCATTTAACTAATGCCAAGAGATATTAAACCTTTAATTGGGCAGTCAAGGTAAGAACATTAACCAACCTTTAATGCCATGCTAAAATACTAAAGTACTTGCCAGGTTTTTAACATATGTTATCTATTTAATCTTTACAACAGACCTCCCCACCATCTCCCCATTTAACAGGTAAGGGAATGAATTCAGAAAGTTAAGCAACATTGTCAATGTCTCATAGCTATTTATTAGAACTGGAAAGGAAATCTGAGTAATCCTAACGCCAAACTTTCAATGACTGCATTATATCATCTCTTAGTTTTGGAGTGAGTAATTTTATGGTGTGATTTCTTAATTATGATTACGATGTCATCTTTAAGACTACTCTCTAACACGTTTTGGTTAGTACAGTCACACAAACTTTAATGAGGATAGATTTTTATGTACACAAAGCTTAGAGCCACTAGGTAGATACATAGTGGTTAGGAGTATCTCTCTGGAGCCATATGCATGGACTTTAACCCTGGCTCCACCACTTTTAGCTATATGACATTAAGCATGTGTCTTAATGTCTTGGGACCTCAATTTTCTTATGTGAAAAATAAGATTTAAAATGGTCAACTTATATAATTGTTATAAATGTAGTTTACATGGATACTACAGCAAAGAAGTTGTGTCCTGCATACAGAGAGTGGTCTCCACAAATGTTAGTTATGATATTGTTTAAACACACACACCAGTCACGAAAATACATCTAAGAGTAAAATTCCCAGATGTCTTAGTTTTTTCTATTCATTGTATTTTTTCAAATATCAAATCAAATAACTAATTTACGAAAGAGTTGGATTCTGGTTTAGATACTTGATTGTGATCATTTTGTAAGCCCACCTCAGTCTTTTCGCATTTTGTCCGACCTCTCGGAAAACCCGTAAAGAAGCTTGGGTATGGCAAGTTCAAACCACACAGAGGAACCCTCTTCCCATCCTCATCCCCTAACTATAATAAAAACAGAGCTAGCGCCCTCCCTGATCTCTGGAGTCATTTTCATATCTGCTTTTGAGCCTGCCCTGCTCTTCCCAGAAAGCTCCATTACGTGCATAATAAATTTCTTCACACCATCTTGGTGTATATATCATGTATAGTATCATCAGTCTCCACATCTAAACCAAATTTTGGATGGATATTGGTCCCAGCCTCTGGAGAGCAACCAGAGACCAATTTTGAGGTCTGTCTGGTAGATGCATTTCTCCAAACTCATGTATACGTTGTTACCTATGAAACAGTTCACCTGAGAAATGTGGAAATTAATTTTTGTTATTGTGTTAATCCAGTTCTCTCTGAAACTGTGAAAATCCCATTAATAAGAGAGGATTAACAATTCTAAAGCACATTTCCTCTTACAGTAAAAATATTTTGAGAAAGCTTCACTAGTATCCATTTTCACTTTAACCCTTAAGTAAACTTCAAATATTCATTTAAAAAGGACTTAACACTATGAGTTACTTCCATTTTCAAAGACCTACTTTGTGAAGGACTCCCAGGTGTAATGCAACAACAGGACAGAGAACAACAAAGAGGAATTCTTGCTAAAGAACTTTGAACTTGAATCTAATACATCTCTGTATCAGGCCACAGGCTTACAAAAAATATAGGAGCTAGAAAATAGCATATTAAAGAATACTACAAGAATACAATTAGCCAAATTCAGAATGTGGGAAATTTTATAGCACAAATAACACAGCTAATTTGACCAAACATGCCATTAAAGGGGAGGAGGAATTGTTGTTGATTAAAATGCGGCATAGACACACAATGGAATATTAGTCAACCTTAAGAAAACAAGTAAATCCTGCCATATGTGGTGACATGATTAAAATTTAAGGACATTTTGCTAAGTGAAATAAGCTAGTCATGGGACAAATGCTGCCTGATTTCACTTACCTGAGGAATCTAAAATAGTCAAACATATAGAAACAGAGAGTAGAATGGCAGTTGCCAGGGCTTGGGGGAGGAGAAGATAAGAATTGCTATGCTTTTTTTTCTTTTTAATTGTATTTTAGGTTCTGGGGTACCTGTGCAGATCATGCAGCATTGTTGCATAGGTACACCGATGGCAATGTGGTTTGCTGCCTCCATCCCCCCATCACCTACATCTGGCATTATCCCTCCCTGACCTCCCCACACCCCCAGTGTCCCTCCCTTGGCTACCTCCAACAGACCCCAGTATGTGATGCTATGCTCCCTGTGTCCATGTGTTCTCATTGTTCAACACCCGCCTATGAGTGAGAACATGCGGTGTTTAATTTTCTGTCCTTGTGTCAGTTTGCTGAGAATGATGGTTTCCAGATTCATCCACGTCCCTACAAAGGACACAAAATCATCACTTTTTATGACTGCTTAGTATTCCATGGTGTATATGTGCCACATTTTCCTTGTCCAGTCTATCATCGATGGGCATTTGGGTTGGCTCCAAGTATTTGCTATTGTAAACAGTGCAGCTATAAATGTACGTGTGCATCTGTCCTTATAATAGAATGATTTATAATCCTTTGAGTGTATACCCAGTAATGAGATTGCTGGGTCAAATGGAATTTCTATTTCTAGGTCCTTGAGGAAGCACCACACTGTCTTCCACAATGGTTGAACTAGTTTACACTCCCACTAGCAGTGTAAAAGTGTTCCTATTTCTCCACATCCTCTCCAGCATCTGTTTTCTCCAGATTTTTTAATGATTACCATTCTAACTGGCATGAGGTGGTATCTCAATGTGGTTTTGATTTGCATTTCTCTAATAATCAGTGATGCTGAGCACTTTTTCATATGTTTGTTGGCCTCATATATGTCTTCTTTTGAAAAGCGTCTGTTCATATTCTTACCCACTTTTGGATGGGTTTGTTTGTGTATTTCTTGTAAATCTGTTTTATTTCTTTGTAGATTCTGGATATTAGCCCTTTGTCAGATGGGTAGATTGCAAAAATTTTTTCCCATTCTGTTGGTTGCTGGTTCACTCTTATGATTGTTTCTTATGCTGTACAGAAGTTCTGGAGTTTAATTAGGTCCCATTTGTCTGTTTTGGCTTTCGTTGCCAATGCTTTTGGTGTTTTAGTCATGAAGTCCTTGCCTATGCCTATGTCCTAAATGGTTTTGCTTAGGTTTTCTCCTAGGGTTTTTATGTTGTTAGGTCTTATGTTTAAGTCTTTAATACATATGGAGTTAATTTTAGTGTAAGGTGTCAGGAAGGGGTCCAGTTTCTGCTTTCTGCATACTGCTGGCCGGTTTTCCTAACATTGTTTATTAAACAGGGAATCCTTTCCCCATTGCTTGTTTTTGTTACGTTTGTCAAAGATCAGATGGTTGTAGATGTGTGGCATTTCTTCCAAGGCCTCTGTTCTGTTCCTTGGTCTATATCTCTGTTATGGTACCAGTACCATGCTGCTTTGATTACTGTAGCCTTGTAGTATAGTTTGAAATCAGGTAGCATGATGCCTCCAGCTTTGTTCTTTTTGCTTAGGATTGTGTTGGCTATACAGGCTCTCTTTTGGTTCCATATGAAGTTTAAGGTGTTTTTTTCCACTTCTGTGAAGAAGGTCATCGGTAGCTTGATGGGGATAGCATTAAATATATAAATTACTTCAGGCAGTATGGCCATTTTCATGATATTGATTCTTCGTAACTATGAGCATGGAATATTTTTTCATATGTTTGTGTCCTCTCTTATTTCGTTGTGCGGTGGTTTGTAGTTCTCCTTGAAGAGGTCCTTTACATCCTTTGTGAGATGTATTCCTAGGTATTCTATTCTCCTTGTAGCAATTGTGAATGGCAGTTTGCTCATGATTTGGTTCTCCGTCAATCTGTTATTGGTGTATAAAAATGCTTGTGATTTCTGCACATTGACTTTGTATCCTGAGAGTTTGCTGAAGTTGTTTATCAGTTTAAGGAGATTTGGGGCCAAGATGATAGGGTCTTCTAAATATACAATCATGTCATCTGCAAATAGAGACAATTTGACTTCCTCTTTTCCTAACTGAAGACCCTTTATTTCTTTTCCTTGCCTGATTGCTCTGGCTAGAACTTCTAATACTATATTGAATAGGAAAGGTGAGAGAGGACATCTTTGTCTAGTACTAGATTTCAAAGGGAACGCTTCCAGTTTTTGTCCATTCAGTATGATATAGGCTGTAGGTTTGTCATAAATAGCTTTTATTATTTTGATATATGTTCCTTGATACCTAATTTATTGAGAGATTTTAGCATAAACGGTTGTTGAATTTTGTCGAAGGCCTTCTCTGCATCTATTGAGATAATCAGGTGGTTTTTGTCTTTGGTTCTGTTTATGTGGTGGATTACATTTATAGACTTGTGTATGTTGAACCAGCTTTGCATCCCTGGAATGAAGCCTACTTGATCGTGATGAATACGCTTTTAGATGTGCTGTTGCAATCGGTTTGCCAGTATTTTATTGATGAAGATTTTGCATCTATGTTCATTCTAAGGGTAAGAAGTTTCAGCTATGCAAGATTAATAAGTTCTAGATATAGGCTTTACACATTGTGCCTATAGTTAACTTTACTGTATTGTACACTTCAAATTTGTTAAGGGGGTAGATCTTATTAAGTGTTTTTACCACAATTTTTAAAAGTGATATATAGAGAGTCATATCCCAGACAAATGCAGCTTGGACCTTGCTTAGATTTTGATTCAAACAAGCTAAATATAAGAAGATAAAAAATTTTGAGATAACCAGGGAAAATTGGAAAATGACTGAATATTAGACAATAAATGATTATTTTGGTTGATTATGATTATGCTATTGTTCTATTTTTTTAAATTCCTTCACTGTTAGAGATGTAGTGACATGCTTATGGGTGAAATACCAGTATGGTGAGATTTGGCTTAAAATACTCCATTTGAAAAATTAAGAAGTGTGAGAGAGAGAAAATAATGAGAGAGATCGATAAGATATGAAGAGAAATAATAAGATGAGATAGATGATCATTTTTGAAGCTGAGTGACAGGTGTCTGGATTTTTATCAGTTATCTCCATGTCCTTGTATGTTTATAAACAAAAGGCATCTGTTTGCCAGAACTCTTAATAAATATTGGGAAATCATTTAAAAAATGAATGATGAGTATGAAATTCATCAAAGAAAATATTTCAATATATCAGAATATATATTTCCTAAGGTCTGATGAATACAAATAATACAAAGGGAGGGATAGTCCCAATCTTAAACTAGTCATATCTTGATGTACAAAGCAGTGTAAATAACCAAAGCACATAGAGTGGGTTACAGTAAAGTCAAGTCATAATGTATTCACAGCTACACAATTTGAGAGTTGTGATGAGAAGAACTGTTGAGTCCGAAGTCAGAAGCCATTATTGACACGGGCAGTCTGCCCCATCTCTGGAGTTGGAAGTGGTGAGGAAGGCAGGTTTAAAAAGCCATCTGCTTGAGCCCCAAGCTGTTTACCTGGCTGTTTGCACTGCTTATCAGAAAAGCATTTGGATATTCCCACCCTGGCCTGAGGGTCAGGCTTCCCACCTGCTTCCAGGGACCCCGGGGCTATTTGCCTTCTGCAGCTGACTTTTTAGCTCTTACCAGCTTGGGACTCAGAAAATTTGATTTTTCACTCTCAGTGTCTCAGCCAGCCAGTCCCTCAGGGAGGCCTTCCCTCTTCTGCATCCCAGCTCCACTTCTGGTGCTCTTGCCAATTCAGAAAAGACAATACAAAATGTTCATTTGCATGTTAATAATAAATAACTCAGCCAGGAGGTGTAATGGGTTTAGTAATCTGTATCAGCATTTTCCTTACATCAGCCTGATTTTAAAGGGCTAAAATGGATTGGAGCTATTCAAGATTTTATTGCTGTTATTATTTCTGTTTATTTGGCTGGTTTTTTGTTTGTTTTGCTTGGGATGAGCATTAAAGGATATTGTTTGAGATAATGTTGCATTAAATTTACCATACCTTTACTATGTCTTATTAAAATAAATATGTATGGGTTAATTTCTTTGCTGATTTAATTCAATGCACGTGCATAGAGTACCCGATACACACCAAACTTTGTAGTGGGTATACAAGAATACAGAGATCATTAAGACTTGATCTCCCTCAAGAGAGGCTTATAGTTGGTGGGAACATGGTGAGCAACAGCCAGGTACACAAATAACTATAGTGTAACATAAGCGCATCCTAAGAATAGTGCAGATGATACATAAAATACATAAATACATAAATAATACTTAGAAATATCAGTGTACTATGCAAGCCCTATGAGGGCTGGTGATATAAAAAGAATAAATGCCCAATAGGTTCAGAGGCTTATGTTATCCCCATAAATACATTTGAATAAAAAGTTACAATCTCACTGTACAATACGGTACCACTGACAACCAGTGTCTATTTAAAATTTAAATGAGTTAAAATTTCGTAAATTACAAGTGTCAATTTCTCATCAGCTATTGCCATATTTGAAGTGCCTAATACATGTGGCTAGTGACTACTGCATTAAATGACATAGAGCATTTCCATCACTGAACAAAAGTTCTGTTGGATAGCACTAATTCACAGTACCAGGGTCTGTAATCACCGTTTCAGCGGGTAGAATGAGTATGAATTACCTAGCTATTTTGTTGAATGCTAATTCTGATTCAGAAGGTATGGGATGGGGCCTGAGATTCTGCATTTCTAACAAGCTCCTGGAAGATACTGAAACTACTGGTCCACAGGCCATACTTTCAGTAGGAAGGAGCTATATACTCTTACAGCCATGCTAAAGAAAAAATAAGGTGGCAAAGGGACTTTTTTTTCTTCCTTCTTTACTCTGGAGGACTACTTCTTTTAATTGAGCTATGGGGAACTTGGGTTATTATCATTACCCTACTAAAAAGAGTTTTTCCTTCTATCTTTGAGATTATATCCTACAATTCAATTATATCCGTACAAATGTTCACAAGTTCCTACATTTTATAAACTTTAGCCTTGAAACATAAAGAAAAACAAAAATATTTGTGCTTTATGCTCAACCCATTACCTTCCCCATCTGATTCTGGACATTCATCAATCTATACAAAACCAAACAGATATTAAATTATTTTAAAATAAAATTGAATTGCAACTTTTTATCCATTTAAAAAATAATTTGAATGTATTTAACTACTGCACGAATAATGCCACATGCAGTTTTTTCTTTTGATTAGTTTGTTTCAAAGCTTTGATTTTCTCAGCAATTTTTTTCTAGTTGTTACCTCTGGAAGAGATTTCACAAGAAAAAATAATTGCAACTTAAGTAGGAACTCATGCCTGTTCCAAAAATAGTGTGGTTATTATTTAGGAGGGAGAGAAAATTGAAAATAGTCCCAAACCCTTGATATTAGCAGAATGTGTGCCACTTCTATTCTGCTTCCTTTTCCTTTCTCATTAAATTCAACTAGGACTTACCATCCTTACGTCAGTTCAAACATCCATTCTCCTAAAACATATCAGCCATAATGTCAGTTTTCTATTCAGTATTTTAGTTCTGTCATTGTTCTCTGGAAAGCTCTTAATTATATTTGCATGTTGCATACTGCTTATCATGGCAGCCTCTAATCCCATGCACATAAAAAAACCCACACACAAAAACAAAGAAAACCAAACCAAAACAAAATGAACAGAAAATGAGCTCTACTTATTTTTCTCTCTCTTTAGAGGTATGTAGCCTTATCTCTTCCAAAATCTCTTGGAGATACTCTGGGTTCCTCAAATCATCCCTAAATAATCTGACAATATTAATTTAAGTAACCCGTGCGATGATATATGCCCAAGAAAAAATAGTTTTACTAACCATAGATTCACAGGGAACTTCTAAATTCATATTGAATGCTCCTTATCCCTACTGAAATTATTCAGATTAAAAAGTTAACACAAGTGGGGACCTTGTTTCCTACTAATATACGGAAAAGACAATCCATTAGTCACCTTTTTCAAATAGCTAATTGACAACTTGGTTAAGGTAACTTTAGGAAATCTGACTCCCAAGACACTGACTTGATTCTTATATTTTTATGTAGAGTGATCTATGGTAGCTGAAAGAAAATGTCTGGGTGGTAGTGTTCATGTCTTCTATCTTCTACACCAAGATGATTGATTCAGTTTTCTTAGCTTTTGGTTGCATGTTGTCTTCATATTCTGCTACTTCTTTCTCATTCAATGTTCCCTCAAACTATTATATAATATGTACAGAAAATAAGTTCAATATAAATTAGTCATCAAGATTGGCTTTGGTTTGTGTAGTAAGAAAAAAATCATTTTTTTTTAAACTTCAAGTTTTATGCTAGATTGACTTTGCAAGAACAAATTAACAAGACCAGAAAATAAAGGGTCATCAAATTTTCTGCTCATGATGATATCATTTAGACTATAAGGGCTACATATTCACATGCGTATTTTCATAAGCAAGATGCACACACAATCTGCCTTTGAAAGTATCATTTTTATTAATATGAAATTAATAAGTGAGATTCAACATTAGCAGTTGAGTGCATCCTGAGAAAAACAATTAGGATGAAGGATTTATGAACACTACTGGACGAATAACTTTTTTCAACTTTTTATTTATTTTAAATTGATACATACAATTATATGTATATTGCCAACAAAGAAATACACATTATATTGATTTTCATTCAACTTTCTCATAATAATTCATTATACAGAACCAGAATCTTCTTCAGTGAATCAGTCAACTTGACAGAGCAGCTTTCTCTACAGTCCAAGTTACAGTCTATCATTTGGGAAATTATGCTTTTTGAAGAATTATTTCCATCCCCAAAAATGACAAATATAGATTGGAAAATTAGTAGCAACAAACCACAGCTATGGAAGAATTCTATGTGTCTTAGAGTTTTCTCCTACCCATTACCAAGAAAGAAAAACAGATGACTAAGGAAACTTGATTTACTAAGTCACCCTTTCTTCACCTTTGTTCAGTTTTCCACCTACAAAGATAGACTCTTCAGGGGGTTTTGTTTGCTTGCTTGCTTGATTTCTGTCACCTCTGATCTGTATTTTCCTTTATGCCTTGATTCTCTTTATTCCTGATCATCCTTATTTTCATACAGAGATGGTCTGTGTTCATTGAAGTAAGTGAGAAGCAAATGTACTAGAGCTCTTTGTGCATAGTTTCAGTTGGATAAATATGAATGTAGGAAGTATGGTACACAAACTCCTTTTAAACTAGACAGATGAAAGGAAATAAAAAAGTAAAATGGTCAAGATCAACTGGATGAGAAACCCAACCAGCAGCAATATTCTCCTCAGTGCTCACCATTGTAAGCATCTCTTCTCTCATTAAAGAGTTAATGCTACCACTCTCAAGTCTAGACATAAATGTATCTATCCCCTGGACACTCACTCTCTTTTCTCTTTGTATTATTCTATCCAAACTGGCAGATCATAGGACCAGAATATATGTATTTATACATACACATGTGTACACATAAAAACATATATACATTTATATAAATATATATAGAACAAACATATCTATGTGTGTATATATATGATATATGAACACATATAGATATATTTAACTTTATTCATGATTGTCTAGCTGAAACAACCCAACATCTTCCCATTCTCCCTCTGACCACCATCCCCTAGCAACTATCATTCTACTATCTGCTACTATGAGTTTGACTTTTATAGATTCTGTATATGAGTGAGATCATGAGATATTTGTTTCTTTGTGCCTAACTTCTTTCTGTGCTTTCTTTCTTTTTTTAAAAAAATGTCAATAGGTTTTTTGTGAACAGGTTGTTTGGTTACGTGAACGAGTTCTTTAGTGTAATTTCTGAGATTATGATGCACCAATCACCCAAAAAGTATAAACTGTACCCAATGTGTAGTCCTTTATCCCTCACCTCCCAACCCTTTCCTCTGAGTCCTCAAAGTCCATTGTATCATTATTATGCCTTTGTGTCCTCATAGATTAACTTCCACTCATGAGTGAGAACAAACAATATTTGGTTTTCTATTCCTCAGTTACTTCACTTAGAATAATATTCAATTCCATCTAAGTTGCTGTAAATGCCATTATTTTGTTTCTTTTTAAGGCTGAGTAGTATTCCATGGGTGTGTGTGTGTGTGTGTGTTTGTGTGTGTGTGTGTGTGTGCATACATACATATACATATGTATATATGTATATCCATATCCATATATATATATATATATATATATATACACACACACACACGTATATACACACATGTATATGGAGAATCACATTTGCTTTATCCACTCATTGACTGATGGGCATTTAGGCTGGTTCCATATTTTTTTTGCAGTTGCAAATTGTGCTGCTATAAACATGCTTGTGCAAGTATCTTTTTCATATAATTACTTCTTTTCTTCTTGGCAGATACTTAGTAGTGGGATTGCTGGATGAAATTGTAGATCTAGTTTTGGTTTTTTAAGGAATCTCCACACTGTTTTCCAGTGTGGTTTTACTAGTTCACATTCCCACCAACAGTGTAAAAGTGTTATCTTTTCACCACATCCATGCCAACATCAATTATTTTTGATTTTTTGATTATGGCCATTCTTGCATGAGTAAGGTGCTATCACATTGTGGTTTCGATTTGCATTTCTTTGATAATTAGTGATGCTAAGCATATTTCCATATGCTTATTGGCTATCTGCAATCTTCTTTTAAGAATCATTTATTCATAGCCGGGCGCGGTGGCTCAAGCCTGTAATCCCAGCACTTTGGGAGGCTGAGGCGGGTGGATCACGAGGTTGAGAGATCGAGACCATCCTGGTCAACATGGTGAAACCCCGTCTCTACTAAAAATACAAAAAAAATTAGCTGGGCATGGTGGCTCGTGCCTGTAATCCCAGCTACTCAGGAGGCTGAGGCAGGAGAATTGCCTGAACCCAGGAGGCGGAGGTTGCGGTGAGCCAAGATCGCGCCATTGCACTCC
This sequence comes from Saimiri boliviensis, assembly GCF_048565385.1. Classification (NCBI taxonomy): domain Eukaryota; kingdom Metazoa; phylum Chordata; class Mammalia; order Primates; family Cebidae; genus Saimiri; species Saimiri boliviensis. Next base: position 43,178,012 of record NC_133458.1, read on the forward strand.
AGCCTGGGTAACAAGAGCAAAACTCCGCCTCAAAAAAAAAAAAAAAAAAAAAAAAAAGAATCATTTATTCATGTCCTTTCCCACTTTTGGATAGAATTGTTTGTTTTTTGTTTGTTGATTTGTTTGAGTTCCTTGTAGATTCAAGCTATTAATCCTTTGTTGGATGTATAGATTGTGAAAATTTTCTTTTACTCTGTGTGTTGTCTGTTAGCTCTGCTAAACATTTATTTTGCTTTGCAGAAGCTTTTCAGTTTAATCAAGTCCCATCTACTTATCTTTCTTTTTGTTACATTTGCTTTTGGGTTCTCGCTCATGAAGTCTTTGTCTAAAACAATGTCTAGAAGGGTTTTTCTGATGTTACCTTGTAGCATTTTTATGTTTTCAGTTCTTAGATTTAAGTCTTTGAATCATCTTGAGTTGATTTTTATATAAGGTGAGAGATGAGGAGCCAGTTTCATTGTTCATTGATACACAGGTGAATTTTCCAATTATCCCAGCACCATTTGTTGAATAAGGTATCCTTTTCTCACTTTATATTTTTACTTCCTTTTGAAGATCAGCTGGCTATAAGTACTTGACTTTATTTCCAGTTTCTCTATTCTCTTCCATTAGTCTATGTGCCTATTTTTACACCAGTACTATGCTGTTTTGGTGACTATGACCTTGTAGTACAGTTTGAAGTTAGGTAATGTGATGCCTCCAGACTTGTTCTTTTGGCTTAGTCTTGCTTTGGCTATGTGGACATTTTTTGGTTTTTCGGATTTTAAAATCCATGTGAGTTTTAGGATTTTTTTTTCTAGTTGTATGAAGAATGGTTGTGGTATTTTGATGGGAATTGCATTGAATCTCTAGATTGCTTTTGGCATTATGGTCATTTTCACAATATTGATTCTACCTCTCCATGCATATAAAATGTGTTTCATTTGTTTGTGTCATTATTATTTCTTTCAGCAGTGTTTGTAGTTTTCCCTGTAGAGGTCTTTTACTTCCTTGGTTAGGTATATTCCTGAGTATTTAAATTTTTTGTAGCACTTGTAAAAGGGGTTGAGTTTTTATTTGATTCTCAGCTTGGTCGCTGTTTGTGTGTAGCAGAGCTACTGATTTCTGTATTAATTAGCTAGATTTAACCATTCTACAGTATACATATACCTTAGAACATAAAACAATAAATAAGTTTGAAAAATGTTGTTCATCCAGTAGCGTTCATAAAATCTTCATCCTCATTGTTTTTCTCTGAATGTATTCAATTGCTAATGTTGAATATTATTTATTATTAATTTCACATTAATAATAAAAATGATAATTTCAAAGACAGACTGGTGTGCAACTTGCTTATGAAAATGCATATGTGAATAAATATCCATTATAGTCTAAATGATATCATCATGAGCATAAAATTTGATGACCCTTTATTTTCTGGTCTTGTTAATTTGTTCTTGCAAAGTCAATCTAGTATAAGACTTGAAGTTTAAAAAAAAAAGAATATTTTTTTCTTGCTACACAAAGCCAAACCAATTCTGATGACTAATTTATATTGAACTTATTTTCTGTATACATTATATAATAGTTTGAGCTTCATGGGAACATTGAAGGAGAAAGCAGCAGCAGAATACAAAGACAACATGTAACCAAAAAGCTAAGAAAATGGAATCACTCATCTTAGTATAGAAGACAGCAGAAATGAACACTACCACCTAGACATTTTCTTTTAACTACCATAGATCACTCTACATAAAAATGTAGGAATCAAGTCAGTTTTCCTAAAGTTAAGTTGTCTTTTGTTGAACTCAGTAACCTTAAGAAAATGTTTCCAGATTACAATATTTATAACAAGTCAGTCAGGCAACAGTTTTGAAGTGCCTGTCATTCTCATTGCCATCACATGTATGATCTTGGTAGATAATTTCAGATGGCAAAACAAGTGGACAAATGTAGTATCTCAATGTTTTGGACAACAATATAAGGTACTTGCAAGAGAAGTGTGTGTATACCCAGAGTATTATAGTTAGGCTGTAAAACACATCATCATAGTCTCTCTTTTTATGAAGTGTATTCTAATTTCTAGTTCTAAATGAAAGAAAATACATATATCATCATATGATTTTTGCAAACACCTTAATATTTAATATGATTTTAATATGATTTTAAAATAGTAGACTAGATTGAATTTCTTAAAGACGTTTCTGCCTTCATTTATTCTGTACAATTTAAGTACAAGGATAATTTTAATTAGTCTTTCTATATTTCTTAATTAGCTCATCCTTCCCTAATTATTACATTAGCTGAAGTTGTCATTAAAGCCTTCCTGTTCCTTATCTCTGAAGGACAGTGTCATAATGAAGTTGAAGGATACATAGAGGACTAAGGAAATGGTAATTCATAATTTATAATTTAATGTGACAAGCCGACATTTCACTTATTATGGTGAAACCATTTTAGGATGAAGGACAATGCATATTTTAAAAATACGTGTAGCAGTAAGTGAGTTGTAAAAATCATAGATGACTACAACTACAGCTCAACTTATATAGCCTTAAATTCTTTAGCCTTCTGTGGGATGCTGGTCCTCCTTTAGTAGTCAGCTAAAATGTCAAGTCTTCATTTTGTGTGAGTGCCAGAAGACTAGCGCTCTCTGTAAGTACTGTACTACATTTTACCAAGTCTGAAGTGCATATTTGTTCACATTTTAACATCATTGAAGTAGGATATGTCCTACAGTCAACAAAAATCTTGAAAATCACTGCCAGCCAGCAGCAGAAATAGCTGTCTCTGTTAATTACATGTGACCTTCGTAGATATTCCCAGTGGCATAACTGGCCCATGTGTCATCTCGACATTCAGAACATTTGAATGTAAGGATAATTTGAGGAAAGAATAAGAGCCCTGTTCTATAAAAACCTTCCCATGAGTCTGACAGCAAGATTAAAAAAGCACCGGCTTCAAAACTAGTATCAATGGCTTGGGAGAAAATCTGAGTCAACAGTAGAGCACTCTTTGAAGATAGGCTGTATCACTACATTGTTGCTGGAAAAACAAATATATTAATGACTCTGAATCAAAAAGGGACTCAGAAGAGTCAGATTTGATATAAAGATACTATAGAACTCTCTTAATTTAATTGCCTATATTTTCAGTTTTTATGTACTTGCAAGAATGATATGTAATTTTTAAAGATTTGTGTTTAAACAAGTCTAAAAGTATTCCTTCAGTATAAAATACATATTTAATTTATAAGAAGATGTTCTATGACAGTTTAATTGGCAATGTTTTCTTTTTCTACATTGTAGCAAATAAAATAATGGTGCATCTTAAAATGATAGGATCTTCGACTCAAAAATATATTATGTTTCTAGGAATTTCCAGGGACTTGTTAAATGTTGTAAGAATTATTCCTGACTGTTGCCTCTTATCTTTCTGATGATGCCAAGCTTCATGTGCATCAGAGGGCCACTTCTCATAGTCTGTTCCTTTTTTAATGGCATTTTGTCTTACAGGAATCCACAAAGCATTTTTATTTGTGTACAGACTTTCTAGCAGATTTTGCTTCTCTCTCTGTTTCTTTAATATGACCCCTTGAACCTTTTGTAAAAAAATTACCTGATGCTTTTGTGTAAAAAATGAAAATTCTTAGACCTGCTACAGAACTAATAATTCAGAGTAACTGAGTGCTGGGAGAGTGAGCTCTCCACATGTGTGAACTCTCTCCACAAGCTACAGGCTATGGCATTAAGAAAACTTAATTGGAATCTTATGGATGTGAGGAAAATTTTAATGCTATAAAGAAAAAATTTAGCCTGGAATATTTGGTAGCATTGTGATTAGAGATCATTGCTCTACCTTTTTACAGAGAGGTTCTTTCTTGATTTTTCCTTGGCCTTGCTTCTCTCTACTGTTTCAGAAAACAGCTTGTCATGCTAAAATGGGAACACTCTCAGCTGATATTGAAATTCCATTGATGTCTAAAAAGTTTGCTGAGGTTCCTTCTAGTTCACAGTGAAGATTGTCATCTGCATTATTATGAAGAATACCTTATTTTCTTTTTATTTTCCTTCCTTTTTTTTAGTAGACAGGAGCTTGCTCTGTTACTCAGGCTAGAGTGTGGTGGTGCCATTACAGTTCACTGCAACCTCAACCTCCTGGGCTTAAGGGATTATCCTGCCTCATACTCAAGTATCTGAAAATATAGGCAGAAAACTCCATGCCTAGATAAATTTTTTGAATTTTTTAATAGAGACAGAGTCTTGCTATGTTTTCTAGGCTGGTCTCAAACTCCTGGTCTCAAGCAATCCCCTCTCCTCAACCTCCCAAAGCCCTTGGATTACACATGAGAACTAACATGCCTGGCCATTTTATTTTCTTATTGACTAAAATTTCTCTCTTCTGGAATTACATTTTTGCTTTACTTTTCCATGGGTAAAAGGGCTATTAAAATGCTTCTCTCTGTGGTATGTGTGTATATTTTTCAAAATTAAGGAACAGTATTCTCCTAAAGATTAATTCTGCCTCTATTCCTAAATCAATAGACAAAAACATGTGGCAGTAACTTAGAATATCAGCTTGTTCTTGTTAGATTAAAAAAAAAATCACTGAAAGAAAATATAATCAAAAATCCTAAATTTCAGAAACCATTCTCATGACTTGAATTTTGATCCTATATTTGCACTAAAAGCTCAGTGACACACATGAATGAGTATTAGAAATAATACCATTCTCTGAAACACAAAGAAAGTAGATAGATTAATAAATGAAAGTAGGTTAGATTTGAGCATAGTTTCCAGAATAGAAAACTAAAGATAGGCAAAGTTACCAGTTATTCAACGTGATCTACAAATAATGCAAGTAAAAAATAAAATATGAGAATAATAGTTCTCAAACTTCAGTGTACCAAACCTTAGAGATAAAAGCTTCAGCCAAGTAGTTTCTTAAAAACTGGAGCGTTCCACCACCCCGCACTCAGTTACTCTGAATTATTAGTTCTGTAGCAGGACTGGGAATTTACATTTTTTTCACAAAAACATCACAAGTAATTTTGTTCCAAATGGTTGAAGGGGTCATATTAAAGAAACAGGCAAAGAAGCAAAACCTACTAGAAAGTTTGTATTCAAATAAAAAGAAATTTCCAATAACATCCTATAATAAAATACTACTGTGGTATTTTAAAATCTGGATGCATAGTATAGCAATTAGAAGAGATTTATTTTTAAAAATTGAAAGCATTTTATCCATTTTATGAAAAAACTATGTAACTGCCTGATGGGTTCATTTTGCTTGTTGCCCAGATAAAGCATATTTATCAAGACAGTGGGATTGCAATAGAGAAAGAGGTTACATGTGGAGCCAGCTAAATGGGAAACTGGAGTTTTTTTATTACTCCAATCAGTCTCCTTGAAAATTTGAAGGTGGCTGGATAAGGTGGTTCATGCCTATAATCCCAACATATTGGGAGGCCAAGGTGGGCAGATTGCTTGAGCCCAGGAATTTGAGACCAGCTTGGGAAACACAGCAAAGCCTTATCTCTGTGAAAAATATAAAAATTAACTGGGCATGGTGGTGTGTGCTGGTGGTCCCAGCTGCTCTGGGAACTGAAGCAAGAGGATGGCTGGAACCCAGGAGGTCAAGGCTGCAATGAGCTGTTATCACAGCACTGCATTCCGGCCTGGGTGACAGAGTAAGAACTTGCCAAAAAAAAAAAAAAAAAAAAAAAACAGAAAAGCAAAAAGATTTGGAGGTAGGGTCTTACAAAGACAGTTTTGTTACCGAAAAAGTGTCCTGATCCAGACCCCAAAAGACAGTTCTTGGATCTCACACAAGGAAGAATTTGGGGTGAGTCCATCGAGTAAAGTGAAAGTGATAGCAACAGAAGGCAGCCAATGCCAAGCCAATGCCTAGCCAATGCCTAGGTGGGTCACTGATGAAAGCCCACCTCCAAGCCAAAGACAGTCTAAAGCCTGAAAGCCAAACTACCAGTTAAATCATCAGACCAAATTGAGAACTTGTCCTCCTGGTTTGGCATGCTTTCCTGTAATTGATCCCCATCCTTCCTCTATTTTACTTACCCACCCATTCCTTTTCTTTTCTTTTCTTTTCTTTCTTTCTTTCTTTTCTTTTCTTTTCTTTTCTTTTTTTTTTTTGAGACAGAGTTTCACTCTTGTTACCCAGGCTGGAGTGCAATGGCGCGATCTCAGCTCACCGCAACCTCTGCCGCCTGCCACCAATTCCTAATTGGTTTTCTACTCTGCCCAAGCCCACCTTAGAGTGGTGGCTTTGCTTTAACCTTTTCTGCACACTCACAAACCAATCAGTATGCACTCCTCATCCCTTGCCTATAAAGACCCAGACTCAGTTAGTAGAAAAGGAGACAGCCTCTTTGGGGAGGAGACAACGTGACTTCATGGTAGATGACCTGCCCTTCCATCTCCTCTCCTTTTCCCCTTTCCAGCTCCCCTCTCCACTAACAGCCATTTTTATCACTCAACAAAATTATCTGTCTTAACCATCCTTCAGTCATTCATGTGACCTTATTCTTCTCGGAAAATGGACAAGGGCTGAGGGCCTACTGCATGCAGTACCCAGAAAAGACTGTCACATTGGCCCTTTGCCATCACTGGCAAAGGGCAGCCACCCAACGTGATGAGGCAAGGGACCAACTTAATTGCTAACACACCACTATCCATCAGACTGCAGATGGCAGAACTAAAAGAGCACTGTAACACTCCATCTGGGGCTCCAAGGTTCTGGGCACCCTCACCTGGGCACCACTGTGTTCCCCTCGAGGCAATATGCCTGGTCTGGCCACAGGCCCTGTACAGAGCTTGCTACTGTGTTGATGCCCAGAGCAGCTGGCCAGATCCTGCACTTGCTCATTTATGTACTCTCTTCCACAAGGGGCTGAGCATGGTGGGCTGAGTAGATGGGGCACCCCTGTCACAAGTCCAGCAAAGGGCCTGAGAAAAATCCCACATCAAAAGAAAATTTAAGAAAGTAAAAGAATAAAGGATAGCTACTCCATAGACAGAGCAGTGGCTTGAGCTGTTGGCCTAAAATACCTATAGTTATTTCTTGATTATATGCTTAACAAGGGTGGTTTATTCACAAGTTTTCTAGGAAAGGGGTGGGCAATACTTGCAGCTTTGGGATCCTCCCTTTTTTAGATCATATAGTGTAACTTCCCAACATTGCCATGGCATCTGTAACCTGTCACGGTGTGGTGGGCATGTCTTTTAACATGCAAATTCATTATAATTAGTATATAATGCGCAGCGAGAATGACCAGAGATCAGTTTTATCACCATCTTAGTTTTGGTAGGTTTTGGGCAGCCCAATTTTTCAGCAAGGTCTTTATGACCTGTATCTTGTGCCAACCTCCTACCTCACCCTGTGACTTACAATGCCTCCTCTTCTGGAAATGCACCCCTGAGGTCTTAGCCTTATTTTACCAAGCCACTGTACAAGATGGACTTGCTCAGGTTTAAATGTCTCTGACAGTTTGACAGTGATGGCTTAGGGAATGGGTGCTGCTAATTGGTTGGGGATGCAATCATAGATGTGTGTAAAATGATTCCTGTGTGCTAAGTCCACTTCCGGCTGGGGGCTACAGGACTGGTTGAGTCAAGAGTCACAGGTTTGGTTGGATACACTCGGTCATTCAGACACAGAGAAGCCTAATAAGACACCTCAAAAGGCCGATCTTAGGTTCTACAATAGTGATGTTATTTACAGGAGTAATTGGGGAAGTTGGAAATCTTGTGATCTCCAGAACAATGGCTGGTAGAGTTAACTATGAATTCAGACTTCTCTCATTCTCCTAACCTAGTGGACTTTCATTAGTTTTACAAAGGTGGTTTAGATTTTTGGAAAGAGCTATAATCATTTAAACTACCAACCAAATTTCTCCCAAAGTTAGTTTGATTTATGCCCAGGAATGACCAAGGGCATTTTGGAGGTGAAAAGCAAGATAGAGTTGGTTATGGCAGACCTCTTTCATTGTCATACTTTTTTCACTGTTACAACTTACAAATACAATTTCAATTATTCCTTAATATTTAATGATCTTCAAAGAGTAAAGAATCTTAGTATAATAATTTAATTATGTTACTTCAAATATCAGTTATTTAAAATATGTGCAGACAGAGTATTACAGTCTTGGTCATGCACACTCTATTTGGTGTTCAGTGAAAGCTAAATTTCAATAATTTAGCAAGTATAGCTGAAACACTGTAGAACTGACATTTCATGTTTCTCCATATTTTATATATACAGACACCAACATTAACATATATTATATTCTGAGCAATCAAATATTTTTAACATCTTAAAAGGTGTGTGCTCTCCCACTACCTGAAAATCAGAGGAGGAGTATCAAAGAATTTGGGAAGAGTTCAATTCATCCTTACTCGTGTACCTAGAAACAAAAGTGCCATATATGGGATGATAGGGCACATGAAAATTGATAACTGTAACAAGCTCAAAAACAAACAAGAAGCATAAAAATTTATGTCCTTCCTCCAATTCTGCTTTCTAAAGACAGATCTTTTTATTTTTTATTTATTTATTTTTTTCACCTCCTCTCCCAGCCCTTCAACTCTCACTGTTGATTCTTAGGCATTGATTTTGCTGATTTGATGGATACAGCAGAAAAGAAAATTGAAAGAATGATAGAACTGGAGTTGCATTACATTGGAAAAGGCATGGAAATGTCACTGAGAAAGAGAAGGGCATGAAGGGTATTGGGACCGACATCACAGCGTGGGTGGGCTAGAGAGTGCATTTGAGAAGAGGGTAGAGAGGAGACTTTTGGGCCACCAATGGGAATGAAATTTGGGTGGAGAGAAGTAAATAAAGCATACATTGCAAAGTGTTTTTGCTATAGCAAAACATTCACTTCACAATGTATCCTTTATTCGCTTCACAATGTATGCTCTGCTTATACTCCCTCCTATTTCTTCCTTGTTAAGAAATTTCAGTGAAGATTTCTTACACAAAATAAATTCCAAGATCTTGTAATTTGTTTTATGATTTTTTAAAAAATACAGTCAAAATGACCCTAAAGAAAGATCAGAAGACTCAGATATTTTCAGGCTTGTCGGAAACAGGTATTACATAAATACGAACTTTTAAGCTCTGTTTCCCTTTTAAAATAGAATGCCTTTACCAGCATCCAGGTCACCTTTTGAATGCTTTGCTGATTGGAAATTTCTTCCACCAGATACCCTATAGTCAGGTGGGGTGGTGACTGTCTGTGATCCCAGCTTCTTGGGAAGCTGAAGTGGAAGGATCTCTTGAGCCCAGGAATTTGAGGCTGCAATGAGTTGTAACTGTTCCACTGTATTTTGCTCTGGATTACAGAGTGAGACCTCACTTCTAATAATGATGATGATAATAATAATAATAATGAAATTTGGAATTTCTCCAAATTAGAGAAACACATCTCAGTGAGGCACTATATATTTATGTTAGTCATTTTATCTCTATTTCTTCACTTTGAATAATTTGTATTAATTTGGTTTCAAGTTCACTGAGTCTTACTGCTGTAGTGCCTATTACTACAAATTTCGTCCTGTTAATTTTCGGCAACTACACTTTTTACTTCTACAATTTCCCTTGTGTCTTTTTTTTTCCTTTCTATTTCTTCACTTATCTTCCATGTCTGTTCATTGAGTATGTCTATCTTTTCCATATGCCATTAAATATTTTTATAATAGTAGTTTTAAAGCCTTTGTCTATTAATTCAAGACACTATTTTCTGCTTCTTTTGTGTGTTTGGTAATTTTGAATTTAATCCTGAACACAATTTTATTTTGTAGAGAATCTGTATTATTTACTATTCTTTTGAAGTGTTTCAGGTTTTTATTTTAACTAGCAATTAATTTACTAGCATATTTCTTTGTTCTGTTGAGCTTTTAGGGTGGTCTATTTTCTTTCTCTCTCTCTCTCTCTCTCTCTCTCTCTCTCTCTCTCTCTCTATATATATATATATATATATATATATGTATGTATATATATATATATATATATATATATTTTATTGCACCTTGGGTTCTGGGGTACATGTGCAGAACATGCAGGATTGTTGCAAAGGTACATACATGGCAATGTGGTTTGCTGCCTCCATCTCCCCATCACCTATATCTGGTATTTCTCCCAGTGTTGTCCCTCTCCAACTTCCCTATCCGCGCTGTCTCTTCCCTAGTCCCCCTCAACAGACCCCAGTGTGTGATGCTCCCCTCCCTGTGTCCATGCATTCTCATTGTTCAACACCCACCTATGAGTGAGAACATGTGGTGTTTGATTTTCTGTTCTTGTGTCAGTTTGCTGAGAATGATGGTTTCCAGATTCATCCATGTCCCTAGGAAGGACACGAACTCATGGTTTTTTTATGGCTGCATAGTATTCCATGGTATATATGTACCACATTTTCCTTGTCCAGTCTATTATTGAAGGGCATTTGGGTTGATTCCAGGTCTTTGTATTGTAAACAGCACTGCAATGAACATAGGTGTGCATGTGCCTTTATAATAGAATGATTTATAATCCTTTGGGTATATGCCCAGTAATGGGATTGCTGGGTCAAATGGAATTTCTATTTCTAGATCCTTGAGGAGTCCACACACTGTCTTCCACAATGGTTGAACTAATTTACACTCCCACCAACAGTGTAAAAGTGTTCTTATTTCTCCACATCCTCTCCAGCATCTGTTGTCTCCAGATTTTTTAATGATCACCATTCTAACTGGTGTGAGATGGTATCTCAATGTGGTTTTGATTTGTATTTCTCTAATGACCAGTGATGATGAGCATTTTTTCATATGTTTGTTGGCCTCATATATGTCTTCTTTTGAAAAGTGTCTGTTCATGTCCTTTGCCCACTTTTGAATGGGTTCGTTTGGTTTTTTTCTTGTAAATCTGTTTTAGTTCTTTGTAGATTCTGGATATTAGTCCTTTGTTAGATAGGTAGATTGCAAAATTTTTTCCCATTCTATTGGTTGCCAGTTCATGCTGATGATTGTTTCTTTTGCTGTCCAGAAGCTCTGGAGTTTAATTAGATCTCATTTGTCTATTTTCCCTTTTGTTGCCAATGCTTTTGGTGTTTTAGTCATGAAGCCTAGGGATCATTTCTATAGTTTGTTACTAGAGTGGTCTATTTTCTATTTGTACTTGGTCCTAATTTGTGGTTGTTAGTCTAAACCATCAGCTTCTCGGACTTTACTTGAAGACACAAAGCTCAGCAATATCTATCAACTCTACTGGACTGGAGCTCCAGGTCCTCAGTATTGCATGAGGTATTTTTTATAAGATTGCTATTCCATAGCAGCTGCTCTTTACTACACCTTATGGTGTCTAACTCTGTATGTGATATAAGAAGACATCTTCAGTTCAGGAATGGTTTTACTTATCTTTACACAGTAGTCCTCCCTTATTATGGTTTTGCTACCCACAATTTCAGTCACCCACTGTTAACCATGATCCAAAAATTGGTGAGTAGAGTACAATAAGACATTTTGAAAGAGAAAAAATCAGATTTATGCAACTTTTTATTACAGTGTATTGTTAGAATTGTTCTGTTTTATTATTGCTGTTATTATTGTTGTGTTTATAAACAATAATTGATTTTTCCTATATATATGTATCTATGATAAATTAATCTTTATCATATACATATACATAGAAAAAAATAGTATATGTAGGATTTGGTTCTGTGCAGTTTCAGGCATCCACTGGGTGTCTTGGAACATATCTTCTATGAATATGGGAGACTACTATATACCCTAAATTGTCTGGTAGAGTCCTTGGCATATGGCTGACTCAATAACTGTTTGTCAAAATGAATTAAATTGCATATTCATTCAGGAATATATTTAGATTATGTAAAACTTTGTAAAGAACAAAAATATTTTAAGGCTTTGTTTTTCTTTTTTTTTTTTCTTTTTTTTTTTTAAACAAGGTCTTGCTCTGTCACTCAGCCTGGAATGCAGTGGCACACTCATGGCTCACTGTAATTTCAGCCTCCTGTGTTGAAGCAATTCTTCCACCTCAGTCTCCTGAGTAGTTCGGACCACAGGTGTACATTATGATGCCTGGCCAATTTTTGTATTTTTTGTAGAGACTGGAATCCACCTTGCTGCCCAGGCTAGTCTCAAACTCCTAAACTCAAGTGATCTACCCGCCTTGGCTCCCAAAGTGTTGAATTATAGGCATGAGCCTGGCCTATTTTAAGAATTTTAATATTTTGCTCATAGTGTAGACAAATCACATATTCTAAATAATTTTCAATATTTTGTTCAGCAAAACTATATAATATGGAAAGAATCTTAAGAAAGAGAAATTACATTTACTATTTTGGAATACTTATACTAATTTGGCTTATAAGGCTCATGATGGTGTTAAATTCATTCATTTTAGTTTACTAATGACAGCTGTCTCCACCAGAAGTATTGAAGATGGAGAATTTAAAGTTTACAAAAACTGTTCCCTAATATATCTTCATCTGTAGTTTCATCAACATAGATTTTCATTACCATTGAAAATCATTGCATATTTATTTAGAAGCAGATAATGTAGTTCTAATTCTTATTTTGAAGTTTAATAGCAATGATAACATTGTGAAATAATTTAGCTATGTGGAACAACAGATTCATCATTGTTGAAACTGGGCATTATGTTGGTTTCTTAGCATTGTTTTGAGGGTTTTTTAAAAAATAGGAAATTACTTTGTACTGTGATTTCTTATGTAGCAGGTACTCATTATTGGTATTAACAAAATTTAGATTAGAAATTGAATCTCAGTCATTGCACTACCTAGACTTCTAATGATGCTATTATAAAACTGAATTTCACATGCAATTATATGGAAATTGGAAAGTTTTAAATCATATTTTAATTAATTTAAACTAATAAAATATTTTCCTTTCTCCACTTGCAATTTCTATATTTAAAATACCTAATCGTTTGTTGAAAATTGCTGAAAGAATAGATTTTAAGTGTTTTCATCACAAAAAAATATATATAAGGTTAATTCTCTCTATTTAGCTCTTTGACAGTATATATATGTTTCAAAACAGCATGTTGTACATAATAAATGCATACAATGTTTATTTTTAATTATAAATAAGTAAAAAAAAGAAAGTGTTTAGTGCCCTGAAAATGCATGTATTTTACAGTAAAAGTTTAAACTCAAATATAAGACATATTTTATTATTATTATTTATATATTTTTAATTATACTTTAAGTTCTGGGGTATATGTGTAGATCTTGCAGGATTGTTACATAGGTATACACATGATAAGGCATATTTTTATAACATCTTTGTAACATTTTTAACTAACAGACTATTTCAAAAATAATTGAAGATTGTTTATTTTTAAATTTAAAGCATTTTAAAATATAAACCACAATTGGAAAATATTAACCAATATATTAATAAAAGAACATATTTTTAAATGTTATGTTCATTCTTAATCTAATTTTTCTTTTTTATTGTATTGGTTTGCAATAGAAAATCAGTGGTTCCTACTGCTGTAGAGAACTATGTAAATTATTTTCTGGCAGGCCTTGATACCACATATGTTGCTTCTAAGAATAACTAAGAAGCAATCTGCTAGTGAGTGTACTTTACATCCTTGCATCCAAGTCCTTTAGGAACATTCACTATCTTTACCACCTAAATAGAGCAGCTACTTTGACTCCAGTGTACTCATTCTCATTTCTCCTTTAAGCCATCCAAAATCTGTAGGACATAGACATATTTCAAATCAAAATTAAGTAATCATTCCTGTTTTATACCATACTATCATTTAAAACAAGAGTGTCAGTGGTTTTCAAATATTCACAGAGAAATGAACTCAATTTTGCCAACAGTAGAAATATATAACCATATTATTCACATAAATTTTAAAAATACAGAAATTAACATCAGCATCAAAGCCTTCACCCTAAATATTATCTTAATTTATGTTTGTCATCACACTTCAAACCATAAAATTAAGGAGAAAGTGTTTTGTGCTTGATATAGTTTGGGTCTGTGTTCCCCAAAAATCTCATGCTGAATTGTTATCCTCAGTGTTGGAGTTGGGGCCTGGTGGGAGGTGATTGGCTCATGGGGGCAGATTTCCCTCAGGATGCTTCTCTCACGATAATGAGTGAAAATGCTGAGAGATCTGGTTGTTTAAAAGTGTGTGGCACATGGCCAAGTATGGTGGCCCACACCTGGAATTCCAGTACTTTGGGAGGCCGAAGCAGGCAGATCACTTGAGGTCAAAAGTTCAAGACCAGTTTGGGCCACATGGCGAAATCCCATCTTTACTAAAAACACAAAAATTAGCTGGGCGTGTTGGCAGGTGCCTATAATCCCAACTATTCAGGAGGCTGAAGCAGGAAAATCACTTGAACCTGGGAGGTGGAGGTCGCGGTGAGCCAAGATCTGCCACTGCACTCCAGCCTGGTTGACAGAGCAAGACACTGTCTCCAAAATTTAAAAAAATTTAAAAAATTAAACCTACATGATACCTCCCTTTTCTCTCTTCCTCCTGCTCTGGCCATTTAAGACATGTCTGCTTTCCCTTTGCCTTCTGTCATGATTGAAAGTTTCCTGAGGCCCCTGAAGCCATGTTTCCTGTACAGCCTATGGAACCATGAGCCAATTAAACCTCTTTTCTTTATAAATTACCCAGTATCAGGGCATTTCTTTTTAGCAATGAGAGAATGGACTAATATAATGCTTCTCTTAAACCCTTTGAAGAGCAAATGTCAAATTTATTCAATAAATTAAGGTTACTTTATGAACCATATTTAAACACATACCACCAAATGATATATTTCTTTTAATTACAAGGAGAAGCAGCATCGTCTTTGTGAGAGTCTCATTTGCTTTTTTAGGATAAAAATTCAAATGACATTAAACATTTCTTCTTTTTTTTAACCCAGAAGTGCTATATCTATCACATAGTTTCTTTCCTTTCATTTCTGAAGATTTCGGTAATCTCGAACTGCATAGGATGGGACATTTTCTTAGCATACTTTCCAGATTCTATATTTATATTGGTGAAATTGAGTTGTTCCTGCCTTCTCCAACCATGGCAGACATACTCTTACTAGCTCATATACTCAGTCTTCCAGTTGCTTCTCCTGTCCTATACATGGTGTCATCCTTTCCTAAATGGGGATGTTATATAAATCCAAGAATCAGTCCTGGATGTTGCTCCTCTCCTGAGACACCAATCTGGAACACAACATAGAGTTCATCAAATGCACTGATCTCAGGCTCCCCTTCTGGTCCTTTCACCGTTACTGCCACTGCAATGGGACTGGAAATCTGCTGTACGTAATGTTAGAATATAGCTTGAGTTGCCCATAAGTACCTTGTGAAAGTGAAAGTAAAACGATTTTATTTTGACATGATCAGCTAAGGGTCCCATAGAAAATTTGAGGGTGGTTTGTTAAAGTGTTTGAGAAACAGCCCTCTCATCTCCTTTGACATACAAATCAATGTTTCACAAATTCAGGTTTCAAAAATTCTACCTGGTCTCTTTTATCAGAATCATTTTTATTAGTAAAATGAACAACTTAAACTCTTTATTTATTTTTACTTTTTGCAGTTGGAATTATTTAAATTGAAATTCAAGGTCATCCTAAAGCTTATGTAAACTTCCTAGTGGTTTTGAATGTAAAGACTGATTTGAAATTTCCCTTGATTTTCTGTGTAATATGTGGAACATTCTTTCTGAGTTGTAATGTGGACTGCTGAAAGGGAGGCTTCTCTAATTGTATCTTGCTGCCTCTTTTTCAATCTTACCTATACCAAGGAGAAAAATATATTATTATAAAATAAAGTTAAAAAGCACTAAAATGAAAAATATATATTTTAGGAGTTCTCTAAAACCTTAACTCCATTTAGAAGTGGAGAAGCGACTACTGGCACAGAATAAAATTGTTTTCTTTTGTCTGAAAGTAGTAACTAGTGAACAATATTATGGTTAATACTATCAAAACTAACAAACAAAATTTACATTATTTTCCCTCTCCCTCATGCAATCCAGAGATGCCTCTTGTAGCTTCTATTGTTTTTTTATAAAATATAGTCTCAAACCCATACACTCTTTTCCATCTCCACTGATAACAAATTAGTCCAGTTCTCTAGTAACCTCAGAGAGATTATTGCAATTTCTTTTTTTTTTAATTGCATTTTAGGTTTGGGGGTACATGTGAAGAACATGCAAGATTGTTGCATAGGTACACACATGGCAGTGTGGTTTGCTGCCTTCCTTCCCCTCACCTGTATCTGTCATTTCTACCCATGCTATCTCTTCCCACCTCCCCACCCCCTCATCCCTCCCCCATTTCCCCCAACGGACCCCAGTGTGTAGTGCTCCCCTTCCTGTGTCCATGTGTTCTCATTGTTCAACACCTGCCTATGAGTGAGAAGATGCGGTGTTTGATTTTCTGCTCTTGTGTCAGTTTGCTGAGAATGATGGTTTCCAGGTTCATCCATGTCCCTACAAAGAACACAAACTCATCATTTTTGATGGCTGTGTAATATTCCATGGTGTATATGTACATTTTCCGTACCCAGTCTATCGTCGATGGGCATTTGGGTTGGTTCCAGGTCTTTGCTATTGTAAACAGTGCTGCGATGAACATTCGTGTGCATGTGTCCTTATAGTAGAATGATTTATAATCTTTTGGATATATACCCAGTAATGGGATTGCTGGGTCAAATAGGATTTCTATTTTTAGGTCATTGAGGAATCTCCACACTGTCTTCCACAATGGTTGAATTAATTTACACTCCCACCAACAGTGTAAAAGTGTTCCTATTTGTCCACATCCTCTCCAGCATCTGTTGTCTCCAGATTTTTTCATGATCGCCATTCTAACTGGTGTGAGATGGTATCTCAATGTGGTTAGCAGAAACAGGACCCCTTCCTGACACCTTACACCAAAATTAACTCCAGAGGGATTAAAGACTTAAACATCAGACCTAACACCATAAAAACCCTAGAAGAAAATCTAGGCAAAACCATTCAGGACATAGGCGTAGGCAAGGACTTCATGACCAAAACGCCAAAAGCAATGGCAACAAAAGCCAAAATAGACAAATGGGACCTAATCAAGCTCCACAGCTTCTTCACGGCAAAAGAAACAGTCATTAGAGTGAATCGGCAACCAACAGAATGGGAAAAAATTTTTGCAGTCTACCCATCTGACAAGGGGCTGATATCCAGAATTTACAGAGAACTAAAACAGATCTACAAGAAAAAAACAAAAAAGCCCATTCAAAAATGGGCAAAGGATATGAACAGACACTTTACGAAAGAAGACATATAGGAGGCCAAAAAACACATGAAAAAATGCTCATCATCACTGGTCATTAGAGAAATGCAATTTCTTCTGATATTTAAAGAAATATATTTTAAAGATAACATTAATTTATCCAAAAAGTTTTAGAAAACATGACAGAATGAATAGACAAATTGAACAACCACAACCTATTAAGAAATAGATTATTAGCTTCTTAGAAGGCCCCCTTAAAAGTATTTTTAAGTACTTAAAAATATATAATCTTGTTATAATTACTACTACTTTTGTTTTTAAATTTACAATTTTACCTCTTGTTTTCTGACTAATTTATTTTTTATCTGTCTTTTTTCTTGTCTGCTTTTTGATATATTAAACGTTTTTTAATATTCCAGATTTCCTTTCCATTGGTTTTCTAGCTTTATACTTTTTTTTTATTGCATTTTAGGTTTTGGGGTACATGTGATGAACATGCAAGATTGTTGCATAGGTACACACATGGCAGTGTGGTTTGCTGCCTTCCGTCCCCTCACCTGTATCTGTCATTTCTCCCCATGCTATCTCTTCCCTCCTCCCCTCTAGCTTTATACTGTTAAGATCTTTTTAGTAGGCTCTCTAGAGATTACAACATATATGGGTTATATACTGTGGTCCCTATGAGTAGTGCTTTTTTGTTTGTTTGTTTTTTAGACATTCATCTTTTCTTGATTATGTGTTTACTTACTTATTTTCCCTTCCCATTACTCTTTATTCTTTCCCATATCTCTGAACTTCTGTTATCTTTTTCCTTCACCTTGAAACATGCCATGTATTGTGGGACTGATGCCAAGGAATACTCTGTTCGTTTTGAAAATGTCTTCATTTTCCTCTCATTTGGAAGGTAATTTTTACTTTTAGGTTGGAATTTACTTTCCATATTTAGAGGTAACATTGACTTTATTTGTGTTTTTCTGTGAAAAATTATCAATCTCATTGTATCTTTGCAGGTAATATGATTTTATTATTACCAGAATTGGCTGCTTTATAGATTTATTCTTTGTCTTTTATTTTCAGCAGATTCACAGTAATATGCTTGGGTGTGATATTTTTAAGATTCACCCTAGTTAGGGCTTTATTATCTATGATTTGATGTCTTTAGTTTGAAACATCACCCAAACAATTATTTGCTGTCATCTTTTCAAATGTTGCTTCTTCTACAGAGCTTTATCCAATCTTTTTCAAATTTATGTGTCTTATGGGTGTCATATGTTCCTTTGTTATTTTACATCTTTTTGTCTTTTTTGCTTCCATCTGGAAATTTTCTTCTGACTTATCCTTTGTTGACTACTTCTCTTCTCAGCTTTGTCTAATCTTACTTTAATTTTTGTGTTTCTCAGTTCTAGAATCTTTTTGTAGTTTTTTATAGCTTCTAGTTTTCTATGAAATATTCCATCTTACCTTTTAAACCCATGCATAGCTACACTATAGATTTTTTTAAAAATATTTCTGCTATACTACAAAATACATCTCATTCCTTGCTTAAAATTCTTCAATGGCTTCCCATTATACTTTAAAAAGAATGCTGGCATCTTTCTCTTTGCCTCTGTGGCCATGTACGGTCCAACTCCTGCTACATTTTCAACTACATCCACTATGACTCTCCCAAGCCCTACTCTAGGCTGTGTTTGACTCTATGCTATGCTATGCTATGCTATGCTATGCTATGCTATGCTATGCTATGCTTTTCCTTAAGTCAAGAGTATTTCTCTTCTGCTGGACATATCTTTCATATATCCTCTTAGTATGAACACTTACTTGACCACTCTCAATATGTGGCTTTCCCTCCTTCCCAGTCCCATTCCTTACCCATCATGGGAGCAAGGTATGTTTTCTTCCCACTGTGTACAGGGTCCAGTGCCAGCACAGTACTTGGCACATTATAGGCATCAAATATTTGCAAACAAAATGACTCAGTGAATAAAAACTATCTTTTTTTTTTTTACCATTTCTCATAGTAGTAAAAATATTTTAAAACCTCTAGTTATCTACTTTATCTCTTTCATCTTTTCAGTTTTCAGAGCACATAGGGTATAGCAAATGCTTGCTTAATATATTTGAAAAGTTGAATTGTAAAATTCTCATGAGTGTGTAGTTCAGAGTGTGAGTATATATGAATATATATATATATATGATATAGATATGTATATCATTTGTAATAGTATTTATATCATGATATGACCATACCTATTGATATAATGCCTGTATTAGTTTTCATATTGCTATAAGGAAATGTTCAAGACTGGGTACTTTATAAAGAAAAGAGGTTTAATTGACTCACAGTTCCACATGGCTGAGGTAGCCTCAGGAAACTTATAATCATGGTGGAAGGCACCTCTTCATAGGGCAGTAGGAGAAAGAGTGAGTGCCAGCAAGGGTAATGCCAGATGCTTATAAAACCATGAAATTTCATGAAAACTCAGTCGCTGTCAGGAGAACAGCATAGGGAAAATTGCCCCCATGATTCAATTGCCTTCCACTGGGTCCCTCCTATGACGCCTGGGGATTATGGAGATTACAATTCACGATGAGATTTGCATGGTGACACAACCAAATTATATCATATTGTTACTAATATGTTTAAACACCTACATTATTTGAATAAACTAGTGAATTTGAAATTTTCACAGATTTTCATTAATATTTTTCTATAACTTCAAATATATGGCGTTACAGAAACAAAAACATAGTTTGATTATGATTTGAATATACAAGCAGAAAGGCGACATTGCTTTGTAGAAATTATTTAAAATTCTGCTTTTCAACCAGTTTACTTTTAAAATATATCAGGTTTTTTAAAAAGCATATGCAAATTAGTTTACTTGTTAATAATTTGCATTCATTGTTTGAGCAGGAGTCAAATTACTAGGCCCCTACATTCGCTTTCCCAACGGTTTCTGTGAACTTATATAAAAAAGTGAAAAAAGAATAGAACCGAAAACAAAGGCTTGACAGGCAAGTTCATGTAAAAATCCAGAAATGACTTCTGTTAACATAGAATATTGATATGGTTTGGCTGTGTTCCCACCCAAAATCTCCCCTTGAATTATAATTCCATAATCACCACAATTCTCTGAATCCCCATGTGTCAAGGGAGAGACCAGGTAGAGATAATTGAATCATGGGGGCAGTTTCCCATATGCTGTTCTTGTGATAGTGAGTTAGTTCTCAGGAGAACTTATGGTTTTATAAGTGCATAGTAATTCCTTCTACATTCACTCTCCTTCCTGCCACCTTGTAAAGAAGGTGCCTTGTATCCCCTTTGCCTTCTGCCATGATTGTAAGTTTCTGAGGCTTCTCTAACCATGCTAACCTGTGAGTCAATTAAACCTCTTTCCTTCATAAATTACCCAGTCTCAAGCAGTTCTTTATAGCAGTGTGAAAACAGACTAATACAAATGCCAAAACACCTCAAGTCAAACTTAAAACAGATGATTCTGCTGCCATGAGTAATCTACAATAGTTAAACTCATAGAAACAGAGAATAAATTAGTGGTTGCCAGGATCAGGGGGTAGATAAATGGGGAGCTGCTGTTCAGTGGATATGAAGTTTCAGTTATGCCAGATGACTAGGTTCTAGAGATCTGCTATACGTTAAGTGTTTATAGGTAATAACACAGCATAATGCACTTCAAAATTTGTTAGATGTAGATCTCATGTTAAGTGTTCTTAACAAAATAACAACCAGCACAATAACAACCTAAACAAGCAAGCCAAACCAACCACAACAAAACAAAGGGAACTTTGGCACAGGTTACATATGTCTATTACCTTGATTGTGGTGATGCTATCATAGGTGTCTGCACATGTAAAAACTCATCAAATCATATACATTAAATTTGTACAGTTCTTTGTATGTCAACTGTATTTCAATAGATGTTTAAAAAGAGTACCAAAGAGTTCATTGAGAAGCACAAATTTAACTTACACATTCTCTGAGAAATAGCAGTCTGTTACCCAAGAAGTAGATAGAAGAAAATTTTAGCTATTCTTTTTTCTCTGGATTCTATCTCAGAATAGATATATTTGGGTAGATTTATTTTAAACCAGGCGTCCCCAAACTTTTTACACAGGGGGCCAGTTCACTGTCCCTCAGACCATTGGAGGGCCGCCACATACTCTGCTCCTCTCACTGACCACCAATGAAAGAGGTGCCCCTTCCTGAAGTGTGGCGGGGGGCCAGATAAATTGCCTCAGGGGGACGCATGCGGCCCGTGGGCTGTAGTTTGGGGATGCCTGTTTTAAACAGTGATGATTGACCAGCCTATTTAAAGCTGCATGAGTACTTCTTCCAGAAGAACCCAGTTTATTATTCCCCCACTGTTACTTACCATTCTATGTTCTGATATTATATTTGCCAATAAATGGTTAAGGAATTTGCTAAAAATGGCATCCTGCACCTTTGAATAAGTTGTCTCCTTAGATAAGGCAAGAGACAAAAACCTGGTAACAGTAAAGAATGATGGGAATATTAGATTTTTACATACTGCACTGACTAAAAGTGCTGAGAACTTTGTCATAAGAACCGAAGAAGCTTCTATGTGGTCAATTAGAGTATAGCGATGAATGCCACTAGACAATGAAAAATTTGGATAAAGATAAGAGCACCAAATATTCTCCATTCTATGCCAAGAGTGGAGGTATAAGATAATGATGCTAATAGGAACCAAATGGAGATTAAGTAGAAATAAAACTATTCCCAACATTTGCTTTGTTGGAAAACATGAAGAGCTGGGTATGAATGCAAAGGCTGAGATGAATATGATGTTTGTTCGAGTAAGACAAAGTATCATAGATACAAAAATGCAATTTCAAAATTAAAAGCTGCTTTGGAAATAATGTTATAATACTGGCATTAGAGAAAACAAATCAATAATATGGTATATAAACATAGAAAGCTGAAACAGAGGTAGAGAAAAGAAGATAATGAGTTAAAATCATAATAAAGAATATTCTCCATGGAAAGGCAATAGAGTGGAAATCTAATATAAAATTATTTATGTTCTTAAGGAAGAAACCAAAACAATTACATGAAGCACATTTAAACATGTGAAATATAATTGAAGGAAACATCCTGAAGATGAAACAGGCCGAATTACACCCATCAAAAGTTCACCATAGTTGAAGCAAAATTAATGATAAAAATAAACTAATGCCAATCCTAGAAAACTTTCTTGAATTGCAAAATAACAGAACATAAGCTATAAGACTGCAGCAGAAGACAAACTAAGAGTCTTTAATAAACAAAAATTAGACTGGCTTAGCACCTCTCTGTATTCCTTAAGATTAGTAAATAATTATCAACTGTATAGCATTTTGAGGAGAAAACAGCCTAACCCATGAATTATATGTCTAGCCATGTTGCTGTTCATGTAAGACAGAAATAGAAATATACTCTCATAAATGCAAGGACACAGAAAATATAACAGCCTTGTATTCTGAAAATATAATTATTTGAAAAATTTATCAGCCATTCATGAAATATATCAATATGAAGAACTGATAAATGAGAAACAAGGTGTAAAATTATTAGCAACATTCATGAAGACCATTTAAACAGTGAGGCAGTTGTGCAAATACAGTAAAAAAAATTGTTTTGGAAAAGAAACCTCAAGCTGTAAAAGTATGACATAATAAGAATAACTACAATATAAAATTCAGGATTTAAAACAAAGTCCAATGTTAAAAATTGTGGAAGGGCAGATATTTCTAAAAAAGAGAACACTAATATCCTATTACCTAGGGCAATGCCAGAAGATATAGTTTTATTCTTGATTTGGGTAATTAAAATGTTTCCATATGAAACCTTTGAAAAAAACAATGAAATATTTCAAACATTCAGAAAAACACAGAGAATAGTAAAACAATACACCTATGTACTGTTAAAGAAAAAAATATTCAATGATACTTGGTAAAGCATAGTAAGAGTTTATTCTGGACCACTGCTTTAGGCATAGGGACCACCACATTAGGATTTCGCAGTGGAGGAGAGAGAACTGGCCCAACTCTGAATAAAGCAGGGGCAAGCGAGAACTTACAGTCAAGGAGCAGGATGGAGGTCTGGTTGGAAAATTACGAAGAGGAAACATCAGGGGTAAGGGAGATTCTGGGTAAGCCAACTTTGCTGAAGACAGACCAGGGTAATAAGACATCACCAGGGGGATGGTGGAGAATGAGGAATTCAATCAACTGCTGATGGTGATTGTATGCTAAATGTGGAGGTTTCATGATAAGCTGATTTAGTATGGCTCTTTCCTAAAACTGCATTCTATAAGAAAGTGCACAGAGGCACCTGGGAGAAGGGTCAGGAGCCTGACTAAAGTTTGGTCAAGCAGAGAATCTTTGTCAATACCTAGCACCCAGATTGAACAGACTTTTGTCATATTTGCTTCAAATCTCTTCCTCTTCCCCTCATTTTTTTTAAGAAAGAACACATTAAAGACAGCTCAAGACACTTTGTACCCCTCTCCCATTTCGTTCTCACTTTCCTAATTTCTGCCACAATCCTGAAGTGTAGCATGCCTGTTTTGTTTCTATGGTTACCAAATATGTGTCCATCTTTCACAATAGAAGAAAACTGACATATGTGTTTTAAAATTCTATGGAATATATCATGATTTACATATCATTTTAAAACAATATTGAGTGAAAGATGTAAATTATGTAATTATGGAAATCATGCAGCAGCTAAAATGAAAGAACTTGATTTATATGTACTAACATGAATGAATCTTGAAACATTTTATGTGGTATAAATGCTGGTTTTGTAATAATATAGCATTGATATATAAAGTCAAATTTAATAACCTTTGCAGTGGTGTGGTTTTATGCCCTATAAATAAACCACAACTTATGTATCCATTTTTTCGTTAAAGGATACTTAGGTTGTTTCCAGTTATTTCTTATTACAATTAATGATATAATGGACATCTTTGTACTTAACTCTATGTACTTGCATGAAAAACTCTTTAGGATATATACTTAGAATAAGAAATGGTAGATTGTTGATTAGGTAGTTTTTCAGTGGTTATTGGTATTTTCAAGTTACACTCAAAGTAATACCATTTTATATGTGAGAAATCCTCTTTATTCACACCTTCACAATACTTTGTATTGTCAGACTTTTAGAAATATACACTCACCACAAGTGAATTTGAATATCTTTTCACATATTTAACTTATATTGATGTTTATTCTGTAATTCACATATATAAGCATTAGAAATAGATATATGTATAAACATCTACATACAGATTATATATATGTATATGTAATATATAGATTCTGTTTAAAATTGGGGTGTTTGTGTGTTTTTAATGTACAATGCAGGAGTTTTTGTATGACCTGGATACTGCAAATTTATCAGTTATATATTTTAAAAATATCTTTCTTCTGTCTGTATGTTCTCTTTTTACTATTTTTATTGGGTCTGTTTTATTTATTTTTGTCAGTAATTTTCTTTATATATTGGGCTTTTTTCTCTTCTTTGATATATTTGTCTCTGCTCCAAGGTTATAGATATTTTTCTATATTTCTTCTAAAGATTTTAAGTTTATGTTTTACATATTTAGGTCTTTAATTAGGGAGGCCATATGTCCCATTTTGCCAAACAAGTTCCAAATGTTTTAAAATTTTCTGAGATTTTTTATTACATAATGAAGTATTATGATTAATAGTTTCATTAGAATAACTGATTATTTCCTCAGCAGAACTTCTCTTTAAATTTCCACCTTCTGTCAGTTTATTGCCTAGTATGTATCTTCTAGTAGAATATTCAGAGTTCAACTTTAAGCCATGATAAATCTGAAGGATGGTCATTCATGATCCTTCTTTCTTTTCTTAGTCCTTTCTAGGTGCAGTGTTACCAATTCTCTCTTTTTTTAAGGCTATCATAGCAACGAAGTGCTCTCTGACATAAGCAACCAGGGAAATCTAACTCCTTATAATGTTTTGTATTTATAAAAATATTATACTCTGTTGCCAGTTGTGTTATAGCCTATGAGATGCATGATTTGTATCTTTGCTAAATCATCACCAGGTGGTTAAGTATTTCACCTTTTGAGTATCTACTGTGTAAATCTAACTAGATATCCCATAAATGTATTCAACTTGAAAAAATTTATAGATTTTTCTTGTAAAATTTGCTAATATTTTATTCAAGAAAATAGTTATACTGTATAAATGACAGTATACAGTATAAATGATACCTGAAATGGTATGCAATATTATATTCAAAATCATTTTGGAAACTTTTAATCCAAGTATTCTACAAAAAGAGTACTAAACCAGTTCAGGATTTGTGAATTTTGGTAAAATGAAACTTTTAAACACAGTGCTTGCAAACAAGCTTGTCTTTAAAAAATCTACAGAGGAACAATATAAATGACACCTGAAATGGTATACAGGATTTAATTTTGAAATATCTTTTTCTTAATGTATGGAAATAATGTTTTAATGGCTCTTCTAAATTAATTAAAAATATTTATATTCTCTGGGAATGGAGTAAAATTTATAAGACTTATAATTCTGCAACATCTCAGTTTGCTAAAAATGTAAAGTAATCTTAAGTTAAAACAACTTATTTCATTTATTAACGTAAAATATTTGGCAAATAAACAGACTCCAAAGAAAAGTAAAAAGCACCCAAAAATGTACTGTGGTTAAAATATTATAGAACAAAAGAAATCTCCGTCTTATTGGACCAGGTCATCCTCCTACCTCAGCCTTCAGAGTAGTGGGAACTACAGGTCCATGCCACCACACCTGGCTATTTTTTGTTTGTTTGTTTTTTCGTAGAGATGGGGTTATTTCATGTTGCACAGGCTGGTCTCAAACTCCGGGGCTCAAGCAATCTGCCTGCCTTGGCCTCCCAAAGTGCTGGGATTACAAGCATGAGCTACTGTGTCAGGCCCTATATTTTTAATGTACTATGTTTCCATAATATGTGAGTTTGCTTCTGGGTTCTATATTCTGTTCTCTTGTACCATTTTGCATTGTTGTAATTACTACAATTTTATAATAAATATTGATATGTGGTAGATTATATCCCAATGTTTTTTTCTTCAAAATTATTTTTGAACTTTATAACAAAATATTATGATAGTCATTGTTCTAAAATTAGGTTTTCCAATTATTAAGAATTTAGGAATACTACTATTAATATATAATAATTCTACTAATTTTTCCATAACTTTGTGTCCAGCTACTTTTATGAAGTCTTTAAATAGTTCACATAATTTAACTTAGATTACAATTGTGTCATCCAGAAATTGTCTAATATATTTACCTCTTTTATATAATCTTTATGTTTTATTGGCGTGATTGGGACTACTAAAAAAATAATGAAATGGTAAACAGGTAATGGATATCCTTATTCCTGATCATAATGCTTGTCTATGAACTGTAAAGTTTTATAAAGTTTAGGAAAATACCCTTTTTCAGTCTAGGGCTAAACATATATAATTAATTAGTATTACATATTATCAGTGCTTTTGCTGTGGGTATTAATTATATTTTTCTCCTAATCTGTTTTCCTCCTATTCTATTCTGTCTATTAATATGGAAAATTATGCCTTAAATTTTCTATTGTCAAATTATTTCTTCATACTAAGATAAACACTATATGGTTATGCTGCATTAAAAATATATGTATGATTCAAATATTTCACCTAAACTTTTGTATATATATTAACAAGAAGATTGGTCTAGATATTTCTTTTCTTGTACTGTCTTGGAGTGTGAAGGTGATAGTAAGCTCAGAACCAGGGTTTGAGATACATTTTTATTTTTATATGTTATATGAGAATTTGCATAAATTTGAAGTTACCTGTCTTTGAAGGCTGGGTAAAATATTAACTATGAAACTGCCTGTGTCTTCTACAGTTTTGTGAGTGATGGTGATTGCTGATTTTATTTAATAGTCACATATCTGATCAGGCTTTATTAAATCTTCTTGAGTCAGTTCTGTTAATCCCTTTTTTCCCCTAGGAAATTTATTAATTTCCTGAAATTTAATTTGAAATATAAAATTGTATTGATATATCTGTATTCATTCTATTCTATTCTTTAAAAAATTTATGTATATGCGGTTCTTTTATGTTCTTCTTAATATTATTTTTTCCTTTGATTTTAATAGCATTTTTATGATTTATACATTTTATTAGTCAATATACACAATCAGCTTTTTACTTCGTTCATTTTTTTTTTTTTAGAAAGTGATTAATTAGAAGTGTTTTAGTTTATAAAATTTATGGATAATTTTTCTTGATTGTATTTTTTATACTGATTTTAGTGCCATATGGCATATACTGTAAAAGTCTGGGCTGTGAGAGCAGAAATACTTTTTAAAATAGATTTACTCAACTCTGTCCTTCTGTATGTCTAACGCTTATCAAATTGATCAGTGCAAATTACTCTGCATGGCCTTATGGGGCCAGATTACACAGATCCTATTTGAGAAATTGTGGCAGTCATGCTACACAGTGGCGTTGTATACATATGTCTTTCCACTCAAGTAAAGGATTTTTTTAAGTTGATTTTTTTCCTGCTATATAATATCCTTAATTATCATACTTCAGCCATCTCGAACTTCAGTCTGGCTCAGTGACATTTTTATGGCAATCTCTCAAGTATGACAGGGCGTCTGTACTTGCAGGATATCTGTACTTCCATGTAAGACCATGGAGCATAAAAATGTGAGGTTCTTACCAACACTTAAGATCAATATTTTGCAGATTTGAGTCAAAGCAGCAAAGTGTCCCCAGCTGCACATGTATTCCTCCAAACAATTCTTGTCTTTTTCTCCTTTTCTTCCTTCCTTCTCACATGACTGTTGGAATATATTCACATATTAACTCTTTGTTTTGCATGGAATAGGCACTATGCTAGAAACAGAACTCAGTAGGAAACCATAAATATAAATTCTGCTCTCAAGAAGCCTCAGTCTAGATGAGAAGGCAAACAGTATCCACTCCCCCCAAAATACATGTACAATAATTGTACAAGAACTAGCATTGTGATAAGTACTATAAAGCTAACAAAGTAAAAAAAGGTGGTGGTCCTCATATTGAATTGTACTCTCATAATTTTCACATGTGGTGGGAGGGACCTGGTGGGAGATAATTTGAATTGTGGGGGCAGTTTTACCCATATTGTTCTCCTGGTAGTGAGTAAGTCTCAGGAGATCTGATGGTTTAATCAGGGGTTTCTGCATTTGCATCTTCCTCATTTTCTCTTGCCACCACTATGTAAGAAGTGTCTTTTGCCTCTTTCCATTATTCTGAGGCCTCCTCAGCCATGTGAGAGAGTAATTCCAATTAAACCTCTTGTTCTTCCTAGTCTTGGGTCTGTCTTTATCAGCAGTGTAAAAATGGACTAATACAGTAAATTGGTACCAGTAGAGTGGGGTGCTATTGAAAAGATACCCAAAAATGTGGAACTGGCTTTGGAACTGGGTAACAGACAGAGGTTGGAACAGTTTTAGGGTACAGAAGAATACAGAAATCCATGAGAAAGTTTATTCCTAGAGACTTGTTGAATGGCTTTCACAAAAATACAGATAGTGACATGAACAATAAGGTCCAGGATGAGGTAGTGTCAGATGAAGATGAGGAGCTTGTTGGGAACTGAAGCAAATGTGACTCTTGTTATATTTTAGCAAAGAGATTGGCAGCATTTTGCCCCTGCCCTAAAGATTTGTGGAATTTTGAACTTGAGAGAGATTATTTAGGGTATCTGATGGAAGAAATTTCTAAGCAGCAAAGCATTCAATAAGTGATTTGGGTGCTTTTAAAGCATTAAAAGGGAAAGTTTTAAAAGGGAAACAGCATAAAAGCTTTGAAAATTTGCACACCGACAATGTGAGGAAAAGAAAAACCCATTTTCTGAGGAGAAATTCAAGCAGGCTGCATATATTTGCATCAATAATGAGGAGCCAAATGTTCATCCACAAGGCATGTTAGAGGTCTTCACAGAATCCCCTCCTATCCCAGACCTGGAGGTTTTGGAGGAGAAAAGAGTTATGTGGGCTGGGCCCAGGGTCCCTGTGTTGTGTGCAGCCTAGGGACTTAGTGCCCTGTATCCCAGCTGCTCCAGTCATGGCTGAAAGGGGCCAACACAGGGCTCAGGCCATTGCTTTAGAGAATGCAAGCCCCAAGCCTTGGCAGCTTCCATGTGGTACTGAGCCTGTGACTGCACAGAAGTCAAGAATTGAAATTTGGGGACCTCTGCCTAGATATCAGAACATGTATGGAAACGCCTAGATGCCCAGGCAGAAGCTTGCTGCAGGGGCAGGGTGCATATGGAGAACCTCTGCCAGGGCAGTGTGGAAGGGAAATATGGGGTTTCAGCCCCCACATGAACTCCCTACTGGGGTACCACCTAGCGGAACTGTGACAAGAGGGCCACCATCCTCCAGACCCCAGAAGGTTAGATCCACCTACAGCTTGCACTGTCTGCCAGGAAAAGCCACAGACACTCAATGCCATCCTGTGAAAGCAGCTGGGAGGGATGCTGTACCCTGCAAAACCACAGGGCAGAGCTGTAGAACATAAGAACCTATCTCTTGCATCAGCATGACTCAGATTGAGACATGGTATCAAAGGAGATTATTTTGGAGCTTTAAGATGTGACTGCCCTGCTGGATTTCAACTGGCATGGGGCTGGTAGTTACTTTGTTTGGCCAATTTCCCCCATTTGAAATGGCTGTATTTACCGAATGCTTCTACCACCACTGCATGTAGGAAGTAACTAACTTGCTTTCGATTTTACAGGCTCATAGGTGAAAGGGACTTGCCTTGTCTCAAATAAGACTTAATGCTGAAATGAGTTAAGACTTTTAGGGACTTTTAGGAAGGATGATTGGTTTTGAAATGTGAGGACTTGATATTTGGAGGGGCCAGGGCAAAATGGTATGGTTTGACTCTGTGTCCCACCTAAATCTCATCTTGAATTGTACTCCCATAATTGTGATGTGTTCTGGGAGGGACCCAGTTGGAGATAATTTGAATCATGGTGGCCACTTCCCCCATACTGTTCTCATGGTAGTGAATAAGTCTCACAAGATCTGATCGTTTTATCAGGGGTTTCCGCTTCTGCATCTTCCTCATTTTCTCTTGCCATCACCATATAAGAAGTGCCTTTTGCCTCCTGCCATGATTCTGAGGCCTCCTTAGTCATGTGGAACTGTAAGTCCAATTAAACCTCTTTTTCTTCCCAGTCTTGGGAATGTCTTTATCAGCAGTGTGAAAATGGACTAATACACATCTCCTGACATAAGAGAAGAAAAGAACCTGTGTTAGTACTTAGTCACATTTTCACCCTCCAGAAGCACAGAGGTTACCATTACAAATGTATATCCTAGAGTCTGACTATTGAATTAACATTCAGGCTCCACAATTCCCTGCTAAGGATATTTTAGTATGCTACTTAATCTGTATAAATGTGTTTCTCCCTATGTAAACTGCAGATAAGAATAACATCCAATTCACAGGATTTTTGTTCAAAGTACATGCAATATTCCATGCAAGTTAATAAGCATATTGGTTCTTAGCACTCAGGAAATGCTGGCTTCTGGTAGATATAATTATATTTTTTATGTACTCTATTACTTTTGAAATTCACACAGAGGATCCAGAATTTCTTGTGTATAAATTAGTTCTCTCCTACTCTGTTCCCTTTGCTCAACTCTCTATGGAAAAGGAAGCACAGCTTGTACCCATTGTACTCACAAGGGAAAAGTCAGGAGGAATCCATTCCTGTACTTCAGGAATCCTGGCGTGTACCCACATGGTATTTAGCATGTGTGCATGAGTTTTCACCAAAAAGGAAACTTTATTGTTGTATAAGTTTTTACTATTTTAAAATACAGATTAAATCAGTGGATATCAACTTTCTCTGCATACTAAAATCACTTAAAATTCTTAAAAACTATCACAAATACTAGCCCCATTGGAGATCAATAAACTCAGAAGCTCTAAAAAAAAGTGAATTGTGTTGGTTTAATATACACCCAGGACTAAAACTTAGTTCATTACATAGAGCTTTTATGAATATGTCAGAGAAGGGCAAACACATCTACCATGACATAAAAGCTCCTAGTGAGACATTAAAAAATCCTTCTTTAAAGATTTTTTTTTAATGATCTTGAATACACAGCCATTCAAATAGAGCTACTTATAAAAGAAAAACAAAACGAACAAAACCCCACAAAATTACAGAAAAACATAAACATTTTAAGAATTCACAACTCTATTTTGAATTAAAAAAAGAGATCAGGGTGGTAATTTTAAATTTCAAATAAATTAGAACACACATATATATATATTTACCCTGTAAGTTCTAATTTATTTGCTACATAATCTATTTTATATATATATACATATATGTCATATGTACAGAATATATATATAATCTATATGTAATATAGATGTATTTTTCTGCCAATTAAAAATAAAATTATAAATAATTCAAGTAAATTAGAATTTGTAGCAAAAAAAAATCATTAAATTGGGCAGAAATATAATTTTATATTGGGAAGAGTTATAATCCTCAATGATAATATAACAATGATGAATCTCCATGAACTAAATAATAGCATTGAAATACATAAGGCAAAAGTTCCATGAAATAAAAAGAATAATTTATAGAAAGATGATCATTCTGGCAGATTTTAAAATACCTCTTTTATCCTTGACAGATAAAGAAGATTGAAAAGAATGGCAGAGAATATGAGTAATACAGTTTCTAAAGTTGAATTAATAAATAAATATTAGTCATCTACATGTGCCAAAAGTATTTTTGGAAGGAAATGTAAATTATGCAGTAAATTGAATGTGATAATTTGGACATAAAAGCAAGGCAGATTTAAAAGAGAAAATAAGAACTAGAGTGGGAAGAAGGGAGAAAAAGAAGTGAGCTAAGGCTCCCTTTACACCTGCAGTGGTTATTAGCTGTAATTTAATTCTTTTCATGGATATTATTTTATTTATTTTCCCTCTTTATAGGAAACATTATATCTTTATCATGTAAAAATTATAAATTACAGATAATTTTGTAAAATAATGAAGTGATTAAAAACCCTAGTATATAATCAAACTGTACATATTGCATTTTAGATATAACAAAAAGATATCACAAAACTCTTTTGTTGAATTTCCTTACCAAGATCACTAGAGAAACCTATTAAACATACATACAAAACTGGGTTTATTAAACATGCTAAGCAAGGGACATCATTTTGTTAGAATTTAAGTAAGTCTCAAGAGGAAAGAGTGCTTATAGGATTTCAGTAACTCTAGTTATGATTGTTTTATAGCAGAAGTTAGTAATCATGGTCTGACAGGGACTGGTCAGATGTATAAAGTAGGTTACTTGCTGGAATAGTTAGTGGTCTTTAGAACATATGGACCTGTGTTTACTGTTATTGTCACTTAGCTTGAAACGTAAGCCCTAAAATGGTGTTAAACATTTTATTTGAGCTTAGATAATTTGTGTTCTGGGTAATAGTTTGATATAGTTTATTCGTTTGCAAGTTATCATTTTTTTTTTAATTTTCAGACTGTGATTTCCATATCATTTAACATGTATCTACACAGAAAATTCTAATGGTGGAATAATATTCCATGTTTGAATTAATAATTTATTTAACCAAACGCCTATTAATAAACACAGATGATTTTCATTCTGCTTAGATTTAGATATTGCTTATCTTTGTACACACATCAGTGAGCCCTTGCTGAATTATTTTCTTAAGATGAATTCCTCAAATTGGCACACCTAGGTTGAGGAAAAGAAATTTGAAAAAATATATTTCTGATGAAAATTACCAAAATATTCTCCAGAGACCCCACTGAATATGGGGTTTTTAGTTACTGTCAAGTAAGTCAAAGGTAATTCATTCATTTACTCATTCAACAAATATGTATTTAATACCCATTAGGTGTCAGTGACTAACGTCAGTGACTAATACTAGTGTACAAGATTAACACAGTCCTGGTCTTCATGAATCATGGTGGCAGAGACACTAGAATGTGCCCCTGGTGTGGCAGCTCCATGTCTGTAGGTAAGGTAGACAATCTGGCTAGAGCTGCCTATTGAGTCAGAGGCAGGAGAGAGCATGGAATGATGTGGAGTTGACACTTCTAATACTTCATAGGATAAAGTGCTAGATATTTCCCTTGGTGGACACCAAAGACGGCCAAGAGCTATCTCAAGGATTGCCTGCAGAACTGAGAGAACTCTAGCAAAAAAGAGTGGAGGCAAACTACTGGGAATAGGAGCCAAGCTGAGATGAGAGTGGGAGTTGTATGAAGTCAGTAGAATTGTGACTCACTCACATGTTTCTGGGGATGATTTGGTATTGTGTAAAAGCCTGCAAAGGGAATCTCAGAAGAACTCAAAAAAGCATCCCAGGAGAGAAGATTGACATGTTTTTGCCTAACATAAAATTACCACCAATCCAGTTACAACAGCACAAGTCTAGTAAGTCTATGTCTTTTCTCTTTCAATCCTTCTACATGGCTGAGAGAGAAACCAGTGGTTTAGTTCTGCATTCATACCATGACCAAGTTTACATGAAATTCTTTACAAGAATTTCTTTATTGGGAAAGGGGTTGGGCAGGGTGCCATACACTATAGGTATTGTATGGTGATGTCTTCAGAGGAGACCTCAGAGTAGAGATCACAGTAGTCCAAAGTTTTGATATCTGCCAGCAGTGGCTTGCAATGCTTTGAAAATCTGTAAATATGGAAGCATGAAAGATGCTGAAATGCATTGAAAAAAGAAGTTTGTACTTGTATCCAAGCACTAGTACCAGGACTAATTTTATGTAGGTTTTAACTCTGTTCACAACAGCCACTTTATTATTGTCTCTTGGACTCCATGAGTTAGGCAAGGATTCAAGAGATGGTTAGTTCAGAGTCTTTGGAAGGCTGGTGTATGGATGAAAGGCAGAGTCTGGTCCTATCACTTCACCTCCAGATGCTTTAGCTTGTCTTAGGTAGTTCAGGACCAAGTCCAGGTAGGGGATGGTTAGTTTATTTCCCCACTTTGTGGAGAGATGGTAAGGATTATTTAAAGGGATTCCATGTTAGTTGCTCAGGTTTCTAGGGTATCTGAGAGTACTAATAGAAGGCTGATGCTGGCCTGGGCTGATAAAATTTCTTTTACTTTTTAATTAAATAGCTGATTGACTTTAATATATTTATTCGTTATTTTGATTTTCAGGGACAGTAAAAGAGTCAAACATGTTTATGGCTTTCAATGAATGACAGAAGTGAACTTAAGCATTTTCCTTCCTACTTTTAAATTAAAATGTAGAGTTATTTACTTAAATGTGGATAAGTATTTTTTACTGTGAAATTTTATTGCATAAAATCTTTTATTTTGCAAAGGTAATTGTGGAAACTTGAGATTAAATTTAGAATTTTATTATTTGCAAGAATGCAGCTCACCCTGCAGCTCTTATTCTTTTCATATAAGCAGGTCCTCAAATTATGTTTAAGTGCAATTTGGCATTCTGAAAAAAATAATGACTAAGCAAAAACATGCATGAATGAGCAAACAACAATAAAAGAGAAACAAAATTTCAATATTTCAGAAATAAATTACTTTAAAGTCTGTGAAATATAATTATTCTAATCACCACCTCTGCCAATAAAATATTTTAGTCATGATAGTCACATTGTCTATATTTCTTCAAACATGTATTATTTTAAAGTCTCTGAACTCTTGCTCTTGCTTTAATATTCACAATGTATACATTTTTTCTTTGAGGCATTATGTTATTTATTTCAAGAGAGCAATATTTTTAGCTTTTTTATGAGGCACACTGAAAAGATCTGTGATTAATGATTCATGATCCAAAATTCTAACACCTTCCCACTGCATTGTGTAAAATCTTAAAAAATGCAAATATAATATGTGCCAGTTGGTAGAGGAGCACCTCTCCAATATTTTAATTCCAATCTTTCTCCACTGCCCTTTGTAATGCCCACATTTATTGTTGCATGTTGCTTTGGGATTGTAGCATTATTCACAGTAGTCAAGATGTGAAATTGACACTTCCACATATTGGCTATTGGAGAATCAACCTAAGTGTTAATTTATCCTAATGGATGAATGGACAAAAAACTGTGACACAGAATACTATTCAGCCATAAAAAATAAGAAAATCATGTCATTTGAGACAGCATAGATGAACTGGAGAACATTACATTAAGTGAAATAAGATATACACCGAAAGACAAATACTACATGATCTTAATTAGATGTAGAATCAAAATATTGAACTCAGAGAAGCAGAGAGTAAAATAGTGGTTACAAGGGGCTGGAAAAAGGAATGTGTTTGGGAAAATGTTGGCCAAAATACATAAAATTTTAGTTATATAGTAGAAATAAATTCAAGAGATCTATTATACAATATCATGACTACAGTTAATAATGTATGATATTCTTGAAAATCATAAGAGAATACATTCTGTGTTCTCACCACAAAAAATGAGTATGTGAGGTAATGCATATGTTAATCAGCTCATTTTAGCTATGTCATAATATATACATATTTTTACATCGTGTACGTGATAAATATGTATATAATTTTTGTTTGTGAATTTGAAAGAATTCCTCTCTTCAAAAAGAAAGTGGTCATGGATACCTACTATAAATAGGAAAATATACAGAATTTTGAAAAGATTATAACATAGCTGCTAGGTATCTTTTATCCCATATGTTTCATCCCATATTCCTATTTATATAAATTTTGTTGTAGATAATAAACTTTTCAAAACCTCACTAAGTTATATTTATACACATGAGAAATTAAAGACATTACATTGATCCTTAAGTTGTTTAACGTTTTATTTGGAAAATAGATGAATACACAAACAGAATGGTATACAATGCCAGATATTACAACCCTATATCAATATTTAGGTTAAAAATTGTACATTATAGATGTAGGCACTGGAAACAAACAGTGAGGGGAAGAGAAATTAAGGGAGGTTAATTAGGAAAGTGAGGCTTAAAATTTACTTTGAGGAATAGATTTTATGCAGGGCCAGGTGCAGTGGTTCATGCCTGTAATCCCAGCACTTTGGGAGGCCGAGGTGGGTGGATCATGAGGTCAAGAGATCGAGACCATCCTGATCAACATGGTGAAACCCCGTCTCTACTAAAAACACAAAAAAATAGCTGGGCATGATGGTGCATGCCTGTAATCCCAGCCACTCAGGAGGCTGAGGCAGGAGAATTGCCTGAACCCAGGAGGCAGAGGTTGTGGTGAGCCGAGATCGCGCCATTGCACTCGAGCCTGGGTAACAAGAGCAAAACTCTGTCTCAAAAAAATAAAAAAAGATTTTATGCAATCAAAATGACACTGTGCTATCAAGCAAGGGACAAAACAAATACAAGGTTTGACTGTTGACAAGTGATATGGTTTGGCTGTGTCTCCACCCAGACTTCATCTTGAATTGCATCCTGATAAGCCCCATGTGTCTAGGGAGAGATCTGGTGGGGGGTGACTGGATCAAGGAGACAGTTTCTCCCATGCTATTCTCATGATAGTGAATGAGTTCTCATGAGATCTGATGGTTGTATGAGGGGATCTTCCCTCTTCGTGCTTCACTTTTCTCTCTCCTGCCACCATGTGAAGAAGGTCCTTGCTTCTCCTTTGCCTTTTGCCACAATTGTAAGTTTCCTGACGTCTCCCTAGACCTGGAACTGTGAGTCAATTCAACCTCTTTCCTTTATAAATTACCTAGTCTAGGGTATTTCTTTCTAGCAATGTGAGAACAGACTAATACAATAAGTGAAGAAACCATTCTGATCACATCAGTGGATGACAGTTTTAGGCACAGTGTAAAATAAGACAGAACAAGTAGAATGAGTTAATATTGTTGTTGGCTCTAAAGAACAGGACTCTCTATATTCTTTCAATCATTGAATTCAATAAATATTAATATTATGTCCTTATGTGTAGGCCAATGTGTTAGGTAAAAGGAAGTATTTGAGAAGTGATGTAGGGAAAATAAGTAGTTTGTTTGACAGAATCAAAATGGTGTTTAGAACAGTTATTTTAGCATTACTTTACAGAAAAAAAAAAGGTGTTTATTAAGAAATAGTGGCACAGAGTAGATTTGTAGAAGAACAAAAAACATTTCAGGGTCCCAAATAATGTACTTTAATCAGGATGATTTATCATTTTTAGTCCATTTGCAGGTTTTATAACAATTTATTCTCAGCTCTGAATCATCAATGTTGCTCTCAGTTGCTGATTTGTGTAGCATGAGTTATGCTCACAAATATACATTAGTTTTCTTCTGGAGTAGGCTCTCTGGCCGACTATTTATTTTTGATTTTCAGCTGCAGTAACCTCTCACTTTCTAATTTACATTTTCTAAAAAAAATAGAGGAGTATTGTCTTTCTATCACCGAGCTAACTGTAAGTTTCTATTATGTTCAGGCATGTTTCTTTGTTTTATAATATTACAAAGCTTTCAAAACCAAAATATAATGTAAACAAGCATATTTGCCACAGTTGGGGGTGGTGAGGATAAGAGGAGAGTGGAAGGGGCTAGGGAATATATTTAATCAGCTAAAGCAGAAATGCTTGTGA
The DNA here is from genome assembly GCF_048565385.1 of Saimiri boliviensis. Lineage (NCBI taxonomy): Eukaryota > Metazoa > Chordata > Mammalia > Primates > Cebidae > Saimiri > Saimiri boliviensis. The sequence continues at coordinate 43,215,950 of NC_133458.1, forward strand.
TGCTCAAAAGATAAAGTAACTGTTTAATTCTTCTTCTGTTGTACTTGTTAAGGTCTTTTCCTATAAATAAAACTAGGAATGAAACTTTAAATTACAGGAGAAAATGAGCTTTGCAATTGCCTATGATTTAAATGCAACTATAGTCGTTGAAAGTATCATTTTAGAAAGAATTTGTGCTGACATTCTTCAGCAATGCAAATATGCCCTATATCAGATATCAACATTTCTTGATATTAAAATGACTGTCTGGGTTATTATGGGTTTATTATAAGAAAGATAATTTTAAATGACAGCATAATAGCTCTTTAGATATGACCTTAGAGGTTAGCAGGTGATGGGTGAATTTCTTGTAGGAAAGAGCTGCTTCCATTTTCATCCACCTGGAGGGATGGGTCAAAGTAGTTCGACAAGTCTGAAGTTCCTGGGCTTTGCAAGGAGCACAGGTGAAAATATAACTGATGAAAAATGAAGGCTAATTATGTCTCAGCTACAAAATAGTGACCACATGTATTCCTTTGGATGAAGTGATCATTTGGAACAGCTTAATGTAGTTGATAGTAAATAACACATATCTTTTAGAGTGTGTAAAATCCTCAGGCTATGCTAGTTTGAATTATAATTTCTGATTTGACTGGGAAATGTTCTTATAAGGTAAGAAACTAATAAATCAAAATGTATATACTTCCTTTAATAAGACTCTGCAGCCTTTGGTAATTTAGTAATCTCTGGGTGACTAAATTATGTAAATCAGTACCACTGGTATAAGCTAAGTTATAGATTACTCACTACACTGGATACTGCAAAATTGAAATAATCTTTGTTCCACTCTTCAGGGCATTCTATCGGCAATAAACAAAATATGAAACATTTTAATTTAATGTTTGGACAAAAAGACCACATGATGTGGCATTATTATACATTTTTAAGAATTTGGGTAAGTGAATTTTAAGCAAAGTGCAATGTAGAAATTTAAAACAGCTTGAAAATTCTTCTTCTTGTCAGATCGATCCTCTTAAACATTCAGAGAACTAAGGAAGGCTTTTGAGAATGAAGATTCCATTTATGACAGGAAAGAAAAATTTGATGCATCAAATACCCTAAAATTAATCAGATTTTTACAATTACATTTATTTTATGATAGAAAAATAAACATACTTTGAGGTAAATTGGCTTGGAAGGGACCACTTAAGGGACACTTACTAGCTTTGTCCTATATACATCAAAACAGTGATGTTTACTTTAAAATCATAATCAATTATTAGAACCATAAAGGCAAAGTCTATTATTTATTGCTTACCAAACTGAAATTATCATCTCTGTCAATTTGTCTGTGATATCATTTGTATTATTCTGATATTCACACAATTAAAGTATTTTCTGTATAGGTAAATGTTACTTTTAAAAACTGTGTTCTCAATAGTATAATACAAGATCAGAGGTCTGAAATGATTAATTAGCACAAGGGAGTCAGCAATTGAGAAGATGGAAGTACTGGTAGGGTCATGCAATCATAGGTACATAATCTGATAGTATTAATAATTCTAAGGTTAGTTTTATGAGTGAGACTCTGTCATTAAGGTAGATAGACCAAAGTCTCAAAAAACAGGGAACTCCGTGATTGTCAGTCTGAAAGACTTTGCCTTATATAAATAAGTCATCTGATTGTACCACCTCTTCATTTAGTTTTCTAATATAGAAAATCTACATAAATGCTATTATTACCATTCCTCAGCTGTCTGGTTGAATATTATGTGATTAAGGGAAGATTAAACTTAATCATCAGGTCCCTGGTCCCTGCAGCTTGCCAGTTCACATCCACCTCAGTCTCTGACCCCTATGTCAGTGAAATCCTAAGCCTGCATTTTTATAACTCAGCATTAAATCACAACTTCAAGTTTTATTGAAGCTTCAAGTTTTGTTCTGCCTTTCTTCCTTAATTGTGATAATAGATTCTCTGTTTCCTTATAGGTCTGCTCAGAACTTTGAGTTCTTAAGTTACTCTGCATAAATCTAATTTTATATTATATGTCCAATTTTAACTTTATATATTGAATTTTAAAACAAATCCATACAGTACTGCCATAAATCCTAATCTCATTATCATAGCTGTTCTTTTATACTGACTCTCATTTTATGCTATTTTCACAATGTCTTTGCCTCATACAATGAAGAGAACAGTTGCAAAATAAATATGCAAAATCCATGGCTTTCCTCCAAATACCAATAGCTAATTAAAATAGTACTGAAATTGTTAGAACACATCCAAGATACCAAATAAGATCTTATTATCATCAATATATAAAAAGCATACTAAAAATCTGAAAAAAGACCAAATTAAAAATAGGCAAAGAATGACAGTAATTGACAAAAGAAAACTACAAAAGCCACACACAAAAAACCGTGCAAATATTTTAGTTGGTAAGGGTTTTCTAAATGGGCAATCTAATGCATTGCTTTTGAAAATATAAATTGATACAAATATTTTCAAAGGTGATTTGCAAAATGCAACTGAAATCCTTGAAATTATTTATAAAATTTGGTGCAGTAATTCAGGTCATGGATTTTTCTTTCTTTTTTGCTAAAGGAAAATCATGAATGTATACAAAGATTTCTGTACAAAGACAGGAGGCAAAAGTCTAAGAACCCAACAAAAGGGTATAAAATGAATAACATTATGGAATAATCTAGTAAAAAAGAAGACAGGGCACTAGAATCATATTGCTTGAATTGAAATCATAGCTTCTCACTTGTAAGTTGTACATCTTTGAGTGAATTTAATGGCTTGGAACCTTGATTTTGAAATTTATATAATGAAATAGGTAATAGTACCCATCTCAAAATATTAAGAGGATTAAATTAGATAATATAATAAGCTTTTGGGACAGTATCTGGTATCTAGAAACACTCAGTAAAATTTATTATTGTCTGATGAAATATGCAGTCATAAAATCATGTTGGTAAATATTGGCAATGTGAAAATCATAAACACTATGTTAAGCAAATACGTATGTATCAACAATATTTTAGAAGAAATTGATAAATTCCTGGACACTTAGACTCTCCCAAGACTAAACCAGGAGGAAATTGAATCCCTGAATAGACCAATAACAAGATCTGAAATTGAGGCAGCAATTAATAGCTTACCAAGCATAGAGAGTCCAGGACCAGATGGGTTCATAGCCAAAATCTACCAGAGGTAAAAAGAGGAGTTGGTACCATTCCTTCTGAAACTATTCCAAACAATAGAAACAATAGAAAAAGAGGGAATCTTCCCTAACACATTTTATGAGACCAACATCATCTTGATACCAAAATCTAACAAAGACATAAGTAAAAAAGGAAATTTCATATGAATATCCATGATGAAATGTGATGTGGAAATCCTCAATAAAATACTGCAAAACCAAATCTAACAGGACATCAAAAAGATTATCCATCGCCATCAAGTCAGCTTCATCCCTGGGATGCAAGGCTGGTTCAACATTGGCAATTCATTAAGTGTAATCTATCACATAAACAGAACCAAAAAAAAATGATTATCTCAATAAATGCACAGAAGGCCTTTGACAAAATTCAACAGCCATTTATGCTAAAAACTCTCAATAAACTAGGTATTGATGGAATGTATCTTAAAATAATAAGAGCTATTTATGACAAACCCACAGCCAATAGCATACTGAATGGGAAAAAACTGGAAGCATTCCTTTTGAAATCCAGCACTAGACAAGGATGCCCTCTCTCACCACTCCTATTCAATATAGTATTGGAAGTTCTAACCAGAACAATCAGGCAAGAAAAGTAAATCAAATGTATTCAATTAGGAAAAGAGGAAGTCAAATTGTCTTTATTTGCAGATGACATAATTGTATATTTAGAAGACCCTATCATCTCAGCCCAAAATCTCTTTAAGCTAATAAACAACTTCAGCAAGATCTCAGGATACATCAGTGTGCAGAGATCACAAGATTTCCTATACACCAGTTACAGACAGAGAGCCACATCATGAGTGAACTCCCATTCACAATTGCTACAAAGAGAATAAAATACCTAGGAATACAACTAACAAAAGATATGAAGGACCTCTTCAAAGAGAACTGCAAACCACTGCTCAAGAAAATAAGAGAGGACAAAAACAGATGGAAAAATAATCCATGCTCATGGTTAGAAAACACCAATATCATGAAAATGGCCATACTGCCCAAAGTAATTTATAGATTCAATGCCATCCCCATCAAGCTACCATTGACTTTCTTCACAGAATTGGAAAATAAACACCTTGAATTTCATATGGAACCAAAAAAGAGCTTTGATAGCTAAGACGATCCTAAGGGGAAAAACAAACAAACAAACAAACAAAAAAACCCCACAAAGCTGGAGGCATCACACTACTTGACTTTGAACTATATTACAAGGCTGCAGTAATAAAAACAGCATGATACTGGTACCAAAACAGAGATGTAGACTGATGGAACAGAACAGACGCCTCAGAAATAATGCAACACATCTGCAACCATCTGATCTTTGACAAACCTGCAATGGGGTTGCCAAGCAATGAGGAAAGGATTCCCTATTTAATAAATGGTGTTGGGAAACCAGCCAGCCATATGCAGAAAGCCGAAACTGGATCCCTTTCTTACACCTTATACAAAAATCAACTACAAAATGGATTAAATATTTAAACGTAAGACCTAAAACCATAAAACCGGAGAAGAAAATCTCGGCAATACCATTCAGGACATAGGCATGAGCAAGGACTCTATGACTAAAACACCAAAAGCAATGACAACAAAAGCCAAAATAGACAAATGGGATCTAATTAAAGAGTGAACTGGCAACCTACAGAATGGGGAAAAATTTTTGCAATCAACCCATCTGATAAAGGGCTACTATCTAGAATCTACAAAGAACTTAAAGAAATTTACAAAAAACAAAACAAAACAAACAAACAAACAAAACAATCCCATCAAAAAGCAGGTGAAGGATAGGAACAGACACTTTTCTAAAGAAGACATTTATGCAGCCAACAAACGTATGAAAAAGAAGCTCATCATCACTGGTCATTAGAGAAATGTAAATCAAAACCACAGTGAGATACCATCTCATGCCAATTAGAATGGCGATTATTAAAAAATCTGGAGACAACAGATGCTGGAGAGGATATGGAGAAATAGGAACAGTTTTACACTATTGGTGGGAGTGTAAATTTTTTTTTTTTTTTTTTTTTTTTTTTTTTTTTTTTTTTTTTTTTTTTTTTTTTTCCTGAGATGGAGTTTCGCTCTTGTTACCCAGGCTGGAGTGCAATGGCGCGATCTCGGCTCACCGCAACCTCCGCCTCCTGGGTTCAGGCAATTCTCCTGCCTCAGCCTCCTGAGTAGCGTGGATTACAGGCATATGCTACCATGCCCAGCTACTTTTTTTGTATTTTTAGTAGAGATGGGGTTTCACCATGTTGACCAGGATGGTCTCGATCTCTTGACCTTGTGATCCACCTGCCTTGGCCTCCCAAAGTGCTGGGATTACAGGCTTGAGCCACCGCGCCCGGCCGGGAGTGTAAATTAGTTCAACCATTGTGGAAGACAGTGTGGTACTTCCTCAAGGACCTAGAAATAGAAATTCCATTTGACCCTGCAATCCCATTACTGAGTTTATACCCAAAGAACTATAAATCGCCGGGCGCGGTGGCTCAAGCCTGTAATCCCAGCACTTTGGGAGGCCGAGGCGGGTGGACCACGAGGTCGAGAGATCGAGACCATCCTGGTCAACATGGTGAAACCCCGTCTCTACTAAAAATACAAAAAATTAGCTGGACATGGTGGCGCGTGCCTGTAATCCCAGCTACTCAGGAGGCTGAGGCAGGAGAATTGCCTGAACCCAGGAGGCGGAGGTTGCGGTGAGCCGAGATCGTGCCATTGCACTCCAGCCTGGGTAACAAGAGCGAAACCCCGTCTCAAAAAAAAAAAAAAAAAAAAAAAAAAAGAACTATAAATCATTCTACTATAACAACACATGAACACATATGTTCATTGCAGACCTGTGTACAATAGTGAAGACCTGGAACCAACCCAAATGCCCATCAATGATAGACTGGATAAAGAAAATGTGGCACATATTTACACCATGGAATACTATGCAGCCATAAAAAAGGATGAGCTCATGGCCTTTCCAGGGACATGGATAAATCTGGAAACCATCATTCTCAGCAAACTGACAGAAGAACAGAAAACCAAATACTGCATATTCTCACCGTAAGTGGGTGTTAGACAATGAGAACACATGGACACAGGGAAAGGAACATCACACACCAGGGCCTGTCATGAGTTAGGGGGCTAGGAGAGGGATAGTATGGGGTGTGGGGCTAGGGGAGGGGTAGCATTAGGAGAAATATCTAATGCAGATGACGGGGTGATGGATGCAGCAAACCACCGTGGTACGTGTATACCTATGTAACAAACCTGCACATTCTGCACATGTACTCCAGAACTTAAAGTATAATTAAAAAAAAAAAAAAACAGTATTTTAATAAAATAAAGTCAGTGTTTTTCAACTACCTTCTAATGATTTTCCCTTTTCCTGGTTCAGTTTCTCTGCAACTGTTCTACACTTACAGCCTCTGGGTACAGTAGCATGAAGGCCACCCAGGATAAGAAAAACACAGGCAAATTTCTTTTGGCACGGTTCTGATATGCAGGAATTCTAGATATCACAGTTTAGTTAAATAACACCAGTTCCCTAGAAACATGGTTTAAATTTTAGTCACTATAGTATGTTAATTATGAGTTATTGGGTAAAACAAACTTCACCACTAGTTCTTCAGTCCACTATATAGCAGATGTGCCTCATGATCAGTAGTCAATCACATTGCTTCTTTTACGATTTGTCAGTGACTGGGCACTGTGCAACTGCATGTGCATGCACAGACAGCAAAGCATATGGTTGTGTTGCCTCCTGGTGTCCAAAAGATAAACACATTTTACATTTTACAAAAATGTATTAATAAAACAAGAGAAATGGCCAAAAGAGATGAAAGTGCAGCAAAGAAAAAAAGGGATAAAGTTGGAAGTAAAATTCTAATTGAAAGTGAATGGAGTTAAAGAAGAAAGAGCTGGTTATGGGGGTGTTGACGCTGCTGCCATTGGAGCGACTATATACCCGGCCTGAGGAACCTAGTGAAGGTGAACTTATCGACATAAATGAGGAAAGCAGTTTTGACAAAAGGGATGAAGATATCCCAGAGGAACTGACACTAGCAGAAATCTTCACATTAAAGAAACTCCTGGAGATATTTCATGACATCAAGGGCACAAAGAGAAAATGTCAGAGCTGTTTGTCATGGTAAAAGTGTTCACTATGTATCATAAGTTATGATAAGTAAAAGAAGACAATCTGTCCAAACTACTCGACAAGTTTTTTTTTTTTTTTTTACAAAATAAATGAAACATTTTAGTTCTCTGTTTCTGAATTTTTTCATTTATGATGTGCTAAAAGAATAACAGCTTTATTATTGTTGCCATCCCCTATACATTTGTAATTGACAATAAAAAGCTTTTAATGTTTTTAACATACTTTTTCAATGCTAGGGAGCAATCACAATTTTCCCATTGTTTATTAAGATTGCTTTGCATGATCTTGGTTTGCATTGTCATTTTTATGGTACTCTGCGTCTGTATAAAGTGAAAGCTGCCTGTATAGGACATAAAGGTAGTGAGAGGGAAAAGGGTAGAAGGATGCTCTTCCAAGACTCAGGAGAGTTAGGAGAGAGAATCAGCAAAGAACAAGTTACCTGATGTGATTATCCTGCCCCCACACAAGAAACTGTGTTGATATCAACATAACTATTTGGGAAGATTCTAGAGCACAGAGAGATTACTCCTTACCACAAGCCAATATGAGGTTAAACAGTTTAGAAATAGTGTGATTATAAGCAAGTTCAATACATTGACATACTGTGGAAGAGGTCTATTTCTCATGTCATCCAGTGGAAGATTTGGTTGCTCAAGAGAGGGGTGGACTGACACTCTCATGAAGGATGTGGCTCTACTATAGCAGGTACATCAAGAGCCAAACTTGTCAGTCTACTTGGGAAGAAAGATGCAAGTGCTTTCTGGAAGTGGTCAATATAATAGAACGTAAAAGTCCAGGAGTTGCCTGAGCTGCTGTGTGTTAGGTGCTAACAGGATGAATGAGATATACTTCAACTCAAGGTCAGAAGGAGCCTCCAGCACAAGGAAAATCCTTCAGAATCTTCCCTATAATGTGAAAGGATACATAAACTTACTTCTGACCTCAAAAGTCACCTTGGAACAGAAGAAGGGAAATATGTTAAGGGGATTAACAGGAAGTTTGTGTTTTGAATTGACAATATTTACCAGAGACACTTTTAAACCCAAAGTGGATGGATTTTTTTTTGTGTGCTCAGTTTTTGATGTATATATGTCAATTTACATCTTTCTGGGATTTTATAAAAAGACTGAAGTTGTGCTTCTTCCAAAAATTAACTTACTTATTCTCTAAGTGATGAGGTTAAAGCTAAATCTTTTTTTTTTTTTTCCTGAGATGAAGTCTTGCACTGTCACCCAGGCTGGAGTGCAGTGGTGCAATCCCAGCTTACTGCAACCTCTGCCTTCTGAGCAAGTGATTTTCCTGCCTCAGCCTCCTGAGTAGCTGGGACTACAAGTGTTCATCACCATGCCCAGCTAATTTTTGTATTCTTAGTAGAGACAGCGTTTTACCATGTTGTCAGGGTGGTCTTGATCTCTTGACCTCATGAACTGCCTGCCTAGGCCTCCCAAAGTGCTGAGATTACAGGCGTGAACCACTCCACCTGAGGAAAGCTGACTTTTATATTCTTATTGCAGTTTTCTATTTTCCAGTCTTTTAGTGATAAAGATATGTTGCTTTATAGTCACTGAAAATGTTTCTTACAAAACCAAACAAGAACAAACAAGCAGCGAATCTTAGAATTAGAACTGGTGATTTAATGAAAAGAGTTCCAGACTAGGACTGATTATTTGGGCTACTTCACAAAAGATAAGATCTGAAGTTGTTTCTTCTGGAGAAAAAAAAAAAGCAAAAACAGTAATGTCTGCCTGATCTACATAACACATTCTTTTAGAAAATCAAGTGAAGTAACATTACGCAGTTAAGTGCCAGACAAAAGTTTGCGTATATTCTGAATTTATGTAATTACAAACCAAAGTGGATATTTAAATTATCCAAATATGTTGATTAACATAGGCAGAAAAATACATAATTCATATAAAAATAATTAATGTGTCATTTGTGGTATAGTTATATGCACCAATTACAATATGCAGTAAATTCTTTGGCAGAAAAACAAATATTAAAGAGAAAGTTTGCAAACTGGGAATGAGCTATTCTTAATAAGAACTTTAATCACCCTGCAAATCAATTTTAACTAATTCGTTAGAAACTAGTTGGCCGGGTGCGGTGGCTCAAGCCTGTAATCCCAGCACTTTGGGAGGCCGAGGCGGGTGGATCACAAGGTCAAGAGATCGAGACCATCCTGGTCAATATGGTGAAACCCCGTCTCTACTAAAAATACAAAAAATTAGCTGGGCATGGTGGTGTGTGCCTGTAATCCCAGCTACTCAGGAGGCTGAGGCAGGAGAATTGCCTGAACCCAGGAGACGGAGGTTGTGGTGAGCCGAGATCGCGCCATTGCACTCCAGCCTGGGTAACAAGAGCGAAACTCCGTCTCAAAAAAAAAAAAAAAAAAAAAAAAAAAGAAACTAGTTATTATTTTTTTCTCAATTTGAGTTTGGGGAAGTGAAAAAGGGCAGTTATAGCTTTTTTTGTGATAAAAATATTAGCTTTTTAATTGGTAAAATGTTTTAGTCCTCTAAGAGCATTTTATTTGAAAATCTGAAGCCATGTTATGACACACTGTTTGTTGCTGCATTGTGGAGGTTTAGGCTAAACACTGGTCAATTTCCAGATAATTATGTCCTTGAGGCTTGGAGCTCTGTTTTAGATAATTTTAGTTCATGAAATGTCATGTTATTCCAAGCTCAGAGAAGAAAAGTAGCCAGATTGCTAGGTTGCTTAAGCATTGCCTGAAAAGAAAGGAAAGGAAAAGGAAAGAAAAAAAAAAAAAAAAGAAGCAAGAAAACTTAAATTTGCAAAATTAATGTTATTTTTTTCCTGATTTTTAAAAAATTTTTTTAATATTAAAAATAGACTACAACATATTAGTGATTTTATTCCTTCTTTTCCACACTCACCAAATGCTTACTAACAGTCTAAAACTATGCTAGATTTGAACTAGCTGTCTCTAGGATAAAATGTAATTGTAGATAAAATTATTTGAAATATGTATTTTTTTCTACCCTCCTTTATTAGTTGATTTTTAAGATGCCTGGAAAAAAGCATTCTTGTTATAGACACCTTTTCATCTTTTTTTCTTTGTTCTTTGTTGTGATTTTTTTTATTGTGGTGAAACACATAACATAAAAGCTTTTTTAAAAAAATGTAGCACTAGCGAAAGGAAAATCTTGGGGCCCCAAAATTACTAAGCTAAAAAAGAAAGTCAAATTGCAAACTAATCAAGGCAAACCTGCCTCCCGTTCCATTCAAAGTCATCCCTCTGCTCATTGAAATTGATGCAGATTTTGGTTACCTCCTTCAGAAAGGCTAATCAGAAACTTAAAAGAAATGCAGGCATTTGTCTCTCACCTACCTGTGACTGGAAGACTCCTCCCTGCTTCAAGTTGTCCCTGCCTGATATGGTTGGGCTCTGTGTTGCCACCCAAATCTCAACTTGTAGCACCCGTAATTCCCACATGTTGTGGGAGGGACCCAGTGGGAGATGACTGAATCACAGGGTGAGTCTTTCCCATGCTCTTCTCGTGAATGGGCTGCAGGAGATCTGATGGTTTTTAAAATGGGAGTTTCTCTACACAAGCTCTCTCTTTGCCTGCTCCCGTCCATGTAAGCTGTGACTTGCTCCTCCTTGCCTTCTGAAATGATTCTAAGGCTTTATCAGCCACCTGGAACTGTAAGTTCAATTAAAACCCTTTTGTAAACTGCCCAGTCTTGGGTATATCTTTATCAGCAACATGAAAATGGAATAATACACTGCCTTTCTGGACTGAACCAATGTACTTCTTACATATATTGATTGATGTCTCCTCTCTCCCTAAAATGTATAAAACCAAGCTCTGCCCCAACCACCCTGGGCACATGTTGTCAGAACTTCCTGAGGCTGTGTCAGGGTGCTTATCCTCAACCTTGGCAAAATAAACTTTCTAAATTAACCGAGACCTGTCTCAAATTTTCAGGGTTCACATGTGATAACCACTGAGGAATTCTGGGTGGAGATTCTCCTGACCTATCACTGTGAACTAACTTTATGGCTCAAACAAATAGGACAATTTTCTGAAGTCTGAGAGTACCCCCTCCAGAGAATCCTGATTTCCCAAAATTTGGTCGAGATCTAAAGTTTATTTTGCTCTACAACTCCCGTTTGTTAGTTTGTTTGTTTTTTAAGTTTTACATGCTTCCAACACAAGGAGGGCATCCAAGTTTTTCCTGCTTTCATGACAGTGAAAGGCAGGTAACTCCTTTATGGAGTTTGAGCTAGCTTCCACAGGAAAGATGAGTTTTCCTTTGTTGTTGTTTGTTTTCGTTTTCCAGCTTCTAAGATAGGAGAGTGTAATCTTCAGCCTGAGACTCATTCCTAGGTTAGTAACTGAATTGAGCTCTGTCTTGGCTAAAGATAAGATTAACAACTAGCTGGTATTAATATCTCCTTGCTATTAGAGTGCTCAGTGATCATTTTGTTGGTGTTTCTTGTTGTTATTTGTTCTAGTCTTGCTCCTATTGGATTTGACCAATCTAGCTGACTTGGTCAAATCTGAGTGAGAATTTCAAATTATGGGTAACAAGGCCTCTCTAATTGGTAAAATTCTTCACAGCTGCAAAAGTTAAAAAAAAAAAAAGGAGAAAATAACCATGTGTTTGGTTTGTGTTTGCTTCTTGTCTTAAAAATAAATAAATAAAAAATAATTGTTCTTTTGTTTACTTTCTTCCACCCTATGCCTTCTTTCTCCTTTTGCCATCTGCAGGATTAAAATAATCTAAAGAAGGCTTCTCATGACTTGACCCCTTTAAATAATTCGGAACAGAGGTACCACTCACCCACTTTGAGGCTGTTCTGTTTTCTTTGTGAAGTCTCAATAGTCATGAGCAAATTCTTTTTAGGTCTAAAGCTCCGTTTTTCTGTATTACATGACTTGACCCTTTTTAGCTTTGGGGTACCAGAGATTACTTGGCACTATGAGAGGTTCTGATCTTGGCATGTGTAATGGCAGACAAAAGCTACAAAGTTAGGGGTGGCTGAGCACAGTTTGCAGGAAGTGGTCTTGTCTGCATTTTTGTTGTTGTTTGTTTGTTTTTTTCTCTTTTCTCTCTGGAAAGTTGTTTAAGCATTCTAATTCTAGTTCAGAGATGCATCCTAAAGGGTCTTCACTATTTTTTTTCTCTCAAATTTAATCTTAATTCAGTTTGTCTGTGTGCATTTATGTGAGGAACTGAAGGACTGAGTTTTCTCAGCTCCAAAGAAAGAGAGCATTTACTCCTCCCAGCTAAAAGGTGCCCCAGGGACACTGGTGGCCTCATCAGAGTGTCTGCGGGGGTTGACACCCTGTGATGTGCAGCAGCCCTGCGGAAAAAAATCCCCCCAAAAATTAATTTTAAAAATAGCTGGTCCAGGAAATGCATATAAGGGCTGATTATCTGGAGTTTTGAGCCCTCTCAGGGGTCACAGATTGTCTAGAGAGAGAAACTGAGACACATAAGAGGGTGGAAATGACTCAGTGGTTACAAACTGTAGAGTCCTGCCTACAAGCAGCACATATAGATTCACCACATGAAAACCCTAGGCCACAGCTCAGTTCCTCCTTGTAAGAGAGAAAAAAAAAAAAAATCTAAGAATGAGGAGAAAACAAGGAGAATGACCCTCTTTCAAGGACTCTGTAGGTTTGGCAATGATACCTGCTAGAATAAAATAAAGTAATACGGTCTTCATGCATAATTATATTAAGGAAAGGAGCCTGCAAACTATAGAGTTCATAGGTCCCCCATTTTTCTATTTTCTTTTCTGCCTTCTATAAAAAAGCTATTACTTTTCTACTGAGATAAAAAAAAAAACAAAAACAAAAACAAAAAAAAAAGCAAAAAAAAAAACACTGGATCTAACATGTTGTTGTTGTTGTTTTGCAAGCTGGTGAATTTGTATTCATCTCTTGGCTAAAGTGCTGAAGTAAAAGCTATAGAATCTTTGTGTGTGTCTATATGTATATGTATATGTATGTGTGTATATTTGAAGGCCTTTAAAACAGACTTCTATAATTTTATGTTTAATTGGCAGTTTAATTTATTTTAAATTCTCTCTAACTCACCACCTTATGATGTAAATTTTGCTCTCTGATTTTCACCTGAATTGTCTTCTTTGCTTTGCAGATTTAGGGCTATTTAGCTGAAAACTGCCAGGGCAAGAAAACAGGTTATTAAGAGTTTGCAAGTATAAGATAGAAAAAATAAAAGGAAGTCTTAGAAATCTGTAAGATGTACTTCTATTGGCATGCCTAATACATCTGTGTATTTATGTATTGTGTAGTCAAATGTTTTTGCACATTTATGTAAATTAAGTAAAATAATAAGCCAGCTTTAAAATATTGGTGAGTAATATTAGAAATGTCTTAAGAATTTCCAGCATACATTTTTGTTTGCATTTATTATTCAAGCAATTTTATTGCTTGAATTTTACTGCTGCAAATAGTATAAGGTTTCAAAATTTGGCATGGGGTTATAAAACTATAAACCCAGCCCAAAACAAAATGATCCTTGCTAGTGTAATTTTTAATAAATAAGACATTAATATTGGCTTAACGAAAATAGCTGCATCTCAAATTTAATAAGATTACTATAATTTCTAATCTCATGGCTTTAAGCAGTCTAGTCCACAGGCAGCAGGAAGGTTTGTTTTGGGAAAGGGCTGGTATTGTCTTTTTTTCAAAGCTAAGCTTTAAACTATGTTTCTCCCAAAGTTAGTTTGGCCTATGCCCAGGAATAAACATGGACAGCTTAGAGGTTAAAAGCAAGATGATGTCACTTAGGAAATCTTTACTCTTTCTGTTATAATTTTGCAATGGTAATTTCATAAATTTAAATTATGACTGTCACAGTTTTCATAAATAATCTAGGTAAACAATTAAAATAGGTAAATGTAATGGGATAAATGCTTGTAGACAAACATCATAATTTAGAGTACAAATGTATATTAAATTAACAGATATTTTATTATTTGGGTGTTTTCCAATAAAAAGATATTGTAGGAGCCCTGGGTTTATCTAGGAACCTCAAGAAGAGGTTCACCTCACATGTAGGTATTTGATGGCACAAATCCATGGCTGAGCTCACTTTTAAAAAAAGTCTATCTGAGATTCCTTCTATGAAACAAAATTCCATCAAAGCCATTTTAAAAAGCCTATGTAAAAAACAATTACTTTTGCTGCACTTTATACAAATAATCTGGCTAAGTATAATAAAGAAAATCAGTCTTCCCATGGTTTGTTTTAAATAAAATTGGGAAAATAGAGAAAAATTATGTTTCAAGAATCATAGCACACCTGCTGTTAGATTCTAGTCTTGCTTAATGTTTTTCAAATTTTATTATTTTCTACAGTTTGAGGTGAATTCTAATTTTTCCTGGCTAAAAGCCTCCACAATAATATTTTCCATCTTTCTTCTTCCCCTGCCGCATTTTTTTTATCTAATTTGAAATCACTGAAAACTAAGCTGTGCTTTTTTAAAGTCCCGAGAACTAAAGCTAGACAACTTAAACTACAAAAAACCCCAGCAACCTATATACATACATAAGCCATTTTAATGTTTGCCTACTAAAGTATGGAATTCAGAGTAACATGACCTATATTAATTTTCTAGGATCATTCTTTTGTTGTTGTTTTTCTCCCTTCCTCCCACTATTTTCTCTTCATAGGAACTGAGTCTTCACAACTTTCTAAAAATGAGCTTTCAGGGAATAAACCATCCTAACCATGAGATATCAAATGAAACCTGAGACCAGAGACTCATTTTCTTCTAAAATCCTTTCTCTAAAAGACTTTTTAAAAGAAAAAAAGGAAAATGTGAAAGAAAAATTTGGGGTCCCAAAAATTACTAAGCTAAAGGGAAAAGTCAAACTGGGTACTGATCAGGGTAAACCTGCCTCCCATTGTCTTCAAAGCCATCCCTCTGCTCACTGAGATAGATGCATATTCTGATTGCCTCCTTTGGAAAGGCTTATTAGAAACTCAAAATAATGCAACCATTTGTCTCTCACCTACCTGGGACCTGGAAAGCCCCCTTCTGGTTTTAAGTTGTTCTCTGCTTTCTGGAGGAAACCAATGTATTTCTTACACATACTGATTGATGTCTCATGTCTCCCTAAAATGTACAAAATCAATCTGTGCCCAGACCACCTTGGGCACATATCATAAAGACTTCATAAGGCTGTGTCATGGGCCTGTGTCCTCAACCTTGGCAAAATAAACTTTCTAAATTAACTGAGACCTGTCTCAAAATTTCAGGGTTCACACAATTTAGTAATATTTAGTCCCTTTGCAATGTTGTGTGACCATCACCACTTCTTAGTTCTTGAACAGTTTTGTTACCCCAAAGCTTTTATTTCGTCAAACGGTTATTAAACATGTTTTTGAGTTTTACAAAAGTCAATGAAAAATAATGGGTTATCTATAGTTTGTATAGAATTGAAGTGACATTGTTGTCTTGGATAAATACCCGAGGTTCATAGCCTCAAGCCAAAGAAACAGGGTATGTGGACACACAAGAAGTGGATTTAGAAGCAGAGGTTTAACAGGCAAAAGAAAAAAGAAAGGAGAACAGCTTTCTCTCTTGTGAGAGAGAGGGGTGCCTGTGTGGGACTTCTGGCTTGCAGCAGAGTGCACAAGGTTTGATAGATAGGCTTGAGGAGACAGTGTCTGATTTACATAGGGCTCAAAGATTGGTTGGATGAGGTGAGATGTTTACATAGCTGGTGAAGAACCTGACTGCCTCACCCTAATATTCTTGTTATGCAAATGATTTTCTACTTGGCTGGTACCATGTTGTCTGCTCCCTACTGCACGCATGGTTGGTAAGGGAAAAAGAAGATGGAGTTGCCATGTTGAACATGTCTAGCCTTCAGACAGCCTTTTCCTATTGGGACAGCTGCCAGAATTCACCTGTATAAGCTTCCAGCTAGCTTGCCTATGTCTGCAGCTCAATTTTACAGGCTGCTCTTTGTTAGAAAAAAAATAATTTGGAGGCTGCTTTTTATTAAAAGGGAAATCGTATGAAGGATTTCCTTACCCTCACTATCTGCCAAAATAATTTCTTTTAACTCCTATATCAAAATTAATAAAGTAAGAAATACAAACAGTTCATATTGTTGGCTATGCCTTTGATTTGATATTCAAGTCTGATGTATCAAGTATCAAAAGTGAAATTATTTTTTTCTATGAACAGAATGTATTTTTTCAGTTTGATCATAAATTTAATACCTGTAGATAATGAAGAAGTTGGTAAAATAGAAAATAGAGCAAAATAAAATTATCTAAGGTATTACTTTTTTATGTTGCATCTTTAATGTTATAAAGTCAGTTTATATTACTTTAATTAAAGAAAAAATATTAATATAATATAATATATAATTCTCCAAATGCAGATAACATTAGGTCAACATTATTTTTATATACATATATTTTGTTGTTTTGTTTTGCAAATTTGGCATATAACACATATGTAATTTAACCTATTTTTTTTCTTAAAATTTAATGCAAACCTGCTACCACACTATTAAAAATCTGCGATGGTGATTCTAAGAAAAAATAAAAATTAGAGATAATAGGCTTAGTTATACATGTTGAAACTAAGGAAAGAGACTTTCCTCTTCTCTTTTCTCTTAGAGCATTTACTTGAAAATCTTGTGACTGTAAATCTTTCTTCACTCCTTGAAATATATATATAAATCCTTTCAAAAACAAGGTAGGCTTTTTGTCAGTTTTATGACCCAGGAATGTCTCTCTCAAGTACCTGGGAGCTATCTCTTTGAAGCATAAACATTAAAGAAGATAGCACTCCCATCTCTCAGTTTCTCTGGAAAAGTAGGAGTCCAATGTTGGTGAGCATCTTGCTACAAGCAACCTCCTTTCATAAAGATATGAGACATTTATTTTTCTTCTGGATAAAGTCAGCTAGATAACACAGATGACCACCCCAAATTACCAAGCAAATTTAGGATAAACTATGTGTGGTACTATCCAAGCTTCTTACTTGAGGAAAAGTTACTGTATATTTTTAAAACATGTATGTAATGGGTTATTTTTGCTTGAATTGTAAAAGAAAAGGGTAAGGTTTCTTTCTGTTTTTGTAATCTCTTAACAGATTGCCTGTGATGGGCACCATGTTCTGGTTTAATGCTTATCCAGTAATAAAAGTGTTGTTTTCCTTTCTACTACCTTTGCAGAGAGGATTTCCAGGTTGGGAGAAGGTTTTGTTTTGGATTAGATTTCCCCCACGCTACAAAACACACACACACACACAAAGCTATAATTTGTTTTGTTGCGTTTGAAATCTAGATTATCTTAAAAATTGTATTATTAATAACTCTAATAAAATATTTATTCTCATCAAAATATCTACCTTCTTTAAATAGCTTCCAAGAAAGAAATTGAGTCAAAGAGTAATTGTTATTTAGCTCTTGATATATGAATGATAGTCACATTTACCATGACATGTTTCTGAAATGTTTACATTAATAGAAGTGAAACACATAAAAACATAGCAGATTTATATGTTATGATTGGAATTTTGTTCCAAGATAATTAAAGAAACTATTCTTAGTTACTTTTGTGAATG
This sequence comes from Saimiri boliviensis, assembly GCF_048565385.1. Lineage (NCBI taxonomy): Eukaryota > Metazoa > Chordata > Mammalia > Primates > Cebidae > Saimiri > Saimiri boliviensis. Next base: position 43,233,887 of record NC_133458.1, read on the forward strand.
CTTAATTTTTACTCCTAAGAATTAAGAAATATGTACAGTTAAAAAACATTAAGTAGATTAAGCACTAAATATAAACATTAATTTTCTGAAATAATTTTTTACTTTACATTCAAGCTATTAGCAGCCTACATATTTTAATAGCTTGATAGATCTTTTAAATCTCTTTGTACCTATAACTTCTCCCCCACCTTTTTTCCTTGAAAATTAAAAAAAAAATAAACATAATTGTGTATATTTGAGGTTTACAATATGATGTTATGGGATACATATAGATAATAAAATGGTTAATAAACTGAAGGAGATGAACATGTCTACCATCTCACATTGTTAATTGTGGGGTGGTGTGTGTGTGTGTGTGTGTGTGTGTGTGTGTGTGTGATACGAGCAGCTGAAATCTACTGATTTAACAAAAATCTGCAATAGAATACAATTTTATTTATATTAGTTCTCATATAGTACGTTAGCTCTCTAGACCTGATCATCCTAAACATCTACTAGTTTGTTTTCTTTGACATACATCTCTCTCTTTCCTCTTCCCACCCCCACCCACATTAACCACTGTTTCATTCTCTATCTGTGTATTTTAGCTCTGTTTTTATTCCACATACAAGTTAGATCACACAGTTATTTTCAACAAATTGAAATATGTCAGACAGAAATTTATTTGTTGAAGAATCCAGTTCATTTTTCTTTAGACTTTTTTTCTGTTCATGCTGGATATTGCTGATAGAATCTCTGAGATATTGTTTGACATATTACTCTGCTCCCTGTATAAACTGTAAAATGGTGGTTAGATGTAGAGAATTGGTCAAACTTAAGTTTGACATTTTGGGGATTCTACAGTTCTTTCAGGAGACACATAATGTCTAGTGTGTGTGCGTGTGTGTGTGTGTGTGTGTGTGTGTGTGTGTGGTGCCAGCAGCCATTATGATCATTACCTAGCTTATTTAACTCACTAGAGGTTAAACAATTATGATATTGTAATTTTATTGTTTCTGCTTTCCTGTCTCAGCTGGTAGATTTTTATAAAAACAAACTTGTATTATTTATTTGTTTATACTTAGAATTCATATAGGAAAACTAAGAATTGATTTTTTTTGCTTTATTTTTCTTTATAACTTACTTGATTTTCTCTAGTATTCTAGATTTAATCAATTAATATAAATTTTATTTATATTTTTAGTGTCATTTTAAATCTATAGTTTTAACTACATTAGAAATATTTCAGTATATTTCAAATCAGTAATCTTACTGAAGTTCAAAGTAAGGCATCCTTGACCAATGAGACCTTCTTAAAGTTGGTTCTTGAGTCCTTTGACACAAACTTGGTAGTCTGATAGCTTTTTTGCTTTTGTTTTGTGGCATCATGTGAAGATATTCCAGCCTAAGTTTGCACATTTCTTGCCCTCAATCTAGAATTAGTCATTTCTCCAAGGAGCTCTGGTTCCATTTTATGAAAAAAATGTATTGGATGAATACAAGCAAAATATTAGGGGTATTCATAGTAACTGGATTGTGTATCACTTAAATATTTTGAGTCTGATTCTCATTCCTTAATTACAGCTCATCTTTTAGTCAAAATCTTTAAAAATATTTACTATACTTTCTTTAATTACATTGTGTATTTACAAATGAACATGTCACGTCGATTGAAGTCTAGAAGAACTCTAATTTTTCTGTATTACAATATTATTTTTAAAATATGAGACAAAATGCAACACAGTTTGAAATACTTATAACTTCTTTAAGAAATCAAAATTCTAAATTTTGATTTGCAATAAAGCACACAACTAGATGGGTGCAGGCACTAATTTTAGTCATTGTGATGTACCAGATCCAGATTAATTTCTCTTCCTACACTACTTGACTTAATTACCATTGCAGTCCTATTGGTGGTACTATTATTTTATACGTGTTTCAGTTGTTGAATCTGAGCCCTGAGAGTTAGGTAATTTGCCCAGCATTATTCTCTAAGAAGTCTTATTTTAATCTTTATTGCATTCTTTACAGATAAATACTACCAAAGGATAGAGCAAATATGTGTTTATTAGATGATATATGTAAGTCCAGTTTTAATATATGAAAGCAATTTTTTGTAATGACGGGATGAGAGGGTGGGATAATATATCACATAATATATTATGTGAGTTGAAGACGTGATAAGCCCTATCTGTGTCTGCTGGACTAAAACTCTTAGTAAGCCTGATAATGCATTAAGAAATGGAAAGTAGTAGGCCACCAGAATGCAGCACTTCCCTTATATGATAATAGAGTAATAAAAATGGTCCTTGAGTACAGAAGCGCCTTCTCTTCCAACATAAAATTTAAAATCAAACAATCAAAAATAAACACTTAAACACATGAATGAATGAGTAAATTTATGGATGGATGCCACAATATGGTGTGCTCTCACTTGCCCAGACTACTGAGCATATCCTAGTTCAGACCCATTTCAAAGTAAAAAGGCAGGTAGAGCCACTGGGGCAACTTACTGATGTATAGCTCAAATACCAAATGGATGTTTTTGCAGCTTTATTTGCTGGATTTTTTTGATAAAGGCCATTGAGATGCCCTAACTTGATTTGCAGCTGCCTTTCTCCCAATATCAGATGTGGACCAATGTATGTGGGCTGAGTTCAGAATAGAAACTGCACACCTTGGTTTGCCAGATACCTCCAGCATTGTATTGGAAAGCCAATCTCACCAATTTCTAAAAAATCTTTAGACATTAGCATTAACATTTGGCTTTGTGACTGTCAATATTCTATTTGTAAGATTGCCTTCCTTTTCTATGAGACAGTGGTTAACACTCTGAAATACTATAATTGTTCTGATTCAGTTGAACATAAGGTCTTCCTGCTGAGAAAAGTTGGAGTGCAGTCAACATACTATTGTGAAACTTCCATTTGCCTTAGCAAACATATTCTCAATATCTAAGTTTCTTTTTGATGTGTGATGTGGGGATATGGAACCCATGGTTACCACACCAGCAAGATTTTTCTAAGAGGACCAACAGCTGTAGAAATGTAGCTGTTGCTATATTGGAATCTTGAAAAGTCAAGGTGCTAATCTCAAGGAAGCTGAGCCATATTGGATTCCCTTTGCTTTGTTGTGAAATAGCAAGACAATAAGACTCTGGAAAGTAATGACTGAATGAATGTATTTTGTTCTTTTCTTGTGCTTAGATAACACATCTAGGCATATCTCTATGGTGTTACATTTCCTCAGGTTTACTTGCTTCCATGTCCATCTTCTATGCCTTATACCTTTTATTCTTTAGGTCTGATCGTAGTTGCCACTGAAGTTTGAAGGACTTAAAAAATGGCTTTTCTAACCCATAGTCCTCTCCAGAGAACATATCTCTTCTTCTCTGCCACTTAAACAACGCTGCCATCAACTTGATTTCAGAATTCTCATCTCTAGAACTGACAGAAAATACATTTCTGTTGTTTTGAAGTTTCCAGTTAGTTGTGTTTTGTTATGGCAGCCCTAGGAAATTTCTACAACATCCCAAACAGAACTCTAATTCTTTCTGTCACTCTACATGAGACAGTTGGTCTCCCAGACTCCACAATCCCAACATCTATGTTACCACCAGCCATGTAATTATCCACCAAAAACTGCTGAGTCGAACCCACAGGCTCTGGCCAAGTGACATATTAAAGGAGTTTGTAGACACAGATGTTTTACCTGTGAGAGCATGGCTAGGGGACCCCATGGCTGGCAGACTCCAAAGAGACTGGAGTCCAGCTATGTAGCCCTGATATACCAGAAATGCTCATATTTATTTTAGAATCGATTTAATGACAAAGGTCTTGAGCAAACACCATTTGTGGGTAATTAACACTGGTGACCTCCCAAGTAGAGAACAGTCCTGCATGTGAATGATAAAAGATTGGTTTTAGAACAACATGAGTAAATAAACTACTTAGATAAACTGGTCTACAGTCCCTTGTTACCTGCTCTTTGCTGTTAGCAAGGTAAGAGGATTAGGCTGCCTTCAGCCATAACCCTTTCCCAAAGCTTTTGCAAAACCTTCCAGCCTTCCAAGAAGGTTTGCATCTTTCCTATGATTTTTCCCACCACCCTGACTGATCTCCTACAAAAATCTGGGAACATCTTTGATGTTGTTTTCTCTCATATCTCACATTAACATTTTAATAAATATCTATAAAGCCTTCTCATTCATACAACAAATATTGTTAAACAAGAGAGTGGACTAGATATCATCCTAGGGACCCAGGTTATGGCTGACAAAAAAATAAACTGGTCTTTGACCTTATACTTTTTTGATCAGGGGAAACAGAAACAAATCAAGTACAAGCAGTCAACATAAATAAGCAAGAAATATTAAATGGCAATAAATGATAGGATTTAAAATGTCCTGATGAGATAAAAGGTAGCCATGAGCTATGCTAGAATATGAATGATAAGACAGCTGGATGACATGTTAAAATGAGTATCACAGCAAATGCAAAGATCCAGAGGGTGGAAAATTCTTGGGATTTTATAGAAAATGAAAATATTGATGGGACAAGTATAGAACAAGCAAATGGAAAAGTTGCTGGGTGCTGGGCTGGGGCAAGGCCAGACTATACCCTTATTTTCCACAGGAAACATTTTATTCTAAGTGCATTGAATTACATTCCTAATCTCTCCTCTTCTTCTTGCTTCTCCTCCTCCTCCTATTCCTCCTCCTCCTCCCCCTCCTTCTCCTTATCCTTCTTCCTGCTTCTGCCTCTTCCTTCTTCCTTCCTCTTTCTTCTTTTTTTTTTAACTACTCCAAGCACTTAGTCCAAATCAACATCTTCCTCTCTTTGTTAAGACCCTCAAAAACTACATAACTGGATTCCCATTTCTTCTCTTTCACCCTTTCCAACATCTGCACAGCAACCCTAGTAAGACCTAAATATGTAAATTATACTAAAACCCTCCTCTACTTAAAATCCCTCAGTGACTTCCTATTGTGCTTAGAATAAAATCTAACACCTTTCCATGACTAAATAAAAGTCAAGTGAGTTAACAGATTAAGCATCAAGAGAAGAACATTTTCAGGGAATGAAAATTAAATGTCTTCCTATACAAAAATGGCACAGCATCCTTCCACATCTGCACTAAATTTCCTTTTTTTTTTCTTTAGAGTGTTCTCATGGAGACACAAATAATCCTTCTATGAGAAACAACTGTGACATGTGGGTTGTGAGTTTAGGAATCCACAGAGCCAAGAATGAGAAGGAATTAGGATGGACTGAAAGGAAAAATAAGGAGTAGTGGAGACAGGAGAATTGGAGGGTCCATACAGCATCAAAAAGGGAATGCTGCTATTTGCTTCTAGCTGTATGTTCCTATGTGGAGCCACTGCCCATGGTTGCCAGATTTTAAAATATTTTTTACAACGAAAGTCAGAAATCATAATTTTATAAGAAATATATGAATTTCTAAATACTGGCATTTAAGTTAAAACATTTTTAACTGTGCAGGCCCCCAAAAAATTCATGTATACTTCAGATCTAGCAATTAGCTCCTAGTTTGTGGCTTTTCAAAATCTGGAATAGAAAGAAAAAGCCTCTGATGAAATTCTACATGAGACCAGTAAGTTTTGATGAGGGCATGGGAAAGAAAGATAATTGAACAATCTAATTTTGTTCAAAGAACAGATCCATGGACTTAAGCTATATGTCAAACAATTCTGATTGGTTGTTTCTCAAGTAATACAAATGACATGCTCTCAATGTATATATGAGACAGTCATCATTCTAAGAGTTATACATATTAATTTAATACTTGAGGCCAGGCATGGTGGCTCATGCCTTGTGCTCCCAGTACTTTGGGAGGCCATGGAAAAATACCGCTTGACGGTAGGAGTTCAAGACTAGCCTGGGCAACATGGTGAGACCTCATCTCTACAGAAAGACAAACAATGCTGAGAGATGAACTATTACTTATTTCTTTTTATGATGGAGAACCTGAAAACAGATAGGTTGATGATGTGGTTAGGATCTCATTTCTAGAAAGGGATGAAAAAAGATAACAGGGGAGTGTGCCATGGGACAGACAAACATCATAGGAGTCTCATCAAGTGAAGCTAATGTGGCGTCCTGCAGTTTTGCTTAGGATTAGCCTTGCTCAGCATCCTCTGCTGATTAACAGCTCCAGCGGGCCATTTCTAGGAATTTCAAGGCATCACATAATAGGTACATCATAGCTTTAATAATAAATAGTTTACTTTGTGTGCTGTTTCACTCCACAAATGATTATATATTGTCATCCTTCTTCCCTCCTCTTCATGCTGTCCACATGAGCCCATATGTTCCATTGCCATCTATAAAAGAGTGTTACTCCATCCCCAGGGAGAGCTGAACTAGAAGACTGCAATGACATCATGGATATTGTTTTTTAAAAAATCAAATTTATACAGAAAATGCATTTTCAGCAAGAACTTTGTCAGGTCACAGCTGTTTCAGTGAGTCATCTATCACTCTGAGGACTATCCCACATGGACCCAAGCAATGAAATCCCACGCACCAGGGAATAAATAAAGTTAAGCTAACTCAAATATGACTCCCATCAAATATTTGCAAGAAACTTTTACACTGATTAAGTGAAGAGTACGCAGCAGTGCTGCATCTACACAATGTAATTTTTAAGGAAATTGTGAGAATAGGAGAATTTTGAAAATAAATTGTTACCCTGTGTAGAAAGTACTGCATTCTATCAGAGCTTTGGAACATATTTTTCTTTTATAAACAGGAAAAAATTAAATAAGTTAAACTGCTTTTAATAAAATGGACCAACAGACCCTTAACAGGCCCAGTAGGAGGAATAGACAGCTGTCAAAATGGTAAAAATCTGAGTTTGGTCCAAAAGTTCTGACATTCCCCAAATACATTCTCCAATTGCCTGTCATGGAGCCTAAAAATTTTATTGTATTGGGATAAGGCATTATGCCCAAAAAATAGTAATAAAGGGGCAGAAAATATATTACCACATGTTTATTTGTTATTCTCTTGTTAAAAGGCAGTCTCTGGTTGGAGTTTTAAATGGCGACCTTGGGTAGCTCTAGGCATTAGATGCAGTGCCAAAAAGAGGAAGAATATTACTAAGAAAGAACAAAGATGCCAAATAAAACTTGCCCAGGCTGGTCATGCTATTCTATTTTCTTGGAAAATAAAATAAGAACAAAAAGAAAGAAAAAAGAAAAAAGGCTATGAGGAGAAACAAAAAAAGAAAAACGACAAAGCCCAATATCTTTTAACTGCTTGACTTGAAATGCACATGTTACAAAAACTTCTCTCATAAGGTAGCTTTATGGATATGTTTTAATCCTGACTTTGAAACTAAGAAATTTATTGGAAAACATTCAAGAAATGAATACTTATTTCTCCAATACCTTCTGGTTTTTCTGTATCAACAAGTACTGATTCAGGCCCTTTTTGAACCTCTCCTAGAATGGATACCTGTTCTTTTCTCTGATACTCTTTATGTTATTAGACAATTCTCTTAGAAAGATAGTCCTCATCCTGTAGTGTCTTCTTGTTAATTCTGAAGCCACAGAGAGTAAATGATTAGAAAGGTTGGACTAACGCTCTTTGCCTCACCAGAGAGAAAGATGTCTCACAACAGCAATAAATATGAACCTTCCTATTCATCTGGTACTAATTTTTTTTTTTTTTTTTTTTTTTTTTTTGAGACGGAGTTTCGCTCTTGTTACCCAGGCTGGAGTGCAATGGCGCGATCTCGGCTCACCGCAACCTCCGCCTCCTGGGTTCAGGCAATTCTCCTGCCTCAGCCTCCTGAGTAGCTGGGATTACAGGCACGCGCCACCACGCCCAGATAGTTTTTTGTATTTTTAGTAGAGACGGGGTTTCACCATGTTGACCAGGATGGTCTCGATCTCTCGACCTCGTGATCCACCCGCCTCAGCCTCCCAAAGTGCTGGGATTACAGGCTTGAGCCACCGCGCCCGGCTTCATCTGGTACTAATTTTATGCTTAATAAACTAGGGCAGTGCCATTCAGAAAAATATATATGACCCACAATAAGTAATTTAGCATTTTCTACTAGCTACATTTAAAAAGCAATATATATTTATTTGTTTTAATTTTATCTTGTTTATAACTAAATAAAATATTTTTAATATTTTATGTGCTTTAATAAATTATGTGCTTTATTTAAAGCATTTTATTCAAGCTATTATCATTTCAATAAATAGTCAATACAAAAAATTATCAGGCTGATTTTTTTCATTTTTTTCATATTGCCTTCAAATCTAGCATGTTTTACACGTACAGCTCACCTAAATATTTTTTCTTCCCTAGAGCTCATCTCACTTAGTATGCTGAATTTTCAATGGTTAATATGTGCTGTAGTTCTACAAAAACAGTGAAGTATGTTAAGTGAAAGTATATTTTTAAATAATTTGTTTTAAAATTTAATTACAATGAAAGAAAATTGAAAATTTAATTCCTTAGTTGCACTAAGCACATTCTAAGTGTTCTGTAGCAACTTGTTGGCTACCATGTTGGATAGTACAGACCTAAAGTATCAAGTCAGGTTGAAGTGTTCACATGAAGTAACCATTAGCATGTCCCAGTAGGCTTACTGAAGAAAAACTTTGAAGGAAAAATTGTAAACCAAATCCAAACCACAACACAAATGAAACACTTCTGCAGGAGAAAATATCTATCAGGACAAACATCCTTTTGTATGACCAAGCTTGCATATTGAAATAAAAACTATGGTAGCCTTTGATTTCAGCAATATGAAAATGTGAGTCTCCCCATGTTTGGTCTGGAGAGTCAATATCTGCAATGGAAAGGGCTTATTCTTGAAAACCAGACTAACCCTACATATTATCTCTCTGGCACTGGGTACAAAATTACAGGAAATCTATCAGTAAATGATAAATAATCAATACATTTGTTATTAAAATGGTGAGAAAAAATTATAGCATCACTTTGATGCCTAAGCATTTAGCTTATTCATACAATAATTTACTTATATGATTTTAAAACTTTGAACTTAGTCATGCATATAGAAAGTCACTAATTAGTGACTTAATATTGAGTCTTCTGCCTCATGGTGAAATGTGTAGCTAAAGGGTATGAAGGTGTTTTCTGGAGCCCATGTATTCGGAATCTAGTCGATCCTTCAATATGGAACTATAAATAAGAAATCATTTAACTGGATAAAAAAATATATAATGACCTAAATATTGGTCCACAGCCTGGAGCATGTCAACTCAAGTGGTTGGGGTATCACTGATTCATTGTTTTTATTCTGGACGTTTCATTCCTTTCTTACTAAAACTTCTAATATATCTTACGCCATATGCACTCTCACCTAATTTTACTAAAGAAATTGAAACAATAAGAAAAATCGCAGTAGCTCTGACCACCCTATTTGCTCACTGACTTAAAATTGTGCTCATATGCTCTGTGTGAGCAGCCTGTGCTCCTAGCTAAGGCTGATGTTTTCGCTTAGACATTAGATTGCATCTTCCCTCACCTCCATGCCAGGATGTCTCCGTAATTTTCTTAATTATTAAGTTTCCTGTGACTATTAATTTTCATTGGTCTATAGACCATAATTGCTCTCATTGTAGTAAAAAATCTTTCTCTTGACACAGAACCTCCTTGATTTATTTCATTTCATAACACCCATTGCAGCCAAACTCCTCACAGAGCTGTCTAACCTCAGTGTATCACGTCCTCTCCTCCCATCTCTCTGACTCTCTGAACCCAAGTGAATACTACTTCCTGGAAATTGTCCTTTTTAAATTGACCTTCTGACTTAGATGATTTCTCTTTTTCCTGAAATATTTTTCTTTCAGGAATCCACAATTTCCTGATTTTCCTTTTGTCCCACAAATTTCTTTACACTAGTTCCTCCATTTTTCCCCACACTGACTCTGAAGCACCGTAGGATTCAGTCCTTGAAACTAATTTACATGTAACATCACTCCCGGGTTATTTCATCTAAGTTCACGGCTTTAAATATTATTTCTTTGTGGGAAACACTCTTTCATAGACTCTAGGCCCATACCTCCAACTGTCAGGTTGACTTCTTCACTTGGGTGTTTGATAAACCTCTCAACTGAAAACCAGATGCCTCATCTTCCTCCCAAGGTATTCTTCTTGCCACCAGTAACCAGTTATTCTTCCAGTTTCTCATGCCAATATCCTTGAAATAATCCTTGACTCCCCTTTCTCCCCTGCTCTGTGTTCAACCTGTTGCTTTATTTTGCATTTCTTTGATTATTAAACAGTTAAATATTTTTCCAATTGTATGTTTACTCTGTATTTTATCTGTTAAATGACCGTTCACATCCCTGACATATTTTCCTTTTGGAATGTTGCTCTTTTAGTTATATATATATTTTTTAGTATGTAGTAGTTCTTTTTGCCTAGAATGAAAATCCCTTTATTGTGTTTTTCTAGTTTTATAAATAGCACAATGTGATTGTTAGGAAAGATGAATAGCACACATATAAATAGTAAAGTGTATATGATCTAAAATCCTAATATCCTTAAAATCACCATTTGTTATAACTGATTTCTATTTTATATCTGTTTTGGAATATGTTTAATTTTAATAAATAAGACCTTAGCACATATATTATCTTTTTGCTTTGCTTTATTTTATTATGTGTTTCCAATGGTCACTGAATTTGAGGCAGTTTCTTTTCTTCTTACTTTCTCTTTTTCTCTCCCTTCCTCCTCATCTTCTTCTGCAAGACTCACCTTACTCCCCACTGCAGGAATCATTATGAACAACCCTTTGAAAACATTTCTATAACTTTCTGTATGCTAATTTAATTAAGCCTTATTAGACTACATAACTTCTTTCTCCTCTCTCTCTCTCTCTTACACACACACACACACAAACACACACACACACACACACACACACAGAGAGAGATTTTTAGTAATAGTTAATCTTAACAAATATATAAAAGAAGGTATAATCATTTCTTGGTATCCCTAGGGGATTGTTTCAAGGACTTCTTGATGATACCAAACTCTGAGAATGCTCAAGTGCCTGATATAAAATGGTAAACTCTTTGTATATAACTTACGCACATCGTGCCATATGCTTTACATCATTGTTAGATTGCTTATAATACCTCATACAAGTAAATGTTTATGTAAATAGTTATTATACTATAATGTTTAGAAAATAATGACAAGAGAAAAGTGTGTACGTATGAATTACGGGTGCGATTTTTTTCCTAATATCTTTGATTGGTAGTTGGTTGAGTTCACATACGTGGAACCCATGGATACAGAGGGCCGACTGTATATTCGTAGTTCTCTGCCTTCTCTCCCCTCTTCCCTCTGCCCCATTACAGCCATTTTTTTCCTTTACTTTTTGGCTCACCCCTCTTTCCCTTTTTCACCGTAAATGAGAATGTTAATATATATATTATTTCCTTCACTCAGATAAATGGGAGTATACAATAAATACTTTTCTTCAATTTGTATATTTTTTACCTGAAAATATGTCACCTACAATATATTATGAAGTACACGGAGATCTACCTTCTTTCTTTTTTTTACTGTACTTTAGGTTCTAGGGTGCGTGTACAGATCATGCAGGATTGTTGCATAGGTACATACATGCCAATGTGGTTTTTGCCTCCATCCCCCCATCACCCATACTATATATGGCATTTCTCCCCATGTTATCCCTCCAGAACTTCCCCACCCCATGCTGTCCCTACCCTAGTCCCACCCAACAGACCCCAGGTGTGATGTTCCCCTCCCTGTGTCCATGTGTTCTCATTGTTCAACACCTGCTGACGAGTGAGAACATGCGGTGTTTGATTTTCTGCTCTTGTGTCAATTTGCTGAGAATGATGGTTTCCAGAGTCATCCATGTCCCTACAAAGGACATGAACTCATCATTTTGTATGGCTGCATAGTATTCCATGGTGTATATGTGCCACATTTTCCTTGTCCAGTCTATCATTGAAGGGCATTTGGGTTGGTTCCAAGTCTTTGCTATTGTAAACAGTGCTGCAATGAACATATGTGTGCATGTGCCTTCTGCATTGGTCTCACTGGGAGCTGCACACCAGAGCTGTTACCTAGCTTCATAAGTTGGTATATTTTATCCTATTTGCTTTCTTCTGTCTCTCTCTGTATATATGTGTGTGGACATACAAACATAAACACATACACCACTTAAGGGTGTATTTCTTAGAACCAGAATATTATTTTGCATAACACACCTAACTATCAAAAATCAGAAAATTTAATATAAACATAATGCTGTTATCTAATCCACAGTTTATATCCAAATTTGGTCAATTGTTCTAATACCTATTTCCTCAACACAAAATGCCATATAGAATCATACACTGCAGCTAGCCGTCATGTCTCTTTAGACTCATTTAATCTTGTATAGCTTTTCACTTTTTTTATCTTAACATTTTTTGAGAAGTACAGGCCATTTACTTTGTAAAATGTCCCTCAATTTGAATGTGTCTGACATTTCCTTGTTAGAATCAGCTTATGCATTTTTGGCAGGAATACCACAAAAAAGATTATCTATCCTCAGCATCAGGAAAAACATCAGTTTTTTTTCCTAACATTAGTTATGTTTTATTTAAGTTATTTAATAACTTAGATGTTTTATTTAAGGTGGTATCCACTAGGATGCAGCACCCTAAGATTACTAATCCCTATGTAATCAATACATTTTTGGGTGGAGAAATACTTTGCTTTAAATATTCTGTTTCTCCCCAAGTTTTTAATCCACTAGTTTTAGTATCCACCAGTTTTAGTATTCACTGGTGATTTTCTAATCGTATCATTTTTCTGTATTTATGAGTTACCACTCTACTGAAAGAAGAGCTTTTCCTTCTCATCCAATTATTTAACTGTATTTTTATTTATATTGTCATGTACAAATTGTTTCTTATTTTATAATCTATTTCTATCATTATTTCAATTGATACTCAAGTTGTCTCAGATTTGGCCAAAAGGAGACACTCAAGTTGGCTTCTTTATTCTTTGGTTCTATCCCCAACATTCTTTGAACACCTTATTACTTTCTGGCAAAGTAAGACTTTTCAAGGTCATCTTGTATTCTCCATGATTCAGATCTGTAATTATTTTATTTTCCTCCAGAGTGACCTTTGGTGATTATAGGGAGTTAGCTATGTTTATTTTAACTATTTTTAGATTTACATCTCTCATTTTGTGGTTTTCTTTCAGATTAAAAAGTTTCTATTTTTGATACTGTATTTTTATTCAGTTATTTTTGATTTTGGCTATTTCTGTGGACTAACATATTAAGATAGCCCTCCCATAACCAAGCATGAATGCTAAATCTGGATAAAACACTTTTAGAAAGGTTTGAAGGCACTAGATAAATTAGGAAATCAGCAAGAACCAGAGGGGTCAATGTTCCAGGTAAGAGGGATGTGTGGGTAAGTGAACACGACATTTTGCCTATTGAGGTATTTTCCAGTTGGTAAGCCACAGGAAGTGGCTGAGAAGCTGAGCAGAAAGCAGTAAGTAGGAGGCTGAAAAGAGTTTTCAGTAGTCACATAATGCTGAAAAAACAAAACTTACAGATTAGAAACCACAAGCAGGAAGGATATTGGTCAGCAGTCTAGGATTTCTTTGGTACCATTGAAGATTTACATCTGAGTCATGGGACAAATTCTGAGTGGAAAATAAAAACTCTACTCTCATTTTACAATCAACACAGAAGACTTCTGTGACCAAATGTGTGTGTTTCCTCCCTGACCAACAAGCAAGCAATAAAACCTGCAGCAGACACTGGCTGGGTGTCCTCCAATTCCAATACCAACTACCTGGTGTTAGCATCAGATTCTACAGGTAGAGAGCTCAGTCCCACAAGACTGACCCCAACTACCGATGTGAACTGCAAGACCCAAGTTGTTTTACCCGGACTTTCGACTGACCGACCAGCTGTAAATCAGGATTCCCACCACCACCTCCTTGGTTTTGATTAAACTGCTGGAGTGGCTCACAGAACTCAGGTTTGCTGGGTATTATAAGGGATATTTCAAAGGATACTGATAAAGAGATGAAAAGCTATCTTTAGATATTTCTTTTGCAAATTATATATCATTCTCTTCAGTATCAAATATTAAATTTTAGGTAGAAACTGAAATGTCATCCAGAGGTATTTGACTTGAAACAATTTGAAGGAAATCATTTTAAGTTAAGCTACTTTTCAGCCAATAAAAGAAAGATTGAAACAACTGTGGGAATTGACTATACTATTTTTCTCAAATAATGAGTTCCCTAAAGTGAACTAACAATCAGAAATCATGATATTCCTACTTTCTGTGTAACGGTTGCTAGGGATTAGTAGGTAATGAGTTTGAGAATGTTCTCTTTAAACTAAGACCAGGACTGTAAGCTGTAACATTGAGTAAAAGCTAATTATACTGTTAAAATTTCAAATATATTTCCAATCATGAGCACCTGCTGTGTGCTAGTTGTAACAGTAAGCATGAGACTTCCAAAACGAGTAAAACAGCTTCTACTCTTAAACTGGTGGCAATCTAGTGGAAGGGTAGATTATTAATAGATGTGAATCTATGAGGTATAATTATTAAGGTTTAACAAAAGACACATATATAATATGATTTCTGAAGCATTCATTGTGCAGTAAACAAGTAGAAAGAATAGGATTTAAATTATGTTTGTATTTTTAATTTGTATAGATATGAAGGTATGCAATTCTAAGAAGAAAATCAATTGTTAAAAGTAGTTGTGAATTATATGATTATGACTAATTTCTTTTTCTTAAAACCTATAATTTGCAAATTATTTTCTTTCATTGTAAAAAAGGATTAAATTTTAGTTACTAAAAAACTGAAACTCTTTAACAATGAACCATCTGCTGAGAAAGGGATTGCTTTGTTCTAAGGCAGGGATTGGCAAGTGACAACCAGCAGGCCAAACCCAGGAGTCTGTTTTTTGTTTTATGCTCCTTTATGGATAAAGTTTGCCAGCCTTGCTCTAAAAAATAGAACTAATCATTTTATGCAGCTGTGTACATTACCAGATCGACTCTGGGGTAGATTTTCCCTGCATAAGCCCTGTCTACATATTGGTTACTTCTGACGATCTTGGAACACAGACTTTATAGGTCTGGATGGGTTCCTTTTGGGATCACAGGTAAGAAAAGTGCCCAACACTCAAATGCTAAGGAAGAGAGAACAATTTATTTTGTTGGTGTTTTTTTTTTTGTAAGGCACCATTCTGCATCTTTTTTTTTTTCTTTTTTTTGAGACAGAGTCTTGCTCTGTCACTCAGGATGGAGTGCAGTGATGAGATCTCGGCTCACTACAGCTTCCTCCTCCTGGGTTCAAGCGATTCTCCTGCGTCAGCCTCTTGAGTAACTGGGACTGCAGGTGCGCGCCACCATGCCCGGCTAATTTTTGTATTTTTAGTAGAGACGGGGTTTCACCATGTGGGCTAGGATGGTCTCCATCTCCTGGCCTTGTGATCCACCAACCTTAGCCCCCCAGAGTGCTGAGATTACAGATTTGAACCACGGCACCCAGCCCATTCTGCAGCTTGAACTCAGACTAAAGTGTGCCCTTCTTAGTGCAAGACATGCACTCTTCTTTCTCCTTTTCACTGCCATGTTCACTTTGCTTTTCCATTGGTATGTAGGAATTTAAGAATATCAAGGTGAGGGAAGAAATACATCATAGATTAGCAAACTACCACACCCAGGTTTTCTTAGATTAGCAAACTACCACATCCTAGGTTTTCTTTGCCAGTCTATAAGGCACTGTGTTTAAATTTTGAATTTAGCTTTGAATTCTCAAGAGCTTCAACACACCAAGAGTCATGGAGCTGCTGTCACTGCAGCCCCAGCTCCAGTGCCTGGTGCGCTCCAGGCCCTCAGGAAATGTCCTGTCTCCTATCCTCAGATGTGTTGCAGTGAACTCCTTGCTTTCCATTGTGGATCCTCAGTGTCTTATTTTCAGAAAGTCTCTGCTTTTGACCTTTTGCAAACATCAGAGCTCCTCGGGGACTAGAAACTTAATTCAGTAGCTTTGCCCTGAACCAAACAAGAATTCAAAAGGGAAACACATATGATCCAAATTATGTAGCGCATTCCAAAGTGTATGTGGCATGAATTTTGGATTGATCGTTCTCTCACTTTAGTATAGTTTGCTTGTGGATAGTTAATCTCCTTAAATATTCTACCCACTCTGTCATTGTCTCCTGCCAGAATAACAGAGTAGTTGATAGTCATGGCCAGAAAGTGAGGGGGTGGGGGAGGCACAGAGTCAGGACTTGGGATTTCTGTGCTATGCGGCACAAGGAGATAAGTGACAACCTCAAAGTCTTAGCTTCCACTATTCTAGGAAGTATAGTGGTGATTTCTGCACAAAGATGGAAAATTTTTAAAAATACCAAGTTGTGGAAATTCAATAAAATTTCTTTATTAATTAAAAAATAGAACTAACAAATATGTATTTCACCATGGCCCTTTGCTTCTTTCTATTTGTTGAGAAGAGTTGGGTCAGAATTTTAGGGTATACTGTGAAATATTTAGAGTTCAGAAATTGCCCCAAGATAATTTATTCAAGTTGGAGCTAAATCTTTTGGAACAGCACTTTATCCCATCAGTTTATGTGGATTTTTGGATTTAATTATCAAAACAATATTAGGCAATATAATATTCTTTATTCCACTATTTGTGATAATGAAACTGAGGTGTGGAGAAGTCATACCTTTAGCAAGAAGCAGTTTGAAAAATTAAATCCAGGCAAACTATTCAGAGCCACAGTGCAGCCTTCCCCAGATGGCATTACCTGAAATGCTACTCAGCTCCTGAATGGAATGGAAGTTGGCTTTGAAATCAGCCTTTACAAGATAGGAGTCTAAGAAGACATCACTGAACTTGACTTTTTCTAATTGAAAATAAAATGCAGCTATAATCACCTCCAATAATCCCAGCTACTCAGGAGGCTGAGGCAGGAGAATTGCCTGAACCCAGGAGGCGGAGGTTGTGGTGAGCCGAGATCGCGCCATTGCACTCCAGCCTGGGTAACAAGAGCGAAACTCCATCTCAAAAGAAAAAAAACAAAACAAAAAAACCTCTACAGTTTGATAGCATATTCTCAAAAGGTAGACTTGGTAAGGTGCACTAAGTTGGCAAACTACACATAAACATGAGATATTTTCTCACCTTAGAGATTTCCTATATGAAGAAGTTAATCAATTCCATAGGCTTCCAAATAAAAAGTATTAGAAGTATTATCTCATTAAGAATTTATACCTAGTTAATCATAATAAAGAAAACAAATTAACATCATATTTATGTGGAGACTGTATGTCTTTCCATGACGCTTTCATCACCTTTATGATCATCAGGTGTAATAATAATGTGACTTTAAAATCCATTGCTTGCTATCTCTGTTTAACTTTGAAAACATGCTGTAATCCCAGCACTTTGGAAAGTCGAGGTGGGTGGATCACTTGAGGTCAGGAGTTCAGAAACAGCCTGGCCATTATGGTGAAACCCCATCTCTACTAAAATTACAAAATATAGCTGAGCATAGTGGCAGATGCCTGTAATTCCAGCTACTCAGGAGGCTGAGGCAGGAGAATTGCTTGCACCCGGGAGGCAGAGATTGCAGTGAGCTGAAATTGTGCCACTGCACTCCAGCCTCATTGAGAGAGTGAGACTATGTCTAAAAAAAAAAGAACAGTATGAAACCAGACTGAACCATACTGTGTTACTACTGTGTTATAAACTTTTAGATAATGGACACAATAGAAATAGCAAGTGTTTTTTTTCTTTTTCTTTTTTAAAAAAACTTTTTTGAGATAGAGTCTCACACTGTCACCAAGGCTGGAGTGCAGTGGTGCAATCACAGCTAGTTGCAGCCTTGACCTTCTAGACTCAATCAGTACTCCTATTTCAACCTCCCTAGTAGCTGGGACTACAGGCATGTGCTACTACACTTGGCTACCTGGCTATATATATTTAAAAAAAATATTTTGTAGAGATGAGGTCCCACTGTGTTGCACAGGTGCCCAGGTTGGTCTCAAAATTCTGGCCTCAAAGGATTCTTCTGCCTGGGCCTTCCAAAGTGCTGGGATTACAGGCATGAGCCTCAATACCCAGCAAGTTTTATTTGATTTTTTTTTCTAATTTTATAGATTACCAAGGTAAGTTATAAAATAAGCAAGTAAAATACTGTAATTTGAAAAATAGAAATTGCCTTTTAGAAGTGTGTGTCTGGTACCCAGCCAAACTATTTGATAAACTATTGTCACATTTTATCTGTCTATGCTGATGTCACAGACACAGACTCCATCCTGGTGATTCTTTAAATACGCCTTAGTGATTTTTTCATGTATGAGAGACAAAGTTTAGCAATAAAACATAAAGTCATGGGAAGAAAATTATCCATTGTAAAGTTTAAGAAAGGTCTTTTTGAAGGATTGCTTGTATACATGTTTGCAGCATGTAACCATATTCTAAAATATCCTTGGTATGATAGTTACCAAGGTATATTTTTTTCACGCTTGCAGTAATTCACATTGTATTGTTATCCTCATTCTTTTAAAAGACGTTCGAATGATGTAAAAGACAATAAGACAATATGCCAAATTTTTGTGGCTAGCAAAATAAGTGTCATTAGTTAAGAAACCTTTCTTTCCATGCCTGGCTCTAACAGAGGTGTAAGTCTTTGTTTCAGGGCTTTCTTTGGTGATTATGCCTATGATTGGTTCCGTCCTTGTAATCTAAAAGTCTGTATGGATTAGAATGCCTTCAAAGGTCTGTGTTATTTGACGATAACTCTTTGATCCCCAAATCATTTTTCATGGGTTATAAGTGACCTGACATGCATATCATGGATGTTCACTGTTTGTTTGCCTACTTGCCTGAGACAAAAGATAATCTGACACCCACTAATGACATTTTCAAAATGGCCTAGGACTTACTTTTATGGAATTTGAAGAGACTGAGGTTTCAAACGTGCTTTCCTTTTCTTAAACCCCTTTTCTTAACCCAGTCTTCACAGTCCATCTTATGATCTTATCAAATTTTTATCATTATCTTAAGGTAAAAATACATGAACACATACACACATGTACACACACACACACATATCATGCACACATATCAGGGAGTCTATTTGTTTTTTAAAGAATGATTATTGAAATATTTAACTTTTTAAAGTGTGTACATTTGGCACATTGATAAAAATTAAAGAAAAGCCAATAGTCTTAGATTCCCATAACAGAAATCCTGATTATAGGAAAAAATAAGTCTAAGGAATTCCAGTTACTTCGCTGGTTTACTAAATTGTCATGTATAATACCCCCAAATTCAATGCATTTTTATTACCTTGATTATAGGCAACTGATTATCCATATTTACTTTAAATCTCTTAGAGATTTGAAAGAGTAGTCTTTAATTTCTTAGTAATGTACAGAATATCTAAATATTTACACAAATAATTGGAAAAAATAAGCTGCATGGAAAAAATTCATGTGTTACATCTCAAGTATGTTCCATAATGGTGTCATCTTTTGAGCATAATCTTTATGTACCTATGCCATTACTGAAGATGTATAACAAGTCTTCTTTTTCATGTTAAGGAATATAAAATGTCAAGGTCAGATCTATGGCAGGCATGATGGGGGAAAGTAAAAAGTAAAAGATAATGCATTTTTTCAGCAATTTTATTCTCTTTTGTAGATTAGACTCAACAACCTTAAAATACGGATAAAGTTACATAAAATCTTTAATTTTGAAACTGACAGTCTTGACTATCTGACCCATTGCAGGCACTGAGAGTCCCACCTAGGCTTTAAATGAGGTGGGAGAGAATTTTATTCTCCAGTTGGTAGAGGTCAGTTGGTTGTTTTTATAAGGAGCACAGTTGCATTTCAAAAAATTTAAGCTGCATACAAATTTCAGCCTTTTCTTTCTATATTATGGTCACTGCAAATAACCAATTAATTAACTTTTTAAAAATTCTTAACTTTGCACAGAGTACTATACATTTCACTGCAGGGAATATTGTGATCAATAAAATTCGGCCTCTCCCATTAAGAATTTTATATTCTAGTTAAAAAAAAAAGGCAGGACAATGAATAAATACTTTTATTTATTTATTTATTTATTTATTGATAGAGTCTCGCTCTGTCACCAGGCTAGAGTGCAATGGCATGATCTCTGCTCAGTGCAACCTCTGCATTCCAGGTTCCAGCGATTGTCCTGCCTCAGCCTCTCAAGTAGCTGGGATTACAGGCACCTGCCACCATGCCCAGATAATTTTTGTATTTTGAGTAGAGATGGGGTTTTATCATCTTGGCCAGGATGGTCTCGATCTCTTGATCTCATGATCCACCCACCTTGGCCTCCCAAAGTGCTAGGATTACAGGTGTGAGCCACCACGCCTGGCCATACATACATATTTTTAGGGCAGTGAAACTATTCTGTATGATAGTAGAATGGTGGATACATGTGTTGTATATTTATAAAAACTCATATAATGTGCTATGCCAAGAGTGAATCCTAATGTAAGTTATGAACTTTAAGTGATAAGGATATGTCAGTGAAGGTTCATGGATTGTAACAAATATACTACTTTGGTACTAGATGTTGATAGTGGGGGAGGCTGGAATAGGGAGGAGGTATATTGGACCTCTGTATTTTTCTGCTCAATTTCTCTGTGAACCTAAAACAGCTCTGAAAAGTAAAGTCTATAAAAATACATTTAATAAGATGTTTTGTAAATGTCAGCAGAAAAAAATCCGATAATATTGTATGCACTTTTTGGAAGGACGCGTCGGGAAGAGTTCATGATGAAGGGGGACGCTAACGGATGGATAGGACTCGGAGGCATTCCAGCTAGAGAAAGCAGGACAAGCAAAAGCTTGGCAGCAAGACATCTGAAGGGCTTTGAGGTAGGAACAAGGGTTCTAGATGCCTTTTACCTACCATTCCTCTGAGATAATGGTCTGTGGAATACACAGACAAGAATCTGTAGCCAAAGGAAAACTGAAGCACACTTTGTTAATCTGAGCACTTATCCTAACGTCCCAGAAAGATGCACGTTTCCAGCAAACTGTGTTGGAAAACACAAGGCCAGAATGAGTCTTTTATTCCTCCCACACTTTGTTCCCAATTCAACTGTCAGCACATTTGGAGGTGGGAAATATAGAATAGAGCACTAATGCAAATAATTATTTACTTCCATTCAGTGATTCGTCCCCTAAATGGGATGTGATCTTCTGAATGCCGGGCTCTCCCTTTTGTCTCCACAACTCTGTATTACATGCTGGCAAAAACTTGTGTTGAACCTCTACTCTCCCCATGGGTTTAGACAGAAGCATGAAGCAAAATGAAGACTAGATGGTCCCATTCTTAGATTCCCTTCCAGCTTGCCCCCAGTAATTCAAATTACCAATATTTTATTTAGGTAATTCAATATTAATATTTGATAATATTTTAATATTTCAAATATTGATAGTAAATGTAACATGCATTTTGATTTAGGTGTAAATATTGCAAAATTTATTTTTGTGCTCACTAATCTATCTCCAGCATTGATACAGAGTTGCATATTTATGTTCATTTTCAGAGTTTCTCTTTACGGCAATTTTCATGTACTGCACTAAAATAAACATATCCAACTTATCCTTTGCCTTATGATCATTATAGTAACCAAATTACTATATATTTTTAAGATGGCAAAACCACAATAACACCAACCGTTTAAAAAATCTGGTTATTTAAATTCACAGACATAAGCATTCCTAGAGAATCTTCTAAAAAATAAAATGCTTTGCTAAGGATACTTTTTTAGGGCTAGAGTAAAATGGAAACAACCATAACAGACAAAAGTAATGGCACCAAAAATACAGCTGGTTAGGACAGAGAAAAGGAAATTATTATAGTGTGGCCTTTTGTTTCAAAGAGGTCTGTGAAGAGAGGACACACAGAATTAAATTAGGACAAGGACACTTCTAAAATATGGTTTTAATGTGGAAGCAATGTTATTACCTGGCTTTGGAAGAGCTGAATAGATCTGGGAAACTGAGAGCTATTTTAATAATTTATCATTCACATTCACACTCATAAAAGTGCCACTGAGAATTTGTTTTCCTATATGGATTTGAGAGCCAGAAATTAGGACATAGGTTCATCATACCCCAAGCAGCTTTTTCCTTATTCCACTAAATTTATCCAATCAAGCAACTAGTCTTCTAAGGAGCCTGAGAAAAAATGAAATAATCACCCTTCACTTTTTTGTGGAGACATTATAGGTATTTTAAACCGAGTGAATTCAATTGTTGAGTAGGCAAAATTTGTTCATTAAAAATGAATAAGCATTTCAGCCATATAGATGAACAATTTGGCACATAAAGTATTAGAACAAAAGGAGGCTGCTTCAAAATTCACAAGAACATACAGATTAAAGAAGGTGGCATTAGTTCAGTGATACCAAAACGTAATGCAGATGTAGAGACCACTGAAGACCCTTTGACTAAATCCCTGTAAACATACAATTTCTTGGTTAAGTAGTTTAGCTGACCTATGCATCCTTTGGAGCCAGAGTGTATGAGCAGGCTGGAGGAATGATACAGAAGAGACATGGAAAGAGGGTGAGGGTGGATGCCTAATAGATGAAAGTCAGGAGAAATCAGAATAAGAAAAAGTTTCTAGAGGCATATCCCATGGAAAGAATGCAAGCTGTCTTCACTAAAAATTCCTAGAAGAGTTCAAAAGAGCACCCTTCTTAATACGTGGCTTCATTATCTAACAAAGATCAACTAGAGAACAAGCCTGATTGGTGAGAATAACAGACATTACTCAGTTACTGCAATTTTTGTAACTGAGCTGGGTAATTGGTAAATATTTTCAAATACACAAACACCTTCTTTTTTTTTTCTTTTTTTCTTGAGACGGAGAAAAAACTCTGCCTCTCCCAGGCTGGAGTGCAGTGGTGTGTCCTTGGCTCACTGCAACCTCTGCCTCCTGGGTTCAAGTGATTCTCCTGCCTCAGCCTCGAGTAGCTGGGATTACAGGTGCATGCCACCATGCCCAGCTAATTTTTGTCTTTTTAGTAGAGACCCACTATGTTGGTCAGGCTGGTCTCAAATTCCTGACCTAGTGATCCACCTGTCTTGCCTCCCAAAGTGCTGGGATTACAAGCGTGAGCCACCACACCCAGCCACCACAAACACCTTCTTCACAGCTATCAGAACTGCTCCCCTCTCTGTCATTACCTCTACATATTTGTACTTTTTGTTTTTAAGAGACAGAATCTGTCTGTGTCACCCAGACTGGAGTGCAGTTGTACAATCCTTGCTTACTGCAACCTGGAACTCTGAGCTCAAGTGATCCTCCTGTCTTAGTCTTTTGAGTAATTAGGACTATAGGAGCCCACCACCACAGCTAGCTAATTTTAAAAAATTTTTTGTAGAGACAGAGTCTTGTTAATTTGCCCAGGCTGGTCTCGAACTCCTGTCCTCAATTCTCTCATCTCCATCTCCCAATGTTGGGATTATAAGCCACAGTGTCCCAACTGTTAGAACTTTCATAAAGGGAACCCAGAACAAAAGAGGGAAGAAAGCAAATGTGGGGCTGTGCAACATTAAAGGTCAGGTGAAACGGTTCATTCAGAGTGGATGTGAGAAAAGGAGATCAGTTTTGAAGAGGATTTTAACATAATTGAGCTGGATGTGAAATTTAGCTGGGTGCAGGAACAATTTTGACTGAGAAAATATCATAATCCTGAAGTTTGCCTTCAGGGCCCATTGCCATGCACCTGCTTCATCCCAGAACTCCCAGGGCCCTGGGACGCCTTTCCTCCCCGGACCGTTCAGCCATGCTCCCTTTCTTTTCTGACTCCTCCTTCAGCCTCCCATCCACCTTCTATTTATTTTATCTCTGATCTGGAACGGTCTTTGAGTTTCCTTTGCATCACCTTGTGACTGAGGACATTAAGTTTGGCTTAATATGACAGTCAACAGTTCAGCAATTCAAATTCATTATATTGTCCACCGACACTAATGGCATCTTTATTTTCTCCTGAAATTGTTTTTCCCTTAGTGTAAAAGTAACACATTCATTAACCAAAAAAAAAAAAAGTGTCATATACATAATATTTTATATCCTGCATTTTTTTTTAATTTTAATGTCTGGCTTTTCATTATATTTATATGTATGCATTATAGTTCAGATTATAATGCTCTAAAATCGCACAGTTGTAATATTATAAAAACATCCCCAAGTTTGGAGTGTGACACTTCTTGATTTGTATCTCCCACATAAGCTAATAACCAGAAGCGACTAGTCATAGAAAAGAGCTTTTCCATCCAAAAATAATCATAATAGTATTATGAGGGGTGATATTGGGCTAGCATAACACAGCACAGTAGCCGTTTTTTGGGGTCAAGGCAAGGTCAAGAGGCCCACCAACAGACTCGTTTGACCAAATATTTCCAAACTGTGCTCCCCAAGTCTCATGTGAAGAAGATAGTAGTAGTGGGATGACTGGAAAATATTTTTAATATGTCTAACACAGCTAACTCATGCTGTTTAGAGTTTGTGATTGGCATTTATACGTAACTAATAAACATTTTAGAAAACAATTGCTCAAACAGTTTGAGGTAGACAAGTCTTTCATGTACTGTACTACCTACTTATTTTCTACTGAAATGATTAGGAGTCACTAACTTTCAAGAATTCTAAAATAAATACTCATAGGTTTTGATTCAGGCTTTAAATACATTTATTTGTGAAAACTTGGCTTAGACATTCTCCTAGACCTCTTGCAGAAGGAGTGACAATGTACTTGGTCATCTGTTGTAGGAGAGAGAGCATTAGGACTGGGACTCAAGAAAATGGATGTGAAGGGGAGATGCCCAAAAAGTTTGCTTGGAATAAAAACAAAAAGTTCATCAGTCCTGGTGGCCATATTCACAGAGTGTTTGAAACTCCAATGATTTCAGGTCACAGCATGTCATTTCCTTAAAAGAGCAGAAATATTCAAGAAAATAAAAATAATAAATTATAAGTGACATTGTAGAAAAAGCATTTGGTTGGGTTATATTCTGGAATCTGAAAATAGGGTTACTGTGTTTTTATTCCAGTTCCATCACTTACCAGTGATGTGATTTTGTGCAAGTTACTGTTAACTTCTTTACAAAAGGTGGATAATCATATTTAATTCATAAAGTTCTGAGTTTTATATACCTGCTTACAGCCATTAAGTACTTAAAAAGGATTCATTATGACTATACTACTATTATTATTTTGTGAATAACTTTGGAGGGTTACTTAACTTTCCTCTTTTTTAAAATGTAAAATGAGTAGCTTTGACTAGATGATCTATTAACATCTGTATCTTCCTGATCACTGAGAGGCTTTTTTTTTTTTTTTTTTTTTTAGACAGAGTTTCACTCTTGTTACCCAGGCTGGAGTGCAATGGTGCAATCTTGGCTCACAGCAACCTCCGTCTCCTGGGTTCAAGCAATTCTCCTGCCTCAGCCTCCCAAGTAGCTGGGATTACAGGCATGTGCCACCATGCCCAGCTAATTTTTGTATTTTTAGTAGAGACGGGGTTTCACCATGTTGACCAGGATGGTCTCGATCTCTTGACCTTGTGATCCACCCATCTCGGCCTCCCAAAGTGCTGGGATTATAGGTGTGAACCACTGTGCCCAGCCACTGAGATACTTTTGAAGTGCTCATGGTTTTAAAATATTTCCTAAATGAGAACATGCTAAAATGTTCATCTAAGAACTGAGTTAGTGAGACTAGGAACTCCATTTCTCAATGTCCTGAAATTTGCCTCTTCATCGATTGTGTTGTGTTTTTGTACATTTCATCCTATAATTACAAGTTTTTTCTAGGTGAATCATGTGTATCATTTTTCTGACTTCAAAATATCAGTCTCGGCCAGCCAATCTTCCTCATCTTGCCCAACCAAAGGTTCCATATGTTATGTTTACAACAAACAAATTGTTTTATGTTTACAATAAAATAATACATCTTAAATTAGAAGATGATTAGAAATGTAATACATCTTTTACATTAGAAGCCTGGCCTAGATGCTAGAGAGCTGGTACAATTTAATTACAAAGATTGGTAATTGCTAGGTCAAACTTACCTAGGTCCTAGGCAGAGGCTGTGATAAATGTTAGCACAGCCAGAACAGGAACTGATCTCTGCTTGAGATGGAATTAAAAAAAACATTCAAGGTGAGTCAGTGGTATTCTCTCTCTTTACAAATACCAGAATATATTTTTCTGTTTAGTTCAATGACCTATGAATGTTTTTGTGGCATTCAGCCAGGAGAGACTCAGCCATGGACTCATATACAGGGTAGTCATCAATCCTTCTTTTGCTGTCTGAATGTTAAGATTCTCAAACCTCTCCAGCAGATAAAAAGTGAAATAAATTGCCAGGTTTAAATTTAATACCTAGTTCCCATGCTGAATAATTATGGCTGTGCTGGAAACCTTGATAGAGTGAGTGGTAATGAGTAGCCCAATCTATATTGTGTAATGTATCAACTAAAATTTTAAATTGGATTCTTTCAGCAGTCTTTGCTTCTATGTGACTGTGAAATACGAAAGGCATTAGGCACCAAAACCAGAATACTAAAGCTTCAGTCCACTTTTTCCAAGAATACATACTGATGCAAGCACACATACATACATAATTAAAGTAACAGAATGACATTATGATTTTGTTGAGAAAAATATGAGCAAACTCAAATATGAATAATTCACAGAAATATATACAAGAAGAGCTTTTGCATAGGCTTTCAAGGTAAAAAGGAAAAGAAGCAATACACAGCATTTTGAAATTCTCTGCATACTAGAATCTGAAGCCAGTCTTATCTGACGCCTTCTGCTTAAAATCCTTCAGTGGCTCTCCAGAACCACTGGAATGTTTATTTCCTTTAACAAGCCATAATTTCTTATTTCTCATCTTTTCATGCATGTACACATACATGCATGCACACATACATGCATATCATACATACATGTATGCATTCACTCGTTCATGCATTCATTCATCTATTATAGAAACATGTATAAGGCTCTTCTAATGTACCAAGTAATGTGCCAAGAGTTAGAAAACAATAGCGAACTGATAGATATACAACCTGTCTCCTTTGAGATTAATCTATTGTGAGTGGTAGAAATTAATCAAACTTACACAATGTGAAAATACATATGTAGGCAGTCCTTTGAAAGAAAGAAATATGGTACATTGAATATGGGGCATTTAACATAGTCTGGAATTTTCAGGCAGAAGAAAAAGCAAATACAAAAGCCCTGTTGCAGGAAGAAACAGTACATTGTCAGAACTACAAAAGGAAAACTGGAATCTAGAGAGTATGGAGGCATAAAAGAGATGGAGGTAGGTGATAAGAGAAGTAAGGTTTTGTTTTGGTATTTATCCTAAGAGTACTAGGAGTACATTAATGTGTTTTAGGGAAGGAATTATTTTGACTAGTTTTCTATCCTAAATCAAGAGTTGATGGATTCATGTCAAATCTTACCTACAGCCTATTTTATAAATCAAGTTTTATTGCAACATAATCATAGTCGTGTTCACACACATTCTCTATGGATGCTGTTGAGGTGAATGGTGGAACTGACTAGTTGCGAGAAATTTCTGTTGGGCTTGGTGGCTCAAGCCTGTGATCTCAGTGCTTTGGGAGGCCAGGGCAGGTGGATTACGAGGTCAGAAGTTCAAGACCAGCCTGGCCAACATGGTGAAACCTCGTCTCTACTAAACATACAAAAGATTAGCCAAGCATGGTGGCAGGCACCTGTAATCCCAGCTACTCGGGAGGCTGAGGCAGGAGAATCGCTTGAAGTTGGGAGGTGGAGGTTGCAGTGAGCCGAGACTGTGCCATTGTACTTCAACCTGGGCAACAGAGAGAGACTTTGTCTCAAGAAAAGAAAAAGAAAATAATAGATTTCAAGTCCTTCAGAGTTGAAATTACTTACCATCTGCCCCTTCACAGAAAAACTTTGATGACCCCTGTTCTAGAATATTACTGTGGCTTTTGGATAGAGAATAAATTTGAAGAGGCAAGAACAGATATGGAAATATCAATTTAAAGAATGTTGTTTTTAGTAGCACAAGCCTGAGTTGATAGCTTGAACTAATTAAATTGGTGGTGATATAGACGTGCTGATGGATTTGAGAAAGATATAAGAAGTAAACTGGGCAGAAATTGATAAATGAAGGAGAAGGGAGTTTAAGGATGAGTTTTATGTTTACGCCTTGTACTGAGAGATGGATGATAATGTCATTTGCTGAAAGTATATCAGATTTAGGAGGAAGATTATAAATTTAATTTCTGATGTGTTGAATTTTAGTTGTCTTAAAAGCATCCAAGAAGAGATGTAAAGTTCTCACTTGGGGTTGTAGCCTAGATAATAAATCTGAGCTAAACATAAACATGTGTGATCATAAAGGAGCCATTGGTGTGAATGAGATTGCCTCAAAAATATTATCTCTGAAGAGAAATGAAGTAGAAGTCTCAAAGAACTCCAGTGCTTCTGAGCAAGGTAGAATGAGGTGTCCTGCAAACAGAACTGGAGAAGGAATGTGTTACAAAAGTAGAAAGAAAAAGTGTTTCTTTCAGAGAAGACTACAGAAAATCATGTTTTAAGAAGAGAGCAATGCTTAACTGTGGGCAAGCACTGATCAAAAAGTCCATTAAATATATGACATAAAAATTTTTTGGTAGCTTAAGGGAAACTTGCTAAGTGCAATGATAGAAACGGAAGCCAGACTTAGGTAAGATCCAAATAGAAATTGAAGATATATAGACAGGTAGTATAAGCAATGTTTTAGAACTATATGTGAAGAAGTAGGAGTATTATTTGGTATCTCCATCCCACTGGGCTAACTGGTAAACTTAGGGAACCATTTTTTTTTTGCAAAGACTTCTCTGATATTCCACCATTACTCACAAAACTGTATTAGGGGCTTCTCTTATAAATTCCCACATTATTAACTCTTACTGTCACGTATTTTTACTGTTTCTCAATGATAATCTCTTCCTATTAAATTGTAACCCACTTGGATGATAGTTTTAAGTCATTTCTACAGTTGTACCCTCAGCATTTAGCTTTCAGTAAGTGTCAGTTGATTTTAAAAGCAGAATAACAAAGAATGTAACAGACTTCCTAGAATCGCGCGCGCACGTGTGTGTGTGTGTGTGTGTACAGATCATTTATACATTGGTTTTGTTTTAAAGTTATTTATTCATTATTAATTTTGTTTATTTTTATTTGACATAAAAATTGTACATATTTTTAGCATACAATATGATGTTTTGACATGTGTATACTTTACAGAATGGCTAAATCAAATTAATTAACATATCTATTACCTAACATACTAATTTTGTTTTTTTGTGGTGAGAACATTTAAAATCTAGCCTCAGCAATTTTTAAATATACAACAAAATGTCATCAACTATAGTCACCATGTTATACAATAGATCTGAATTATTCCTCCTGTTGAAATGAGATTTTGTATCCCACCACCACCGGACCCCTACTACTCTCTGCTTCTATGACTTCACATTTTTTTAGATGTCACCAATAAGTGAGATCACACAGTATTCATCTTTCTGTGTCTGGCTTATCTCACTTAGCTTAATCTCCTCTAGGTGCATCCATGACTGACAAGATTTCCTTCTTATAAGGCTAAGTAATGTTCAATTGTGTATATGTACCAGACTTTCTTTATCCATTCATCCATTGATGGACACTTAGGTTGATTTCATACCTGGGCTATTGTAAATAATGCTTCAATGACCATGGGAGTGCAAGTATCTCTTCAACATATTGATTTTGTATTGATCCAACATACTAATCTAACATACATTGAATATGTACCCAGAAGTGGAATTGATAGAGCATATAGTAGTTCCATTTTAAAACTTTCTGCGGAATCTCCATATTGTTTTCTATAATGTCAATACCATTTTACATTCCCACCAGCAGTGTATAAGGATTCCTTTCTCGATGCATCTTCACTGACACATATTTTATCTTTTTTGAAAATAGCCATTCTAACAGGTATGAAGTAAATCTCATTGTGGTTCTAATTTACATTGTTTTCTGGTGATTACTGATGCTGAGTATTTTTCATATACCCACTGGCCATTTGTATATCTTCCATTGAGAAACGTTTTTTTCAGGTACTTTGTACATTTAATCAGGTTATTTTCTTGCTACTGAGTTGTCTGAGTTCTTCGTATCTTTTAGATATTAACTCGTTGTCATATGTATAGTTTGCAAATATTTCCTCCAATCCTACATGTTGTCGCTTAATTCTGTTCATTGTTTCCTTTAATAAATTGATCTAGATTTAAGCCTAAAGAAACTGCTGAGACATAAGAAAATAATTAGCCAAATTTTTTGTTTTAACCCAAATATTATTAAAGAAACTGTATTTTTATTGTTGCTATGACATAATAGAAATTAGAAAATTAGCTAAAATTTAAATCCTTAAAATTTAAAATACTTAATAATATAATAATATTTGTGAAGATTCACCTTACCCATTCATTTTCTATTTCTATTACCTTTCATTTTCTAACAACAAAAAGTAAAATAAGAATTACTTTACTTTATATCTAAATTTACAAAAAAAAAATTTTCAGTGTGTCCTAAGACCATTGAGTAAAGTCTTCTTTAAGATTTTCAAATTTTATGCAGTGATAGGAACACATATTGGTTGGAATATGTGAAGGTATCATAAAACGTCTAAATGTTGTTAGCAATCATCTGTAATTTTTGTTTCCTCAATATAATTTCAGAGGCAGAATACTTTATGCCAATATTATGTTTAAATTGCTTTCTAAGTTTAGAGAAAATGTGATTATAAGAACAGAAACAAATTGTTTTTAAGAAATATTTTTGACAATATTGGACTGTTATGTTAAGAATTCATTCTTCAGAATTAAGAAGTTAATTAAATAAATAAAACAGAAAAGTAGTTAAGAAAAATAGTTTTTTTTTATATAAATAACCTTGCGATTTCAATATTCCTCTTGGTTAATAGGTAAGTCTCAAACCATATGACAACCCAAACAAACAAATAACACTAGTTAGCAAAAGTCTATACAAGAACTATCCATAATGTGTTTCACTTGATATGATCTTTTGCCAAAATTTTCTCTGTTCCCAAAACTGCTAAGCAAAGTGTCTTTTTATGTGAGGACCTAAAAAACTTAGATAAAAACTTCAAAAAGATAGGGATGTCATGAACAGACCTATACATGGCAGCTTTGGATCCTAATCATTCAATCCATATCCTGCCTTCTCTTCCATCCTTTTGCTGTCTTGATAATTCCAGATTAATAACAACACAGGAATGGGACAATGGGAACTTAAAAGTCATACAGCTTGTTAATTCCAAATGCTTCTCCAATATGGTTATATCACAATAATTTTTTTCTTTTTTGGTGCCATGGAGAAAATAAAAAAAGTTAGAACAAAGTGGTAAATCTTTTATAAAGTTAAATTTATTCATCTTTTTATTCTATACCCTTTTTGCTTTTATGATCCTAAAATATCTTTGACTTCATGAAATTATAATGAAATTGTGAAATAGATATAGATATACATACATACTTAGTTGTTGAAATGCAAAGTTAGTTGTGGATCACTAAATGTAGGAGAGGAAGTATTGTGAAAGCCCTGGAACTTCTGATTTTTAACACAAACTTTCTCTCTCCTCAAAGAATGCTAGACTGTCCCTTGTAACATTCATGACAGTCATGATTGGATCAGGTAGATTATAACCTGCAGAAGTCAGTTTGTCTTACATATTCTCATACTATGAAATAACCTAATATAAGTACTCGGGTAACTCCATCAGAGTTCACCTGATTGTCCAGAGTCCTTACTGTTCCTGGGGTGTCATAGACCATGACTACTAATACAGGGAATGCAAGTTATATACAAAACTATCCCAATACACCCTAGCCTTCTCAAAACAGGACAGTAAGAAGTCTAATCAATCACTCAAAGTAACAATCAGCCACAGGTCAGTGGCCTAAGAACAAAATATGGCTTTGGAACTAGAAAGATAAATAAGCTAGAATCTGGGTGACGATTAAGTAAAGCCTGTAATCAAGAGAAAGGGAGAGAGAGAGTATAAATCCAACTTCTTTCATTCTCTGCTTTTCAAGTAGCAATAATTTTCTTTAGAGGAAAAATATCTCTTATTTAGTAAAGTATTTTGATTTTTAAAAGATGAATTACCCAGCCTTAACTCACAGCATGATTTGGTTTGGAAAGTAATGTCAAGAAAGGAGATGATTACATTTCTATGCTTATGGGATAAAAGAAAATTTGGATTAAAAGAAGTCGAGGAGCAGTCTGAGAAGTGGAGAAGGTATGGAGGAGATTAGGAAAAGTGAGGACTTGAGCAACATAGTATAGATAGGTGTCTCTTAAAAATTGTATGACAGCCATGCACATTGTTTAGGAAAAATGTCTGTCCAGTCAGCCTTTGTAGGTAGGCAAAGCTCTTGCTGTCCTGGGGTCTCCTTACAGAGGTTCTCATAGAAATACTGGCTTTCAC
This sequence comes from Saimiri boliviensis, assembly GCF_048565385.1. Taxonomy (NCBI): domain Eukaryota; kingdom Metazoa; phylum Chordata; class Mammalia; order Primates; family Cebidae; genus Saimiri; species Saimiri boliviensis. The sequence continues at coordinate 43,266,500 of NC_133458.1, forward strand.
AGCCCACAAGATGACCTGATCACATTGAAATATTATTACACAGAAAAAGTTATTATATTGTTTTCTGTTTTTTTTTTTTTAGTATGGAAAACTGAAGTCTGAAGTTAAACAGATTTCCATTCCTTTAGAGAAAACACAATTTTCTGGTTTAATCTGTATGAGATTTCTTCCCTCGCACCTTAAAAAAATAAAAAGTGTTGCCAATATAAATTTTTCACAAACAACAAATCTCTTTTGAAGTTCAAGGTATAGTCTTTTGTACCTCCATCAAATTTTCTGAAATTATTTATTTGGCTCTTTTGTTCTGTTCTAAAGGTCTTACTTTTTTTTCTAAATCAGCATACTTAATAACTTCTGGATGGAATCTGAATTCTCTCATCTGCCTTTATAACATCTTTTCTTACCACATTCACTTATTTTTATTTTTTTCCCTATATCATGAAATGGAGACCTAGCATGCTCTCCATTATCACTAAATCAAAGCAATTAAGTTCCTTATCAACTCTAAATGTTTTTTCTTTTATTGTTCATTTAATTACTCCTTTTATCTCTTAGCATTTTTCTAAGTTTCTCACCTTATTATTTTACTTTGTTATATTTTCTTAAAGTTGTTTCCTTATGGATTTCTGACCTTATTTCAGAAGCTATTTTTCCTTACTGGAAATTTCAAGTTTTTTTTTTTTTTTTTTGAGCCGGAGTTTTGCTCTTGTTACCCAGGCTGGAGTGCAATGGCGCGATCTTGGCTCACCGCAACCTCCGCCTCCTGGGTTCAGGCAATTCTCCTGCCTCAGCCTCCTGAGTAGCTGGGATTACAGGCACGCACAACCATGCCCAGCTAATTTTTTGTATTTTTAGTAGAGACGGGGTTTCACTATGTTGACCAGGATGGTCTTGATCTCTTGACCTTGTGATCCACCCGCCTCGGCCTCCCAAAGTGCTGGGATTACAGGCTTGAGCCACCGCGCCCGGCCCTCAAGTTTTTTTTAAAAGGAAACTTTACTTGGTTTTTATAAAAAATCATTCACAGCATTACATTATTTGCTTACATTTTCAGAGTGATGTTCCTCTTATTCCATTTTCTTGTCTATTGTCAAACACTTAAGTGAGAAAAAAAAAAAGGACATATAAAAACATAATGTTCTACCACTAGTGTTATCCCTCCTCCTCAGATTAATGCACTGCTTCTTGCCTTGCTGTTTACTAGGGCTTTCCTTTTTTAAATTATTGTATAAAGATAGATATGAAAAGAAAAATTATAACAGGTTTTAAAAGAGAAAATCGAAGGTCACGATTGATGGAAAGATGAAAAAAACTTTTAGAGACACTTCAGTTACTATTACAGCTCAAACAAAATCTAACCAAGGGTACCAAAATAGCTTGCAAACTTAAATGACAAAGTCACTTTCAAAATCAAACGCTGCATGTTCTCACTCATAGGTGGGTGTTGAACAATGAGAACACGTGGACACAGGGAGGGGAGCATCACACCCTGGGGTCTGTTGCAGGGGGCAAAGGAGGGACAGCAGAGGTTGAGGAGGTTGGGGAGGGATAACATGGGGAGAAATGCCAGATATAAGTGATGGGGGGATGGAAGCAGCAAACCACCTTGCCATGTGTGTACCTATGCAACAACCCTGCATGATCTAAACATGTACCCCAGAACTTAAAGTACAATAAATTATATATATATATATATATATATATATATATATATAAAAGCAAATTTAAAAATTAAAGTCTCTCATCTATACTTGTCCCCCTCTTTTCCTTGCAATTCATTTGTCAATGATGCCAGACTGTCCTCAGAGTTTCTCATATTCTGGATTTCGATGATTAAATTTCTGTGGTACTTTTTTATTTAAAAAAAAAATCTTTGAGGAGTTGCAGACAACAGGACAGAGGTTTGAGGTAGGGGGCTGATAACCTGGTTTTGAAAAACATTTTCCTTTAGATACAACTCTGATAAATTTGATATAACTTTATTAGAAATAGTTATGTACTTTATTTTAAATTTTTCATTAATAATAATTAACATATATAAAAAGTACTTTCAAAGTCTAGAAGTCAGTTCAGATTCAACTGTTTAATAACAGTGTTCATAATCAATTAACCTATTTAGGGAGATCAGGATGTACAATGTCTAGTAGGGTGTTACTAGGTGATTATCACACAGTTTGTAGCAGACTCTGTATAGCACAATGAATAAAAATAATGACTTTAAGACTGCTTAAGTCTGATTTCCAGTGCTTCCATGTACTACATATGTGAGTTTGGGCAAATTGACTAACTGCTCTATTCCTTTGTCTATACAAAATGAGAATACTAATAGTTCCTATCCTGTATGATGGTTGTGAAAATTAAATAAATTTATATATGTAATGGATTTAGATATAAGTATCTTTCACATAATGTGCTCAAGAAATGTAATTGTAATTATAGTCATTTTGGATTTCATCAAAACATTTAATAAGTTTGAAGTAGACTTGCGCATGATTGAGAAATACGTGTTTCAACCATCTCATAGCGATAGGTTGAAAGTGGTATGATACAGGGCTCTTTCTGGTCAATAGTTTTAATACACTATGTGACCAAACAAACTGAAAATATGAATACAAAATTTTCAGATGAAAAATCTGAAAAAATAGCTAATACATTAAAAGATTAAATCCAGATTCAAATTAGCTGAAGAATAGGTTTAAGTCAACAGTAGAATTTTAGTAGGCATCAACAGAAAGTTCTGTATTTAATTGTCAAAGAGTTGACAAGAATAAAGGAGATACAAATAAACAGCAACTTATAAAGTACTTTAAGAGACTTTCAATTCATAGGAATCTTGAAATGAGCCAGCAATATTCTATGGTCACCACAAGAAATAATATAATTTAAACTCATATTAATGTAATGATAGTAGTTTCACTGGACTCTATGCCAATTAGATTGTACCTAGAATATTTTGCTCAGTAAAATTTTCATCAGAAACACTAGCAAATTAAAATATTTTACAAAATAGAATGCTTTTGCAAAAACATCACTTATTAGGAGACTTGAAAATAGCATTTAATAACATGTTGGGAAAAAAGTTTGAAGTTAAAGTTTTCTTATTTAAAAACTTCGAGGAGGAAGACAAATTAGATTTCTTTTTTAAATCTAGAAGAGAAAAACTATCATAGTGAGTCAGTAGATACAAATTTTGGATAGTCAGAATTACCTCAATATAAGGAGAAATTCTTAATTCACTTTTTTAAAAAAGAAAAGAGTCCCAGTCTCCGTTTCCTATGCTTTGATTGTGTGACAGGCATTGTCTTAGATGCTTAATGTGACTGGGCCTAAATCCTCAATACAAAGATATTTTCAGGACAATGTTTTTTAGTCCATCTCTATAGATGTGGAGAGTGAGCCTGTGAGTGCTTAGGTAACCAGCCTGGCTAGTATGTGGAAGAACCAGGCTGAGGATTGAGATATGCACTAATGATAAGGCTGATGCTTTTAATAGCAGTACCAGTGAGTTTCCAATCATTCCCAGTGTGCTAGCAGCCTAAGCAATGTAAAATGATTCTTGAAATTGCTTGTCTGGTCTGGATTAAAGCCTTTTAATTAGTCCTTTGTTCAAATGAAGCTAGGCAAAACCCCTACTGTCTGAAGTGGAGCAATCAGAGGCAGAGTTGCTCCAGAGCAGGCCATTCAACCCTTCCCCAGCACAGCAGCCCTGGAAGAATCTCTAGAAATATCCAGAGAGCCAAGTAAACCACAGCAATGATGTACAACTCTATGACAATCTGAGTCTACCTGATGACCGAGATTATTGACCTGCCAGTTAGCAACTTCCCATATCCCTAAACTCAGTGCTTCCATCTAATACTTCTACCTCAACATGAAGTAAGTAGAAAATAACTAGACTTTCCTAGGAAGACACTGAAAACCTCTGAGTGAATGAATATATTTTAAATATAAGATTGGAAAGTTATGAAGCTATCTATTTTCAACCATCAGAAACCAATAATCTTAGCTTATAAACAAAATATTTATCTTGGTTTCTTTTGCTTCAGGTTGAGGGTTTAATCATAAAAAATCTAGCTGCAAGGAACATAAAAAGTAAAAAAAAAGTGAATATTAAACATTATTCATTATAATTATTAATGAAATGATCCCATTTGCCCAATTAAAGCAAAATATCTGATCAAATGCAATGTAGGCAGATGAGTATTGCTGAGAAAATATAATTACAAACAAAATCTTCTCCCAACCCCAAAATCCTCTCCACAAGGGTAATAAAAAAAGAAAACACTTGCATTATTGAATACACATTAAACCAAAATGTGATATGCATGCAGTACAGACCATCTGCTAAGCAATTGCCAAGATGGAAAGGAAACTTAACCCCTTATAGCCAAGCATATACAAACCAGTGCATGCATATTTTCAAGATAAACATTAACTGATCCCCAAGTAAGAGAACTTGATGGTAACATTTATCACAAATAGTTTATCCTAGCTTTACACAGTAATTGGCTTTATCCTGAGGAAAAACAAAGTTCTCATATCTTTATAACAGGTGGTAGTTACACGAATTGGAACAAGGTGCCCACCAAAATTAGGCTCACACCCTTCCATGGAAGCTGGGAAAGTAGGATACTGTTTTCCTTGATGTCTGCATTTTTAAAAGATGGCTCTCAGAGCTTTTAGAAAGACATTCCTGGGTCATAAAGCTGATAAAACACCTATCATATCTTTAAAAGGATGTATACACTTTTCAAAAGGAGGAGAAAATACTTCAATTGCCTAAAGTAAATGCTCTCTGTTCTCACTTATAAATAGGAGCTAAAGAACAATGAGTACATGTGGACATAAACATGAATATAATTGATGCTTGGAATTCCAAAGAAGAGTGAGGGTTAAAAAGTTATCTATTGGATAGAATGTTCACTATTTGGGTGATGGGTACACTACAAGCCCAGACCTCACCATTATACAATGTATCATATAACAAAACCATACATGTACCCCTGAATCTAAAATTTAAAAAATTAAAATTAAAAAAAGTAAATGTTCTCAGAAAAATGGTGGGGGAAAGGAAATAAGTCTCTTCCTTTATTTTCAAAGGGAAGAATTAAACCTCTTATACCGTAAATATGATTTCCCTATAACCTGTAAATAAATACCAAAACTCGCAAAGAACATCAAAACTGTGAAAGTATTTGTCATTGAATTAAGCTGTATAATTTCTTCTCTCATCTCTGGAAAAGCAACACCATGGACATACTTGGATGTGTTCATAATTTGCCTCTCCTGTGTATGGACAAACTGATAATCATCTTTTTTTTTTTTTTTTAGACTGAGTCTTGCTTTATCGCCCAGGCTGGAGTGCAGTGGTACGATCTCAGCTCACTGCAGCCTCTGCCTCCTGAGTTCTAGCAATTCTCCTTCCTCAGCCTCTCAAGCAGCTGGGATTACAGGCGTGCGCCACCACACCCAGTTGATTTTTGTATTTTTAGTAGAGACGGAGTTTCATCATGTTGGCCAGGCTGGACTCCTGACCTCAGGTGAATCACCCAACTTGGCCTCCCGAAGTGCTGGGATTACAGGTGTAACCACCAGGCATGGCCTGATAATCATCCTAATAGAAGTAGCCTCCATGGTTTGTAATCCCTTTCCCTAGTTATTAAATTCTTACTCTAAATGGCTGATATCTAAAGGTGGTATTATAATGGTTTGCTTTCCTTTTGCTGCTCATTATCATCATCATTGCATGAATTATAACACGCATTCAAGCTTTACACAGTGCACATCCTTATCCACAGTCATCCAACTAATTAATTCTTTTCCATGTCAACATGACTCATACAAGCAACATATTTCATTGATCATAGTGGTTAATTCAGCCTGTGATTCAATTGAGGCTACTCAGGGAATATTTAATTTTTGAAAAGAGATTCCCCCATCCAATATACTCACAATATTTGAAGTACTTACATCTACCTCATATTTTCCAGTGCTTTTTGACTTTGGAAAGTGTCCTGGACTTCACTGTACATTAAGAACAATGAGTATGACGTAAGGGAAAATTACAAGTTTCAAAGTTTTGTAAGGTGTAATGGCATATTTTACAGCAATGCTGAGATTATTGTACTCCCTAAAGGGAATTAAAAATACAGTTATACATCTTTTGATAGATTGAAATAAATTGCATTAGATAGCCAATACAATTTTTGTGACTCTCTGTTTCTTTCTCTTTTTTTGGAAGAAGGATACTTTGACAATTCAGATATTTGCTTCAGATCTTCTTCTTGTGTCTAAAAATTAAGGGTTCCCCCCCCCCAAAATGGCGTAGACATTGTAATACCAGAATATCTGGTCAGTATAGTAAATTGTCTTATCTTTTAGCCATATCTTTATACATTCTGACTTGACTTTTTTTTTTTTTTTTTGAGACGGAGTTTCGCTCTTGTTACCCAGGCTGGAATGCAATGGCGTGATCTCGGCTCACCACAACCTCCGCCTCATGGGTTCAGGCAATTCTCCTGCCTCAGCCTCCTGAGTAGCTGGGATTATAGGCACGCGCCACCATGCCCAGCTAATTTTTTGTATTTTTAGTAGAGACGGGGTTTCACCATGTTGACCAGGTTGGTCTCGATCTCTCGACCTTGTGATCCACCCGCCTCAGCCTCCCAAAGTGCTGGGATTACAGGCTTGAGCCACCGCGCCCGGCCTGTTTTTGTAATTATCCATTTGGTGACCCATTTAACCTAGTCTAAACTGCAAGGACCGAAGGTCCACATGGACAAATCCCAGTATGCCAGGGATTGGAAAGCTAAACCTATGGGCCAAATCCAGCCTGCTTCCAGTTTTTTATATGACTTGCAAGCTAAGAATAGGTTTTATATTTTTAAATAGTTGAAAAAAATATGAGAGTCATACTCATGACACATGAAAATTATATGAAGAGCTAGACTATATTACGGTGATAAGGTTCTGAATGGCCTTATCGCCATCCCTCAATATATTAATTGAGGGAGACCATATAGTTCATGGAAAGAGGATGATCTTTGCAACTTGAAAAACCTGAAACTCTTGAGCTAAGCCTTGGCACATTCCTGCTATGCTATCTTGAATATTTATTTAACTTTTTACTATTCTCATATATAAATCTACATAATAATACCAACTATACAAAGTTAGTTTTGAGAATTAAATAAAATTATATGCAATGTACGTGTGACAGAACAGTTTCCTGTTCTCTTTAGTATAATAGACTGAACAATGAGAGAAAATCAATTTTGGCGAGACAAGACTGTTTGTCTTATGGAAGTTTCTTGTGAGGGATTAAATAAACTTAAACTTACTTCTATGAGGGGTTACAAAAACCTCACCTACATGAGTCTTCCTCAGCTTTCCTGGTCTAGATAATAAATTATACTGTTGCTATTTTGTGTAAAACTGTGTCCCCTAAAGAAATAAGTTGTAGTTCAACTCCCAGTACACCAGAATGTGATCTTATTTGGAAATAGCGTCATTGCAGGTGTAAATAGTTAAGGTGATGTTATCCTGGAATAGGAAGGCCCCTAATCCAATATGACTTGTGTTCTCATAAGAAGATGGCCATGTGAAGACATACAGGAAGAATGTCTTTTTGCAATAAAGGCAGGGATGGGAGTTATGCAGTTGCAACCCAATGAATACCAAACATTACCAGCAAACCACAGGAAGCTAGCAAGAGGAGAGGAAAGATTTCCTAGAAGTTTCAAAATAAGCATGTTTTCAGACTTCTAGCCTCCCAAAGTATAATACAACAAATTTTTGTTGTTTTTAAGACACCCAGTATTTTGTTACAGTGGCCCTAGGCAACTACTACAGTCACTACAACCTATTGCCTTCTAATAAACATGCATATCTAATAGTGAGACTCAGTAGACTCAGAGAAGCTTGACCAACAGGAAATGACAGAGAGACAGTGTAGCAAACACTTATTGGTGACTGAAGTGATTGGAACCAAGTCCCATAGAAAGCTTTCCCAAATTCTTGTGTAGTTTTTGGAACATAAGCTGGGGTAATGTGTGGGAAATGAGAGCTGCCGTATGGGTCTCCTTAAACTTGGAGTTCCTTCTCTATATCTTTTTACCAGCATTTTCCAGAGCTTTACTCTAGAGCTCTAAATTTCAAGAACTCTAGACTTAAGGCTCTGACCAGCAAGCTTTTGGTATGTAACAAACAAAAAGGTGTCAGTTATTCCTCCCTCTATCAAAAATTACATTAGAGAGAGACCCAATCCAACTATGACAAAGAAAGTTCTCTAAATAACTGGACAAATAACTAATTCAATTTGCTTTAATCTGTAGTCTTCAAATGTGTAAGTTCTATACCCAATTTGATAAACCAATATAAATTTATTTTTCCACAGAATAATCTTAAAAAGCAACCCTAATCCTTCATCCTATAGCCTAGCCTGTTGTACTTACCTGCAACTGAGAATATAAACACAAGTCATTACATGTTTTACTAAACTATAAATGTTTTAACAAAAGTAGTATAGTTATAGGTCAAATATTCAATCAGATCTTTTAAACTATTGATTTCATAGCACAGATTATTTGTAGAAATATATTTAATTTATATATTAAATTATTTTTCTATTTATTTACAAAAACATTTTTAGCTTTAGTTTAGAAAAAATAAATTTCTTGGTTATAGAAAAAAAGAGGGCTGATTTCCTTCCCAAAATATAACTCCAAGTTGCCTTGAAATACATTTTTGGTGGCAGATTTGGGATTGTAAGCTCCATTTTCCTATTCTCAGATACTGTTGACAATACATTCTTTTTATCTAATGGTTAATCAATAATTAACAACTGCTAAGACCAATATAGAGTCATCTATACTTTATAAAGTACTTCCTTAATCACCTTAAAATAATTTAAAAAGCTGTTTTCTGTTTATATACAGTATTAATTTCAAATGGCTTCAAAATATTTTTATACTTGAAATTTGTAATTATTTTCTTCTGAATTATACATTTATCAGACATATCACACAATAAATAACTAAAAGGAATGGTTCCACTTTGAATAAATATGGCACCTTGATTGCATATATATACATACACTCATACTCATTTGAAAATAAACTTCTATTCTGAAATTAGAAATGTAAAATTCAGAATTTGTTCATTTATCAAACTAAAAACGGTTTGAAAAAGAAAAAATAATTCCTTCAGCATTTATTTAAATGTTTGCAATTTTTTATGCAGGTTTTACTGATAGAAGATTTTACTTCTTAGCAAAGAATTACATAATGTGTAGTTGTCAGGAGAAAATTAATTTTACCTTGATTAATTTGTATTTCTCAGAATCATAGTTTTGGAAATTTATTCCAAGTGGAATTTAACCATGTAGTATTTGAAAGCAGATCACTCAAATAGACTAGACAAGGCTTAAATTGAATCATAACCTACTAATAATATATAATATTTAAAATGTCTTCTAGAATCAATGAGGTAGTTTGAAGGCAGATTTTTAAAACAGGTATCAAGCATGCTATAAATTTGTTGGTTGAATTCTATGAATTCTTATTTCCTTCAAATAGGTTCCCAAAACACTAAGTTATATAATAGCTATATTAAACAACTGCAAATGTCATTTGTGAGAAAGATAATTTGGTTCCATTTATTAACATTTGATTAAAATAGCACTTGCTTAAAAAAAATCTGCATTTGGCAGATATTTTCATACTACCTCCTTCAAATACTGATTTCTTTTTGCTTTATGATATTTCAAAGAACTCCAAAGAAAAACCAGCTCAGTACTAAAAACAAAAAAATAATGAAAAATCTGTAATTCTATGGGTTGATGGGTTAATGTAGAAAGGAAACCATGGATATCTAAGTGTTAAACTTGTAGACAATTCTCAGTAGTCAAAAGGCATATGAGTTATTTCTTGTAATAAATGGTTTAAGCTGAAGGGTGACAGGGTTAAGGGAATCTGTTGTCCCTAGTATTTTAACACATGAGGGTATTTATTTGTTAATTCCATTCCGTAGAAAGACGGTTGTTATGGAGTAATATGTATTCTTGGTTTTGTGCTTTGATTTTCTTTTAAACCAATATTCTATTTCCTGATTATCTTTCTTAATTTTCAAGCTTTATATTCAAACGTTTCACCAATATAGTTACCATTAATTTATAGGATCTTTTAATATTGATTTTTTTCTAAACTTCAGAAAGCCTTTATAAAAATAATAAAGCATATATATATATACACACATACATATTTCTCTTTCTGACTTTTTAATTATCTAGTATTAACATCTAATCAATCTAATCATATTTATATTTAAAACAGCAATATTCTTTTTCTGATTGATAAATTTTCATTGGGAAAATTTGTAAATTAATAGAAAAACACAAAGAAGAAAATAAAATCATTCTAAATAGTACCACATAGAAGTATGCACTGTTAACAAGTTTTGGTGCTCTTTCATATAACATTTTGACAGTGACACTTTTAGTTAGTATCATATGTATGGGTTGCATATTTGTCTTAATACTTTTGACATCATTAAATGTCATTAAGTAATTTATACTGGCAGCTTAGTTTTTCTTTATATAGAAGTATGATAATTTATACAATTTATGATTTGTTTTTTCTAGTTTTTCTATGGTACAAATAGCCCTCTAATGAATACCCTTGTCAGTACATATTTATATATATTCACCTAGAATAAATTTCTATAAATAGAGTCAGTACCTTGAAGGGTATGATAATTGTTAAGGTTCTTAATAAGTGCTATAAAATTCTTCTTGTTTATTCATTTTATTACATGATAGCTGTATTTTGTTTATTTTAATGTGTATTTGGTATTTCATTATATAAACATGTTATATATTCTTTATCCATGCAACTTGTTTCTGTTTGGAACTACAAAACTATCATGAGTTGTGCTAGTCTGCATTTCTGTTGGGTGTAATCCTAGGAATGAAATTGCTGGGTCATGCTGTGTGAGTATCTTCAACATGTGTGTATAATGCCAACTAGTTTTCCATAATGGTTATGCCATTTTTCATTTCCACTATGTAAAAATGTTATTGTGACACATATTCACCAGCACTTAGTCTTGTGAATCTTTTTTGTAGTCCTTCTTAGGGTTTATAATAATAGACTTATTTAAATTTACATTTACGTTAACAGGCTGATTGTGAAACTTCTGCTCATACTCCTTACCAATTTTTCTCGTGTTTATCTTTTACTAATTTACTTATAGGCATTCTTTTTCATGGTGAATATGGGCCTTTTGTTTTGTGTACGTGTTGTATTTTCCCATACTTTGTGCTTCATCTTTTTTCTTTTCTTTTTTTTTTTTTTTTTTTTTGAGACTGAGTTTTGCTCTGTCACCAGGCTGGAGTGCAGTGGCACAATCTCAGCTCACTGTAACTTCCGCCTCCTGGGTTCAAGCAACTCTTCCACCTCAGCCTCTGGAGTAGCTGAGACCACAGACCATGCCACCACATCCAGCTATTTTTTAAAATATTTTTAGTAGAGATGGGGTTTCACCATGTTGGCCAGGATGGTCTTGATCTCAACCTCATGATCTGTCCACCTCGGCCTCCCGAAGTATGTGCTTCATCTTTATACTCAGTAGTGGTTTTGTTGTTGTCGTTGTTGGACAGAGTTCTTAGTTGTAATGTGATCCAAGAAAATGTTTCTTTTCTTTATGGTTGGTATTGTTTATATCTTGTATAGGATGACTTTTCTACCCTTAGATCATGAGGATATCCTTTCATGTTATCCATCAGACCCTCACTATTCAATACAGTATCTACCAGCTAGTGAATATTTAAAATAAAATTAAAATTGAAGAAACATAAAAATTCAGTTTCTTATTTTCACTAGCTAAGTATCAAGGGCTCAATAATTACATATGGCTAGTGGTTACCATATTGGACAGTGCAGTCATAAAAAATTTCCATCAACATTGAAATTTCTATTGGACAGCAGTGTCTTAGAAACTTTCTTGTTTTAACTTTCACATTTAGATCTACAGCCAATCTCAAATTGATTTTTATTTTTGGTATGCTGCATATGTCAAGTTGTGTTTTTTTAATTCCATATGGATATTCAATTATCTTAGCACCATTAATTGAAAGTAATTTCATTTATCTACTACTCTGTTACACCAAATTTGATTTAGAAGTGTATGAATATGCATAGGACTATTTCTACTACATTTTTTCATATTTGTGTTAATATGACACTGTCCAAATTTCTTTTATTTTTTTAGACAGAGTCTCCCACTGTCGCCTGGGTGCTAGAATGCAGTGGCGTGATCTTGGCTCCCTGCAACCTCTGCCTCTTGTATTCAAGTGATTCTCCTGCCTCAGCCTCCTGAGCAAGTGGGATTACAGGTGCCTGTCACCATGCCTGGCTAATTTTTTATATTTTTAGTAGAGATGGGGTTTCACTATGTTGGTCAGGCTTGTCTCAAACTCCTGACCTCATTATCCCCCCACCTCGGCCTTCCAAAGTGCTGGGATTACAGGTGACCACCACCATGCCTGGCTAGTTTTTTTTTTTTTTTTTTTTTTTTGAGACGGAGTTTCGCTCTTGTTACCCAGGCTGGAGTGCAATGGCGCGATCTCGGCTCACCGCAACCTCCGCCTCCTGGGTTCAGGCAATTCTCCTGCCTCAGCCTCCTGAGTAGCTGGGATTACAGGCACGAGCCACCATGCCCAGCTAATTTTTTGTATTTTGAATAGAGACGGGGTTTCACCATGTTGACCAGGATGGTCTCGATCTCTTGACCTCGCGATCCACCCGCCTCGGCCTCCCAAAGTGCTGGGATTACAGGCTTGAGCCACCGTGCCCGGTTTTTTTTTGTTTTGTTTTGTTTTGTTTCAATTGAGATGGGGTTTCACTATGTTGGCCATGCTGGCTTTGAACTCCTGACCCTGTGATCTGCCCGCCTCAGTCTCTCAAAATGCTGGGATTACAGTTGTGAGCCACCATGCCCACTCTGATACTGTCTTAAATTCTAAATTACTGTGGCTTCGTTGGTAGGTGGTAGTATAATTCTTCCCATTTTGTTCTTCTTCAAAAATATCTTGGCTTACTTTTGACCATTTGTATTTTCATATAGTCTAGAATCAGCTTGTCAAGCTCTATAAAAATAGTCTGTTTGAAACTCAATTGGTATTCCACTGAATTTATATCTCAGATTGGGAAAACTGATATATTTATAATATTGAGTCTTCTAATCCATGAACATATGTACATTACCTTAGATCTTCTTTGATTTTTCTTCATATCATTTCTTTTTTCTCAGAAAGGATTTGCACATTGATTGAGAGTATTATTCCTAGGTATCTGATGATTTTATTTATTTGTACATTTGATGTCTTTACAAGCAGTATTTTAAAATTTGATTTTCTGTCTGTTTGAGGCTTGTATATAGAAATTTGTTTGATTTGAACATTTGCTTTTTGTCCAAAAACTTACAAACTATCTTAAGTCTAAAAATGCCTTTGCAAATTAACTTGGATTTTCTACATATACAGTTCTATAATTTGCAAATTATGACAGTTTTAATTATTTTCAGTCATTTTTTTCTTTATATTTTAAATTTGCTTACCTTATTCACTAGAACCTCTTTAGCACCTAGAAGTCAGTAATGATAGTAATGCTACTTGTTATTGTTCTTATTTCTAATCTTAAAGGAATAATTTTAAAATCACACAACTCAATTATGATATTTGCTGGGTTTCTTGTTTAGCTTTATGTTATGGAAACTTTCTAACACATATCAAAGTAAGCAGAATAACATAAGGAACATATATGTTTCCTTCCCCCAACTTCAAAAATTAGCATCGTCCTGCATTCTCATTTGATCAATGCCTGCATCCATTCTCTAAACCTTCACTTAATTATTGTTTATAAATCTTGCTTTTTAAGATAAAATGTATGTATATTGAAATGCTCAACTATTAGCCATATGGTATTGACAAAGGGATACACTGCAGCTTTCTTCAGAAACTTCTCTCATTGTTCCTTCCCAGTCTGCTCCTTCCCCTTTCACCTGCCAGTGGCAGCCAAACTTGTGATTGTTTTCAAGTTAGATTTTTTTCCCCATTTTTGACTTCATATAAATGGAATATACAGTATTACTCTTTTGCTCAATATCATGTTGAAATTTTTAAAAGTTAACATTATTAGTTTTCTCCTTTTTATGGTTATGTAATACTCCATTGTATGAACTTAATACAATTTATTGATCTATTTTGTTGTTGGAGTCTCTGTTTCCAGTTTGAGGTTATTAACAATAAAAGTGCTAGAAACATGGTTGTCCAAGTATTTTTGTGGAAGTACATTTTCATTTCTCTTTAATAATTACCTAAATCCAAAATTGCTGATATACATTGACCTTTATATGAGACTATCAAGACTTTTTTTTTTTTTTTTTTTTTTTTTTGGATAACTAAATTGGTTGTAACATTTTTACACCTCTACCAGCCATATAAGAGAGTTCTGATTTTAGTCATTCTGGTGTGTATTTAGTGATATTTTGTCGTTTTAATTTGCATTTTCTTAATGACTAATGATTAACACTTTTCTTGTGTTTATTGGGCATGCATATACCTTCTTTTAAAAACTACTTATTAAAGTCTTTTGCTCCATTATTTCCTGGGTTATTTTTCATATTATATGTAGTCTGAATGTAACTCCACTGGTGGATACACATTTCTTGTATATGGTTTCAATACTCAATTTGTCAATGCTGCTTTTTGATGTGCAGAGGTTTAAATTTTTATGAAGTCTAATTTATCATATTTAAATCATATGTTTAATAATTTGAGCGTCCTGTCTAATAAATATTTGCATACATGGAAGACCATGAAAATACTCTGTTTTGCTGTATTTTGGAAATTTTATGCTTAGATCTACAAAGAAACTTGATTTTTGTGCACAGTTTGAGATAGTATCTAGATTACTTTTTTCTCATATCCAGTTTTCCAGCACTGATGTTGAAAAGATTCTCCTCTCTCTATTTAATGCTTTTGTATCTTTGTTGAAAATTACTTGATCTTCCAAGTGTGAGAGTCTATGTAGGATTATCTTACAATTGATTTATATTGTCATTGTACTCTCAGACCTTGCTACACTCACTTATTAGTTTATTATAGTAAATGTTTTATTGATTTCTTAAAATTTCCAAATATATCATCATTTCATTTCTAAATTCTTCCTTTGCAAACTATGCTTTTTGTTTCTTTTTCTTGTCTTAGTTTGATTGCTAAAGTCTCCAATACATTGTTAAACATAGTGAGAGCAAGCATACCTTCCCTATGACTGGTCTTAGAAGAAAGCATTCAGCATGTCATCATTCAGTATAATGTTTGTGTAGTTTTTTCATAATGCCTTATATGCCAGACTGATAAATTTTTATTGGTAATGAGTGTTGCATTTTGAAAAATTTTTTCTGCCTCCATTGAAATAATCATATAGGATTTTCTCTCAAACTGGTCATCATATGGCATCATTTTATACATATATATTCGATTCAATTTGTGATATAGTTTGGATGTTTGTCCCTCCAAATCTCACTTTGAAATTTGATCCCCAGTACTGCAGGTGGAGCTTAGTGGGAGGTGTTTGGGTCATGGGGGCAGATCTTTCATTAAGGGCTTGGTAGCCTCCCAAAGGTAAGGAGTTCACACCAGATATGGTTGTTTAATAGAGCTCTGGGACCTCTCACTGCTCTCTTTCTCTCTCTCTCACCGTGTGACACACTGGCTCCCTTTTACCTTCCACCATGACTGCAAGCTTTCTGAGGCCCTTAGCAGGAGCACATGCCAGTGTCATGCTTCTTGTGCAGCTTGCAGAACTGTGAGCTACAATAAACGTCTTTTAAAATTACCTAGCCCCATGTATTCCTTTATCGTAATGAAAATGGGTGAATATAATTTGATCATGTTTTGCTAAATTTTTCTATTGTAATGAGTAAAAGTGGTCCATAATTTTCTCTTCGTGTAATATCTTTCTTAGTTTTCTTACTAAGGTTATATTATACTCATAAAATGAGTGAGAATTATTCTTTTCTACTGTATTTTCTGAATGTGCTTGTTTTTCTGTAAAATCAGTATTATAGTAGTCCTCATTTATCCATGGAGGATACCAAGTCACTGTGTGGCTGCCTGAAACCATCAATAGTAATAAACCTGACTGCCATTTCCAATGTATTCCATCCACAAATTGAATGTCTTTTCCATCTTAACTAAGAACTTATCATGCAGTTTGGGGTGCAACAGCAAAAACTAGCAGAAATTTCTTTTTCCCTCTTCAGAAATTCACATGTATTTTTTTCTTACTGTAGATCTTAACCACTTCAGCATACAATGTTTTTCCTTCCTTAAGCTGAGAACGTTCACCTTTGACTTAAAGGAAGGAGTTTACAGATTCTCTTTGGCAGGTTTGAACTAGCAACATCACTACTCTTGTGCTTTGGGGCCATTATTAAGTATAATAGGGTGAGTTGAACACAAGCACTGTGATGCCTCAACTGTTGATCTGATAACTGACATGGCTACCAAGTGACTAACAGTTGGGTAGCGTAGACAGCATGGATACACTGGAAAAAGGGATGATTAAGTCCCTGGCCTGATGAAGTAGGATGGTGCAGAGATTTTTTTTCAGCTACTTAGACTGGCATACCATATGAAACCTACAAATTGTTTATTTCTAGAATTTCCCATTTAATATTTTTGGACCATGGCTGACCATGAGAAATTGAAACCACAGAAAGCTAAACTGTAGACAAGGGAAGGCTACTATATTTATTCCTTAATTAGTTGATGCAATTTGTGAGTCAGGCTAGCTAGGTCTTAGGTTTTGTTTTGAAGAGATCTTTTAATAACGATTTCCATTTTATTGTTAGATATAGAGGAGCTGCTCCTTGTTATTGCCAGGTGGGATTAGAAGCCCAGGGTCCTCTTGAAGCTTCCACTATTATCTCCTTGGTGAAAGGGATCATAGTACCTCATTTGTGCTGCTCACATGTGGGAGTGAGTGATGTCCCCACTACTTCTGGGTGATGGTGAAAGTCCTGATTGTCTACTAGGTCACTATTGATACTACCCCAGCGAAGAGTGGAAATAATCCCTCCTTACTGCTGGATGGAAGTGGATGTTCAGACTCCTGATAGGGTCTCCACTGGCCCTGGAGGTGGGATTTTATACCACCTGGTGAAATGGAAGTCTAGGTCTCTACTCACTTTCTTTGACACCACCCCAGTAGAAAGGTTGGGTCCCCACTTGTCCTTGCTAACATAAATAGGGGCAAAGCTATAGCCTTATTCACGGGATTTTGCCTGAGTAGAGTGGCTATTTTCTATAAGTTTTTTAGTTAGTTTGTTTGTTTTGCCATATAAGGGTCTCCCTTTCCTGATCCTTGTTAGAGAGGGAAGGCTTTAGTGGGGGCTGGTTTTTACCTGTGTGTGTTGGTATTTACAAGTTGCTAGCTCCTTTAGCTTCAGGCATGGTACATATGTGACAAAAAGAAAAACTGAGAGGGACAGGTGCAGTGGCTCACACCTGTAATACTAGCACTTTGGGAGGCCAAGGTGGGCAGATCCCTTGAGGTTTGAAGTTCAAGACCAGCCTGACCAACATAGAGAAACCCCATCTCTACTAAAAATACAAAATTAGCTGGGCATGGTGGTGCATGCTTGAAATCCTAGCTACTACGGAGGCTGAGGCAGGAGAATCACTTGAACCTGGGAGGCGAAAGTTGCAGTGAGCTGAGATTGCCCCATTGCACTGCAGCCCGGGCAAAAGCAAAACTCCATCTAGAAAGAAAGGAAGAAAGGAAGGAAGGAAGGAACAAAAGACCGAGGAACTCACAATCATGTCAATCAAAAAACTTGTTTGGGAAGACATTAAATTTTGGATTATTTTGAGGAAAATATCTTCTTTACAAGCTGAATTTCTCCATTCAGAAAAAGATATACCAGGTTACACTGTACACAATAGTCAATATTTTAATATGTTGATGATCTATATAAACTTCAGTTGCATTTATTTAATTTTCAAGGTTAAATTTTTTTGAATACAGCACACTAGTAGGGAAATGTGATGTTTATCCTTATCACAGCAATTTTTTTCTCTTCTTTTAGATGGAATGCTTAATCCACTGAAATAATGTCTGAATATTTCTCAACATCTAACGTCCATATGAGCAGTTTATAGGTTCCCAAACCTGTACATCATTGCCTGCATAATACTGGAATATTGGGCTAACCTTATATTGTGCTACAATTAAGCAAAGGAATATGAGAGAAATGTCTACCCAGCACTCTTGGATGGTTTCTCGACGAAACCAAGTGGTATTAAGATTCTGAATACACGTTCAAACGGATATTCAGAATTGGCAAAAATGAAGTAGACAGTTTCTAGTACAAATAAGCTGACTTGACTTAGAAACTGTTCCAGCTACTGTGTTTGACTATGTCACTGCATAAATGAGATATTGCCAGCTTGATAGTTTCAGTTCAAACTTCTCAAACAGCTGCTGCATTTTAGCTGATGCCAACTCACATGAAAGAGCCAGTGTTTGAATTCTTTCAGATCTAGTAAATTCACCAGACTGCCCCTCCAATTACTAAGACTTCTCATCTGGAACACATCTGGATAGAGTCCAGAAGAGAAAATATTCTGGTAAATTAGCTTTTCTACTAAGTTTTAATATTAATTGACCACTCATTCCTCATACTTTTTAAAAATCATACTTGAGATTTAAACCTATTTATTTATCCAGCTAGAAATGAAAAGTAAATCTTGACAAAGGAAGAATGGCCACTTGATTTCTATCAGACTCACCCAAATATCCACTTGTCACCTATAAAGGGAACATGTTCCTTAAGGTCTTGTTTTGTTTCCTGATAAACTACGTAAGATCTACCTCTTTATTTTCATCAGTCTCTGGGAGTGTTTGAGATCTGTACTTATGTATTTTGATTTTTAAAAAGTTTGTACTTGTTCTACATTTCTCAATCATGCAAGTAGGATCTTTTGGTGAGTTTGACGAAACTCTATTGAGAGTGACTGAAAAATTAGTTATGTTCTTTTGGACCATTTATTTCCCAACAGATACACCAATTTAATTGGAAAGGTTTTATTGAGTTTATTTCAATGGAAATATTTGAGAAATTCCAGGATTTCTTCATACTATACCATATTTTATCTGTACTATACCATTAATATCATAACATGCATACCCCATCAGGCTTGCTTAATTGGATTCACTGGCTAGAAAATTGTTATATTCTATCATCTTTGTCTACAGAGTTGTAAAAAGGAGTATGCTGATGACATAGTTTTGTAGTCAAATGTAGAAGTGTTTCAATAAAAACTGCTCTGCTAGCTAATTATTGTCAGAAAGGATAATTTTTAAATTCAAATGATCATTTTAGGCAGCTATTGTCTAACATTTAATTGGTATATATTTATGTATTCTAGAGAGTAGCTAAAATAATTTAGATACTTAGAGATATATTTTGAAACCTGTTCTTTTTGGACTGCTTCACTACTTGAAATTTTGCAACTGAATTTTTAATGATTATGATGGGTGTTTAAAACACTTTTGATGTTTCAAGGTTAAAATGTTCATATGATACTGTATAAGCCCAAACATTGAGGTTATGATCACCGCTTAGTCCAGTATTTGAACAGCTTCAGAGTTAGAGTTGGAGAAAATATTGGCCTTGCTCATACACACAGACTTGTCTTATCTGGAACCATGAGTGGGATGGCCTTCTACTTAGGCATGTATGCTGATTAAAGCATCTTATTTTCATATTTTCAAACCAGACTTCAACTGTTTGCCATAGCATATGATCTGAGTTGTTACCTTAGATGATCTACAATTAAGTTTCATATAAATTTACCTTAAAGAAAAGCAGTTTTTTATTTTAGGCATTTAACATTTTATCCTTGAATCAAATTATGCCATCAATAATCTACAATGCTGACCTACACACTTTAGGTAATTTACAGAGTTTTAAAACTGAATTTTTATTTGATGTTGTTTTAACATCCATTGAGGTATATCATGGGTGTAATCCAAGGGTCAACACTTCCTACTGGACTATGATTATAAAGGACATTCTAAGTTAAGATAAATTTCAAATTTTGCTGGCTGGCTTTGCAGCCTTGGCTAGCACAGCAACAGGCTCTCTAGCTCCCTGAAAGTATCACATCCCCACACTACTCCTTACTACCTAAAATATCTAAGTCCTGAGGAGTAAACGCCTGAGGAATAAACAGCTGAGCTGCTGTATCAGGAGCTATCACTCATCAGAACTGACCTTCAAGATGTCTTAGTCTCTCTGCTCTACCAAGCATAGTATTTGTTTGCTTGTGACCTGTGCCATGAGGTTTTCTATACTACCCCTTCTGCTATTCCACATATGGGATCTCTGAGCCCCTTAGGATGCCAAAGCTGGTGGGTAGTCTATAACAGCACTAGAGAAAATGAGCCTTATTTTTATGTCTTACATTATGTTGGAGGAATTTTAAAGTAGTATTGCTTGAACCACAGTGAATTACACAAATAGCTATTTCAGTGTTATTTATTAGCTTCTATGTTTGTAGGATCTAAACCAGGCATCCCCAAACTTTTTACACTGGGGGCCAGTTCACTGCCCCTCAGACCGTTGGAGGGCCGCCACATACTGTGCTCCTCTCACTGACCACCAATGAAAGAGGTGCCCCTTCCTGAAGTGCAGCGTGGGGCGGGACAAATGGCCTCAGGGGGCCACATGCGGCCGTGGGCTGTAGTTTGGGGACGCCTGAATGTGAATAAGAACATGATCACGAAATTTTCCTGCTTCTGCCACCTTGACAATAACTAATGTTGGCTTGCCTCTTTCAGAGTTATGTGTGGTTTCTGTAGAAGATTCTTATATACCTAATGGAAATACTATCCGTTTTTCTATTCTGGACACTACGCTCATGACTGCTAAGCCTCCCTACCACATGATATGCAATGCAGAGAAGGGGAAGAGTGGATGCCTCTCTTCTTAAGTACTTGATGTGCTTTGCATCATGGAAGTTTTAAAACTTGTTCCCATAGTCAAATGAAGTCGTTTATGAACACAGCTCATTTTTACGGTGCCACCCTCTCCCCATCAAGCCCCCATCACCAAGTCAAGAATGAGACTGTGGCTTTAATAACCTTTTATTTTCTATGTTGGTCTAACTGGCTAGTATTCCAGCACCAAGGCAAATCTCTTATTCACCCACAACACAAAGGCACCCAAGCAGAACATCACATGCAAATCAGTGCCCACAAGGTCACAGGGTTATAGGCTCCGGAAACAGCTACTCATTTTGGGTTCAGTTAGAAGTTTAGTACCTGGCAGGAACATATAAGTTGCGCAAGCGATAACTAAAGAAACCAGAATCTGTTGCCTGTAGCTCTGCTTTCCCTGGTTCTCTTTCCATCAGCTGCGCTTGTATTTCTGACTTTCCATTTGGTATAGTCCCATGCTTTTTTGTGGAATCAACTGCTTTAATTTCTCCTATCTGTTGTAATATTTCTCAGATAATGCAGGCTAACTCCCTGAATGATGTTGAAGGCCCTTTCTCCTAACTGCCCACAATTCACATTGCTGTGCCTTTCTGGCCTTGGAGGTTTGGTGACCAAACTTGCAATGGCAGACACGATGGCAGGCACATCGTAGGGGCCTGATGAATGTTTGCTGATGATTCTGAGTTTAGTACCAAATAATGAGTTACTTTATTTCATTACAGAATCACACTGTTCTGTAGCTGTTTCTTATCCAGTCTGTCACTCTAAATCACTGAACTACATTCCTCAAGGCTTTGTCCAAGCTACAACCTGACTGTAAATTAGACATCTTCGGAAAATGTTTTAAACTTTTTCATGATAATAGTTATTTGGGAGTTGAAGAGGAGGCATAGGTGTTGTGACACTGGTATTATGTGACAATGAATATACCCTTGTTAATATAAATTCAAATTAAGGCTCAAATGTCATACTCAGTGGGTAGAAAAGGCTGAGCCAGCATTGGCTTTTCTAGATCTAGATAAGTACAAAAAGCAGCCTTCTTGGAAGACATGTGCAAATGTGAATTAAATATGTTCTCGTTACAATCAAATACATAGGAAGTAAACCTGTTTATGTCTTCAAATATGAATGGCATTTCTATGTAACTCCTTCTTATAAGAGGTACTGATTATCTTAGAATTATCACAATTTACTTTTCAAAGAACATTGCTTGTATTTGTAACACCAATTATAAAACTAAGTGAGCATCAGTAGCACTTAAGAGTATCCCTATCACTTGCAGACCTGAAAAAATATCTACATTCACTGCATGACATTAACAAATTATGCTACTTGCAAGACAGTAGCAACTGACCATTTACCCTATTTAGGCTTAGACATTGCACACCCTTTGGAAACCTGCCCCACCAAATTCTAAAACTTTTTCATGATAGTAGTTATTTGGGAGTTGAAGAGGAGGAGTAGGTGTTGTGTCACTGGTATTATGTGACAATGAATATAGCCCTTATAGACCTTAATCACTTAAAAATATTCTGCAATGTTAGATGTGCCACTTCTGTATTGAATTGCAGACTCTTTACCTGCAAAGACATTATCTTCTACCTCTCCACTCTGTTCACAGTGGCATCGACAACATTCATTTGGCAGCTTCCAAACAAACACCATTGACTGTACTCCTCCTGAAATATAACACTTCTCCAGTTTAGATATATTTGTATTGATTTATTAATCCCATAAATCAGAAATTCTTAATTTGTGGTTCATGGATAAAATTCAAGTGTGTGATTTTATGTGGGGAAAGACTGACATTTTTATTTTCATAAACTTCTACCAAAATTTAGCATTTCCTTCGATTATGAAGTTAGACAACAGCACATACTAATATTAATGGTAGCTAAAACTATAACCAACAGAAAGCAGAGGGGATTTTATATCATATTACTGTCATTTCTGATCTTTAAGTATCCTTTATACTCAAAACTATTTGAAATGATGTGGGGGATAGCACCAGCTCCACTAGATTATATGAGATCATAGTTGTTTGTTTACAGATGCTAGTGTAAACTGGCTGCCAACCTGTGGGCAGGTGTGCCTGATGATCCCTTAGGCATATACCCATAAAGTTGCATATGTTAACAGCAGTGATTCAGACACATGCATTACTTTCTAGTATCCCTGTCTGCAACTGTTTATTGATCAATATTGGAATAAAGTTAGTCAAAGCCCACCTTGGCCGGGCGCGGTGGCTCAAGCCTGTAATCCCAGCACTTTGGGAGGCCGAGGCGGGTGGATCATGAGGTCAAGAGATCGAGACCATCCTGGTCAACATGGTGAAACCCCGTCTCTACTAAAAATACAAAAAATTAGCTGGGCGTGGTGGTGCGTGCCTGTAATCCCAGCTACTCAGGAGGCTGAGGCAGGAGAATTGCCTGAACCCAGGAGGCGGAGGTTGCGGTGAGCCAAGATCGCGCCATTGCACTCCAGCCTGGGCAACAAGAGCAAAACTCCGTCTCAAAAAAAAAAAAAAAAAAAAAGCTCACCTTACACTGCAGTGTTCTTACCCAAGCTAAGTAAAAGCAGCCTATACAAATGATGTCTTTTAAAAACTTAATTTAACTTTTAACTTGTCTTATATGTTTATTCTTTATAAAGTAATATATATTATACAATTTATTAAACATTTTCTTAAATCATTTTGTATGACACAAAGCTTTCAATGAATATTTGTCCCAGGGACTAGAAAATAATGGATTTGGAAGCAAGTCCAGATCGCTTACATCAGTGACTACTCAGATCATTGATTAATAAACCTTTTTATTTTTCCTTGTTATCTTCTTCTAATTAATTAGTTTTTCACAATGGAATAAAATTTTGTAACCCTGTGTTAGTACTGTGCCAAGGATTTCACGAAGACTGCATTGTATGGCTACTTGTAAAGATTTTCAGCTTTGAGAAGGGAAAATTGCCCTTTGCAGCTATTAACCTTTCAAAAAGTAGATAGAACAGCAAATGGTAAAAATAGGAAAGTACAATTAAACCAAATATTTGGCTTATAGACCAAAGCAACCATTTTCTCAAAGAACTGAGATCAATGAAACCGATTTTGAGGTATAGACTTATTTATTTATTTAACTTTTAAGTTCAGGGGTTACATGCACAAGTTTGTTACATAGGTGAACTTATGTCATAGGGGTTTGTTGTACGGATTATTTCATCACCCAGATATTAAGCCTAGTAGTTATTTTTCCTGATCCTCTCCCTCCTTCCACCCTTCACCATCTGATCACACGCTAAGGAACAGAGATTTTATGATCCTTTTAATTGTGTACACAATTTAAGACTGCCATTATTAAGGTATTTATTTCCAAAATCTCTCTGCCACAATAATATCTAGATTTTTTTCCATAAAAATTATCTATTCAGCTTAAGGCTTTAAATTGAACTGAATTCAGTGCCTAGGAAACAGAATCACACAAAGTAAAAAGTCAATTGGTGAGTGATCAACTGAAGCAAAAACCTGTTTGAGACCATTGATTACTATCAAGCTAGATACAAAAGAATCTGCTGAAAGTGGAAGATTTGGTGGCACCATATGGTTGGACACGATAGTTCTGTATAGTTGTTACCCTGACAACAGACTTTGCCATAAATAAACAGTAAGATTATTTACCTGAAGCACAGTGTCACAGTAGAATACTGCAATTATGAAGTTTTTCTGTGGCAGAATTGCTTTTATGAACTCAGGAATCTATTCTGCACCATGTTGTATAATACTGCTTTCCCATAATGTCTTTTTAGAAAGTAAAACTTCAGTTATACACTTAAAGTAAACTATGACAACAGCATCTAGTTTACTAAGAAGTTTCAACAAGTCTTTGAAGATTATATAAAGTAAATAGAACTTAAAACAGAATTTTTCATTCTGGATTTGGTTTTCCTTTCTAGTACACTGACTAGAAATGGCAATTGGACAGAAATCGCAATAGGTTGATAGATTTTTAAAAATCATTTATAATTATAAAAAAATTATAATTTTACTATAATTTTTGTTTAGTTTTCCTTAACATAGAACTATAGTTGAAATGACATCAATTTGGCTCATTTTTCTTTCTTTCATAATATAGAGAACAAATATTTGGAAATCCACTTGCATGTGGCATGGGCCTAAAATTTACATTACATGCTAGTCTTTTTGTTTGTTTGCTTTCCTTCCAAAGCCCCTGGCAATGAGAAAACCATGGAGGTAATATGTAGTTTAAAGACAGAACTCACAGAATTGCCTAATGTTTTGTATGTGGAATGTCAGAGAAATTGTATGATCCAGGATGACTTCACCTTTTGGGTTTGAAACAACTAGGTGTCCAATAACAAAGATTCAAGGAGGAGATTTAGAGCAGAAAAAACAACTTAAAACTAATCTTAGATTATTATCTAGATATCTCAGATTTAGACACCTATTAGACATCTACATAGAGATACTGAGAAGTAATTTGATTATAATGGTAATGAGAGGGATTGAGACTAAAACCCCTCACTGGAAGTCAGTAGCACAAAGATAGTTTAAAGCCAAACCAATGGACAGGATACCTTAGGGAGTGAGTGTCTATACAGAAGAGAAGAGTCCTCAGGCCTAAGACAGGGACTACTCTAAAATGTAAGAACTTTAAATGTGAGAAATTTCTAGCAAAAGACACTGATAAGGAGGGATTACTGAGTCAGAAAAATATCCAGAGAATGTGGTGTAAAGAAATGTTTAAAGAAGACAGTCGGAATCAAGCGCTTCAAATGCTACAGAAAGGTCAAGATGGGAACTAAGAATTGCCCATTGAATCTGTCCAAAAGATCACCAGTGACCTTGATAAGAATTATTTTAGTGGAATAATGAAAAATAAAGCCAGTTGGAATGGTGTAATTCAGATTAGAATGTGAGGAATTTGAAATAATCAATATACACTACTATCTAGAAATGCTACTATGAAGGGGAACAGTTTGATTTAACAAGCTTTGGAGTTTTGCCAAGAAGACCAGGAAAAAGACATTCATGGGTTGTAGTTATTATAGTTGTTTTAGAAAGGAAAATATATACTGCCTTATTCTATTCAGGCTGTTACAGGAAAATACCCCAATCTGGGTAGATTAGAAATAATAGAAATTCATTTCTTATAGTTTGGGAAGCTTGGAAGTCCAAAGTCAAGCTGCTGGCAGATTGGGTGTCTGGTGCTTGTTTTGTGTCATAGATGATGCCTTCTTGCTGTGTCCTCATATGGTGGAAAGATACAAACAAGCTCCCTCAAGTCTCTTTATAAGGGCACTAAGCTCATTCATTAGGAATTAACCTTCATGACATAAACACTTCCCAAAAGCCCCATTAATGCAGGACAGGTGAGTCCCCACATTGGGGCTTAGCCTCGGATAGTTTTCAGTTTTGTCCAGGAGAGAATTCAAGAGGGAGCTGGAGGCATTAGACAGCAATATTTTATTGAACAATACTGCTTTTTGTGGAGCAGGGCTAACTCATAGGAAGTATACCTGGAGTCAGCAGTGTATGAGAGCTTGCAACTATATTTATACTCCTGTGAACCCACTTTCAGTTATGTGAAAATTAAGGGATAAGTAAATGCAAATTGAGGGTTGGGTTAATGTTCTAGGAAAGGATGTTCTAGGAAAGGTGCAATAAATTCCAGGTTGTTGTCACAGAAATGGGTGGCAACTTCCAGGTGGTTGCCACAGCTTTTGTTAAGTGTCAAGGCACTGGTGAGGGTGTCTTATGCTAATGAGCAATGAAGGAAGCTAGAGATTGCTTTTGTCACCACCTGCTGGTTCTTGCAGATCTCTTCACTTTATCTTGTCTGGATCAGATTCTGTTTTGGTCAGTAGAGTTGTGACGAGAAAGCGAGTCCCACCAGTCTCTTATCATAGCTTAATATAATCACATGGGGAGTTGATTTTAATGTATGAATTTAGGATGGATTCAAACATTCAAACCATAACATATAATGTTTTCATTGTGATGGAAATGATCCAGTAGAGAGCAACTGATGACCCAATTAATGGGGATATAAGTGAAGAAAAAAACCTCTTAGGTAAATGATGAAGGATAGAATTTTGTGCACAAATAGTGTGATGATTGCTTGTAGCAAGATGTAGATGTTCTTTTAAGATTGCTTCAATAATAAAGTAGGTCATCATCTGAGAGTGAGAATACTGGTGGGTTACAAGATATAAACAGAGTGGATAAGATATAAAGCAGTATTCTTAGGAAATGAGGGGTACAAACTGATTATGAGAATGTCATGGAAGTATTGGGTAATATTGGGGTTAACCTCAGTTTGTGAGTTAGAATCTGAAACAAGACAATCAGCTTGGCTGTATTTTCTCCAGCTATCTCTTTTACTCTTATACATCTGTAGTGAGCACTGAGTTTGATTTAACCAGCTTTGAAGTTTTGCCCAGAGGAAGGGAGAAAGAAAAAAAAAAGAATTACATGCAAAGAGTGATTGTAATAGTTAATCATGGATCTGATTCTGTGTAAGAAGAGAAATGAGGACATAACATGGATCAACTAAAAAGCTAATAAGGTCAATATATTGAAGTTCTGAGCTGTATTAAAAAGTAATTGGAATTGGGGCACTAGAAAAAGTAAATGGAAAGATGGAATTGGTTGTCAAAGACAAGAATATTTGAAATTAAAATTGTTTATGAGTTGTCATTATTGTATACTACAAGACCTGTAATACATTAAAATATATGACTGAGTTAAGTGAAGGGAAAAGAGCCACTAGAGGTGAGCAGGTCAAGACAACACCAAGTCATATATTGAATTTATAGTATGCATGGAATTGAAATTAATAATTTGAAAATGAGAATAATGGTGAAAAAATTCCTGAATCAGGTGCTATTATCATCAATTAATGAAGGGAAGTGGCCATCAGGAGTGGAGATAACCAGAGGCGCGATACCTTGAAAATCTAAGTTAGTTGTTTTATGGAAAACAAAAGAACAGAATCTGGAAGGAGCAATCAATGAGACACACTGAACCTCCACATCTTTAGGAATCTGTGGAATGCCACCATCAGATTAGCAAAAGCTAGCTTGCAATTAGAGCAAAAATAAGGGAGCATTTGTAAAACATGCAGAGCCACATGGAAAAAAAAGTCTGGAAGAGGAGAGACGCTGAAGTAAACAGAAATAGAGGGCATGATGGAGTTATTCTCTTGAGAAAATTCTATTTTAGTTTGCTTCTTGAGACAGTTGTCAGGCAGTCTGTAGTGTAAGTCAGTGAGTATAGTTGGTAGCAACAAAAATTGATCATATCAGGAACATGGGGTACTCTGTGCTCTCCTCCAGTTTTGCAAAGAGGGACTGTTTGGACAGGTAGAATAGCCCTGCTAGGAGCATACAGATTTAAAGATAGTAAATGATGTAGTATTTATTTCTCAAAACTCACCAGATCCCGTAGGGCTTTGCAATAACATTTAAGTACCTTAGCAGAGATGGTGAGATCTGTTTTGAATTTTACAAGATAATTCTGAGTTGTTAGATTAAAGCTTCCTCTTTTATGGAAAATGGCAGATTTCTGCAGAAAGGATGCTTGAGAGAACTTCTCTTATTAAAGGTCATGTTTTCTCATTACTGTTATTCTGAGGTACAACTAAATATTTAGTATCAATAATAGGAAGGAAATAGGTGATCTTGGAGAGCAGTGGAGAAAATGAGAAATCATTATTTTAGGAAAAAATGATTTATATTTATACCAATCAGTTTCTGCAGCAGTATCAAAATTAAAATAAAAGTAAATTCATTATTTTAAAACCTATTGCAACTATTTAAATGTGAACTTATGTGAATTTAAAAAGCTAATACTAGGAATTATGTCTGACAACTGTCTTCACAGTCTAGCTCTTTGAACTGAATGACAAGTCTAAAAACATGTCCAATATTCTGTACCAATCTGCAGAAAGATTGTCAAACATTGGAAAGATCATTACAGATGAGGTGCAGACTATCAACCATCTGGATTTGTTGTTCCTAAAAAAAAATGATCGTATTATTCAAGAGGTAGGATTTCCATTTCCATTACTATCTTTCTGCCTGCAGTTCTGTGTTACTCAGAATACAAGACATGCATTAGAGAGAAATGCACAGTTTTGAGAAATATCATCATCTTTTCCAACTTGCTAGGAACAAGATGGCAAAATTATCAGTACACTAAAGACAGATTTTAAAAGGAAGTTTTACAAGTTTTATTTTTATCATCCACATTAAAACATTCTATAATTTCTGTCCTAAATAGTTTTCCTAAATGTAATTATATATTCATTTATTTATTCATTTGTAAATATTTATTAGCACCTATTCTGTGTCACACATTGTGCTTGTCACTAGGAATGTAACAGTGAACAAATACCAGTTCTCTTAGACACTGTAAGGGCACCCGGCCTGTAATTCCAGCACTTTGGGAGGCTGAGGTGGTTGGATCATGAAGTCAGGAGTTCCAGACCAGCCTGACCAAGAGACCAGCCTGGCCAATATGGTGATAGTGGCATATAGCTGTCTCTACTAAAAATACAAAAATTAGCCAAGCATGGTGGCAGGCGCCTGTAGTCCCAGCTACTGAGGAGGTTGAGGTAGGAGAATCACTTGAACCCAGGAGGTGGAGGTTGCAGTGAGCCAAGATCATGCCATTGCACTCCAACTTGGGCAATAGAATGAAACTCCAACTCAAAAAAAAAAAAAAAAAAACAACTCCTACTTTATAGCTTCTGACACACATGCCTGGTATATCCATCCATTGTTGAAAGTGGAGTGTTGGTTTTCT
The DNA here is from genome assembly GCF_048565385.1 of Saimiri boliviensis. NCBI lineage: Eukaryota > Metazoa > Chordata > Mammalia > Primates > Cebidae > Saimiri > Saimiri boliviensis. The sequence continues at coordinate 43,296,383 of NC_133458.1, forward strand.
ACTGTTATTACATTGCTATATTACATTGCTGTATAATTTTCTCTTTATGTTAATTAATGTTAGCTTTATGTATTTATGTGTTCCAGTGTTGGACGTATATAATTTTACAATGATTATGTCCTTTGAATGAACTGATTTCTGTATCATTAAATAATTACCATTTTTTTTCTTTTGTGACATTTTTTAAGTTGAAGTCTGTTTTATCAGGTATTAGTATAGCCACCCCTTCTCTCTTTTGGTTACCATATACATGGAATATCTTCTTTCATCCTTTCACTTTTAGCCTCTGTGTGTCTTTAATGCTGAAGTGGGTCTTTTGTAGGCAGCATATAGTTGGATCTAAACTTTTATTCATTCAAATACTCTATGTCTTTTGACTGGATAATTTAACCAATTTAAATTTAAGGTTGTTATTGATAGGTGAAGACTTACTAGTGCATTTTGTTATTTGCTGTCTGGTTGTGTTGTGGCTCCTTTGTTCCTTTCTTCTTCTCTTGACGCCTACCTTTGTGATTTAATCATTTCTCAAATGCTAAGCTTTGATTCCTCTTTTTAGAAAAAAAAAATCTGTTTTACATCTTCTGCAATTTTTTTTGTTTTGTGGCTACCAAGAGACTTACATAAATCATTGTATATTTATATTTTACTATTTTAAGCATATTACAAGTTTTTTGTCACATACAAACCCTCTAGACTTTTATTCCCCCACAGTCACAATTTATGTTTTTGATACAATGTATGTATTTTTATAGTGTGTATTCCTTAATAACTTATTGTAGCTTTAGTTATTTTTGATCACTTTGACTTTTAACCATCATGCTAGAGACAATTTGTACACCTTCATTACAGTATTATAGTATTGTGGATTTGAGTATGCATTTACTGTTACCAGTGAGTTTTACACTTTCTTATGCATTCCTGATAGTAATTATCATCCTTCTGTTTCTGCTTTAAGAACTCTCTTGGCATTTCTTATAAGGATGACCTAGTGGTAATGAATTTCCTCTGCTTTTGCTTGCCACTGAAAGACTATTTCTTTTTCATTTCTAAATAATGGCTTTGCTGGGGACAGTATTTTTGGCAGATATTTTTTAAAAGCACTTTGAATATAGTATCTCAATCCTCATTCACTGTCAATATGTGACCTCACAGTTTTCTCTTGCTGTTTTTTTTTTCCAGTCTCTATGCCTTGCCATCTTACTACTTAAAAAGTTATCTATTTGTCTTTGACTGTTGACAGTTTGATTGTAATATACCTCAAGTAGGACCTCTTTGGGATAAACCTATTTGGAACTTTAAGCTTCATAAATCTTGATGTCTACACTTCCATCAAGTCTTAAAAAGCTTTTAGCAATTATTTTATTAAAGGTCTGTTAATGAATATAGTGGTTTAGTTTTCTAAACCACTATAGGATAACTAGAGTTAACAATATTATGTTTTGAATATACTATATTAAGACTATATAGTTTCAAATAGCTAAAAGGAGGAAATTGAATGTTCCCAACACAAAGAAATGATAAAGGTTTAAGATGACGGGTATGCTAATTACCCTGATCTGATCACTGTACATTGTATTGATTGAAACATCAAGATGTACTCCATGAATATGTGCAATTATTTGTCAATTAAAAAAATATATATAAAAGTAAGCTTTTTGTACCTTTTTTTTTCTTTGCCTTCTTGACTTCTCATAATATAAATATTTGTTTGTTTAATGGTGTTTCATAAGTTCCTTAGGCTGTCTTCACTCTTTTGTTTTCTTCTTTTTTTCCTTCCCTGACTCATTTTATAACACTGTCTTCAAGTTCACAGATTCTTTATTTAGCTCAAACTAGTCTGCTGTTGAAGTTCTCAATTGCATATTTTTATTTCATTGATTGAATTATTCAGCTCCAAGATTTCTTTTTGTTCTCTTTTAGTAATATACCTTTGTTGAATTTCTCATTTAGAGCTTATATTGTTTTCCTGATTTCATTCAATTGTCTATTTGTGTTCTTTCATATCTCACTGACAATCCTTAAGGATATTTTGAGTTCCTTTTTAGGCAACTTGTAAATTTTTATTTCTTTGGGGTCTGTTATTGGATAATTATTATATTTCTTAGGTAGTATCATGTTCTCCTGTTTTTTTTCATGTTTTTGTGTCTCTGTATTGATGTCTGTACATTTGGTAGGGCAATCACCTCCTCTAAACTTTACACTGTAACTATCTCAGGGGAAGAATTCCACTTTCAAATGGGTTTGAAGGTGCTGGTTGGGCAGGATGTAGTGGCTCTTGTTCAGTGCAGGTATGGTGGTGCAGCTTCATGCAACTTCTTCAGTTGTGACCTATGTTAGCAATGGCTATGGATGTGTTGGTGGTCTAGGTTGGAGGAATTTGTGGTAGTGATTGCATAGGTTATTCAGGCAAGAACCTTAGGGTTCCTCCTGTTCTTATCTTTCCTGGAGTGGAAAGTTGTAGCTCATGGGATTTCTCTTGGTGTTGAGGCTCACGTGGATCACAGGCAGCCACAGTGGAGGATCCAGGGCACAGGTCCTCAGAACAACTGCAAAGCCATGTTCCTCAGCTCAGGATCTTGCAAAACAACTGTAATACCTGGGATTTGAGATGTGAGCTCACTCTCCAAGACATGAATCGATGCAGTTCTCCCACTTATCTGGGGTCTGTGGCTCTGATGGAAATTCTAGTAGCTCAAGTCCTAGGGGTTGGGATAGAGCTGTAGTTCTGACTGTGGAGAAAAGAGCACAGCACTGGCATGGCTTCAGGGAAGAAGGGGTCCTCTAGAGGCTCAGGCCATGTTAATCAAGACATGGCTGCAATTTAGGACCTGAAAGCAATGGGCACAGTGGCAGGTCAGTCCCTAGGTGATGAGGTGCCACACAATAGTGACTCTGAACCCTGAATGGTAGAATATGCCAGTGGTTCAGGCTTTGTGAGATCAGGTGCAGCAGGAGCAAGGGCCCAGGAATGGTAAGATTCTTCTGGGCTCTGGGGGTCAGGGAGAAGTGTAGCACAAACTGCACTTTCTAGAGAGGCAGGGTGGATCAGCATCTCAGACTGAAAAGGCCTAATTCACTTCCAGATAGGCAGAGTTCTGTGAATGTTTGGCCTGGAGGATGGGGTAGCACATTTCAGCCAAGGCCATGATTTCCCGAGACACAAGGCAGTGCATCTTCTCAGCTCCAGAAGTGGGGCCATATGATTCAATGGAGCCTCTGACTTCCTGAAGGTGGAGTGCTATGTCAGCTATGGTGCTGGAAGGTGCAACTACTCCAATGTGCCAGAGGCTCAGAGCCCCTAGGGGTTGGGGCACTTCCTCACCGGTGGTACAAGTGGCAGGGCAACTTCTGTGGTGTATAGGAGGCCTTAGGTCCTTGGGAGGCACAGCACTACTTCAACTGTGTCACTGGGATAGATACTTTTCTGGTAGTTTAAAGCTTTGGCTTCCCAGGGGCAGGGTACCACTTCAGCTTGGCCCTAAAAAGCAAGTACACCAGCATTTGGAATGAGGTTGATGGAGCAGCTCTTGGTAGTTTGGCCCTAGTGGGTAGGGTCTAGCAGCAGCTCTGCTCAGAGATGGTGTGCTACCAGCTGGAATGGGCATAATGGTGGCTGAGCCTCAGGGATGAAGGGATGCAATGGCTATTCACCCCCAGAGCAGGACACACTGTAGCAGTGGTTCCAGTTCTAAGATACTGCAGAGCAGTAGCAGCATGGGCCACAGTGGAGTGGATATATCATTGGCTCCGTCTCTGTGAGTGGCTCAGTGTGTGGATGCCAGAAGCTTCCTCAGCTGGCCTCACAGGTTATAAGGACTGCAGGAGTCTCCAGCAGTGAGGACTGCAGTTGTCTCTTGTTGTGAGGTAGTTGCTGGGTCCTCTTATTACCTTTTCTCCACAGGGAGCAGTCTCTCCTGTTTCTGAGGTGATCTCAACTGAGGGATGGTGTGGCAAAGGTGAAGTGTTTATTTCCTTTCCTTCTCTATGCAGCCATGCTGGGGTTTTTTTTAGCTCTACAGGATTTCTGTTGCATCTTTGATCTCTGATGTTCTCGTTTAGTTATTTTGGTAAAAAAAATAGTTGTTAATGTATTGTTTGGTGTTTATTTGTTGGAGGGAAGACTCTTAGAAACTTCTAGTTGACCATCTTGCTGCATTACTATAAGCACATGCAAAGTCAAGAAAGTGAAATTTAAGCTTATATGATGTCTTAGTCTTTTCAGGCTTCTGTAACAAACTGCCACAGCCTGAGTGTCTTATAAACAACAGAAGTTTATTTCTCACAGTTGTGGTGGGTAGGGAGTCCTGGATCAAAGCACCAGCAGATTTGATGCCTTATAAATTTACACCTCCTGGTTCATAGGTAGCATCTTCACACAGTACCCTCACTTGGTGGAATGGGTAAATTAGCTCCCTTGGGCCTACTTTATAAGGGTCCCAATCCCATTTTATCCTCATGATCTAATTTCCTGCTAAAGGTCCTCCTTCCTAATTTAGTCACATGGGGGAAGTAGGATTTCAACATGAATTTTTGAAGACAGAAACACTAAGTCTATACTCACTCCCCATAAATTATTTGTTATTTACAAATGGAAAAAAAAGATTCACTTACGGTGGTGGAATCTGGCAGAGACCACCCTATGAATGAACAAATTTATCATTACTAAATATGAAACAACTGATATGCTGCACTTAAAATACACATCTCTTCTATGACAGTCCTGTCAAAGAAGTGAATAATCTAAATTCAACCATCAGGCAAAGAATTGGCTTACACTTCTCAAAAATGTCAGTATCATTAATAACAAAGAAATGTTGAAGGATTATTTCAGATAAAAAGGGCCTAAAGAGAAATAACAGTGAATATGATGTGATTCTGGATTAAATTTTAGATGGAAAATTAAGTTGCTATAAAGCAGATGAGGCCAATTGGCAAGTTTTGATCATAGAGTATATGTTATGATAATATTAATATTAATTTTTCCTAATTTGATAATTATATTGCTATGTAAGAGAATGGCTAAGTTCTTAAGAGATACATGCTGAACAATTTCGGGGTTAAGGATCATGATGTCTGTAGCTTACCTTGAGATGGTTTAACAGAAATATATATATAGTTAGGCATAACTTTCTATAGATAGAAAGTTACAGACAGCAAGAGGAACATACACATGGGGGCATAGGGAGGCAGAGACAGAGAGTGGCAAAATACACATAACTGATAAAAATATTTACAAGCCATAAATCTAGGAGGATACTGAATACTTGCTTATTGTACTACTATTGCAATTATTCTGATGCTTAATTTTTTTCTGTATAAAACTGAAAACAACTTAGATTTACACCTGATGGATGGAAAAATATATATTATGCAGATTATTACAGGCAAAGAAAGAAGATGTGCCAAGGTTCTGAAGCAAGAACAAGAAAATAAAACATTACTCAATCACGCTAAAGAGAAAACTAGGCTTTCCCAGGGTTCAAAGAAGAAGCAAGACACCATAATCTTCTACTGGCCTTCAAGAAGCAGAACACCATAATTCTAAAACTTCAAGGAAATGTATTCTGATAACAGACATGTGAGATTAAAGGGAATCTTAAAACACAGAGAAAAGCATAGTCCAAGCTGACTTCTTGCTTGCAGCCTTATGAGACTCTGGGAAGAGGATCTACCTAAACCATGCCTGAATTGCCGATTCACAGAAACTGTAAGATACCAAATGGCATTATTTTAAAGTGCTAAGTGTGTAGTAATTTGTTACTCAGCATCAGAAAACAAATACAATATAATATTATAGTAAGCAAAACTGTTCCTAGAACAAGAAAAGTTGGAAGACTCATGTTACTGGATTTCATGACTTACTGTGAAGCTTTAATAATCAAGACAGTGTGATTTTGGTGTAACAATAAACAAATAGATCAATGAAACATATACAGAATCTAAAAATATCCCCAAAATAAATAGTCAACTAACTGTGCCAGTATTCTAGGTAATTAAATAAGGAAATAAAAGTATTTTAAAGAAATAATGCTAGAACAATTGAATAAACACAGAGCAAAAAGTCAGCCTCAAACCTGTCTTACGCCATGCACCAAAATTAATTAGAGATGGATCATAGTCCTAAATGTAACAACTAAGTTTATAAAATGTCTAGAAGAAAACATAAGAGAATATCTTCATGATTTTAAGATAGGCAAATTTTTCTTGGATAGATGTAAAAAGCACTAACCATAAAAATGTTAATTAAGTTGGACTTTATTAAATTAAATCTGCTTATTAAACAATTATATTAAGAAAATCAAAAAGGCAAACTATGTCCTGAGAGAAAATATCTCAACACAGGTATCTGACAAATATATAAATAATCACAGGGCAATAATAAAAAGAGAAACAATTCAGTTTATTGAGCATATTGACACACAAACATCACAAAAGAAGGTAGGTGAATGGGCAGTAACTTATTAAAAGGTGTTCAGCGTCTTTAGCTAAAAGGATTGCAGTGAAATAGCTAGCACTTCCAGCAATTTGGAGAGCTAAAATTATAAAGATTGATACCAAAGGTTGACAATGATCTGGAACAATAACATTTACTTATTAGTAAACAGTTACTAAATAATTATTTTAAGTAGTGAATTAACTTTAAATGTTTATGTATGTTTCATTCTAAAAAAATATGTTTTAGAAGTCTCCCTTTTAAACAAAATGAGATGCATACAAACATGCCTAGATAGAATCCTTTAGCTTTGATCCCAAACAAATATTGATCAATTTTCCGCATAGTACCAGGTTAGCATGGAAAAATGGAACATTTTATGGAAGACTTTGGAAATACTAATGAAGCAGCAGCCATATTCTTTTTATATTCAGGATGTATCTGATGCTAGGTATCTGATGCTTGGTTTCTTGGTGAAGAAACCAAGCCAGTAGCTCCTCCAGTTGATCTTCCCTAACAGATCTCATCCTTTAGATGATCTGACTCTTGGATAAGGTATATGTTAATTTCTAATGAAAGACACCAGGTTCATGGCAGGTCATCACCAGCATCAAAAGTGGAGGCTTAGATTCCAGTCTGCCCTCATGGGTTTTTGCTTATACTCACAGGCTCTCTTTTGGTCTTATCCCTTTCATACCACCTTCACTTCTCATCCATCTTCCCTTCCTTACTTCCTACCCTGCTGACTCCAGGCCCCAGAATCAGATGACACATGAGCAACAATAGCACTGAAAATATTTTCAATTTTCAAAGTTGTATAGGGTCAAATTCCTATAGAAAATAATTTATTGTGGATTACTTCTATGCTCTGGCTTCTCTGATTGAATCCTGACTGATAAATTCACCACCTCTATGACCCAACAACTGCACTCCTACATATTTTCACAAGAGAAATAAAAACATATGTTCACGAATTGCTCAACAGAAAATGTTCTAGCATACTTATTCATAAGGACCAAAAACTAGAAACAATCCATATGTTTGTAAATAGGAAAATAGGCAAGTAAAATACTTAAACATGCAGTCACATAGATTTATCTCAAAAAAAATTATGTTGAATGAAAAAAATTAAACAAGATTATTATTCCATTTGTATAAAATCTCAATATCATCAAAAATTAACTTATCACAAGAGAAATAAAATGTATATATCCCTAGGGAATCATATTTCAGTAGAAGAGGGCACAAGGGAAGTTTCTGGGTCATAAAAATATTTTACATTTTGATTGGAGAGCCAGTTTCACAGGAGTGCTTTTGTCAAAACTCACTGAATATACACATTGATCTGTTCAGTTTATTGAATGTGAATTTAACCTTAATAAAATGTGATAATAAAAGTGATAGAATATTGTATATTCTATAATTTAAGTACATAAAATGCTTTTAAAACATGAGTAAAGAAGGAATTAATTCTAAATAGGGAGATCAGAGAAAGTTGGTAGGAGGAGGAGCACATGCTAGAGCTTTAAGAATAAATAAGCATTGTCCTGGCAAGTACAGTTGAGGAGAAAATCACAGAGGTTAGCATAATAAAAGGCAGAGTGTCATGCAGGTTGATGGAAGAGTAGGAACTTCATGGAACAGTAGGAATTTCAAAATAATTAAAATGTTCATAGCTAGAAAATTAAGTAGAGACAAGTTATAAAGGGAAGTTGATATATACTAATAAACTTTAATGTTATTCTATCAGCAGCGAATTATCATCAGTGGCTTTTAAACAGAGCAAAATACTGAAGGAAACTAATTTGTACTTTAGAAAGGTAAACTCTCAATACCCAATACAGTTGGGTTATTGTGGATGGATAAGAAACAGTAAGACTAGTTAGGAGATTTGTATAACAGCCCAGCAAGAGATAATCATAATCTGGATGGAATTAATGATTTTTAAAAGAGGGGGCAGATACTAAGATGTTTTAGATCTCCAACTATAATAATTTAGTTACCAACTGGACTTGAAGATGAGAATAGTCATATGGCTTCAATGAACATGAGTTGAGCAACTAGATTTGGTAATTTACTAGACACAGATGGGAAAGGAGGTAATTTTTTAGGAATAGAAATTAACTTAGCATTAGATGTAACATCAAGGGGCCTATAAATGAGTTCCAAGTGGAGGTATTCAATGGCAATTACATTGGTAACTTGTTTGATATATAGCAGAGCAGACTTACGGATATATTTGCATAATGTTTCCTGTTTCTCTCAAACAAGAGGAGAAAGTAAATAATGTAAGTGACCTAGGGTTGCAATTGACTCTAGCTTTGGTATAAAGTATAGAAGTTTAGGGTATTAGGAAGAGGAATATTGAAATAGATGGCCAATAGGTGCAGAATGTAATGGCAGCCCAGTGTATTCAGGCCAGTAAATAAATAAAGGCCTGTATGAAGTGAAAATCAAATGAATAGAAATTTCAATGCATACAGAAAGAAAATGCATAATGTAGATTATAATATTTATTCAAGCTTGATAATACAGTAGGATAACTCAGACAAAATTGATGTCACAATGTATGGCTAATGAGGACTTTGCAATGAAAATGAAGAGGCAATAAACACACAGATTGGTAAAGCTGATAGTAGAAGTAAAATTTAGAGATTATGTGAGCATATAGAAAGTCTATCTAATCTAGACATTTATGAGTCAGTTCTCTAAGGAGAGTGTAGTAAGCCTAGATGAATGCTTAAGTTAGAATATAAAAGTTAGAATATAAAACCAGTTTCCTCATTCCCAACCTCCCAAAATAAAAGATGTCTATAACTTGGTGATAATAGGGTATTTCCAAATTTTCACAGTCCAGGATTTTATATACAACTCAAAAATTTTGGCTACAAGCCCCCTATTTATTAAGCTAATTAAAAATCTACCTTACCTTTAATACATAGCAAAACTTTCTTTGATTTATGATTCCTTCTTGTTAATGGATTAATGACTAGAGCATATATGCATCCAATTTACTGAATTAGACTGTAAATATATTTCTCATGGTCATTAAAATGCAGTTTCTCTGTATTTTTTCTATTAATTTAAAAGTTAACTTTCAAGCACAAAACAGAAATCTTGTACAATATAGCCTAATTCTAGGATTGATTTTAATTTTCAGGTTATTTTTTTGAAGAGGAAAAGTCCTATGTCCATAATTTCTCCTCAACCTCACTAGAGCTTAACTAAATACTGAAGGTTCTACTAATCAAATCATGAGTATACCCATCAACCGAGGGGCTCTGGACACAACTCTTACTTAATGATGCTTGAGACTAAATTGAAAATCTAATGTGCAGGTGTGGAATGTATATAATCACATGTAATCACTGGCCAGTTTTGGCTACATTTTTGCTGGAACAATTACTTAATTTTAAAAATATGTCGAATTTTAGTTTTAACAATGATTCCAACTATGAGTTTGGCTTGTACACATAGAGCTAGGATTTTTTGTATATAGACCTATCACATATGACTTTCTTAATATTTTTATAATATTTTTGCATAAGACTATAATTTTCAGCAGAGAATATTCTATGCTTATTTTACTCAGAAATGTCGCCCTGGTGCTTGGTACATTTTCTGGCACATATAAAACTCTCAGTAAATACTTGCTGAATATATGATTTATGCTTAAGAAGAAATGGAAACAATATTACCAGCAATAATTGTTGAAAAAATTTGAGGCTAGTCCACTAAGTTGTTTTCCAACTGTGCTGAACCATTAGTATGTAGAAAATGCAGGGCAATCCATTTAGCATATACCAATTATGTAATAAACTGAAGTTGAATTACCAGCCAGCTTAGACAGAACGTTTAAAATTGTGGCCCCAAGAAATGAGTGAACAGGTGCCACACTCTTTGCATTTGGTTTTTGGCAATTTTTCCAGGTTTGTTGCCTCTCATAGGCTTTGGACCTACTTGATAGTGAACTTTCCAGTCTGTGTCTCATTTAATTTCATACTGTAGTGATTTGCCAAATCTTATTTTACATTGGCAACACAAATTCAAATTGTTTGAATATTTTTTCCTAGTGGTCCTTTAGTACAACATTCCAAACCTGTGTGCCACAGTAAAAGGCAACCTGCCACATATTGGAGACATTTCTTTGAGATAGCCAATGGTTATCAAATTCTGGTTATTAGGAAATGAAGGCAAGTGAGACAGTACCAGGAAGCTCATGTATACGGCAAAGACAATAAGCAAAACACTGAGTAGTTCAAACAGGAAATCAACTCATCTCTCTATGGAGCATGCTATGCCAGCCTGGCCAACATAGTGAAACCCCATCTCTACTAAAAATACAACAATTAGCTGGATTTGGTGCCGTGTGCCTGTAATCCCAGCTACTTGGGAGGCTGAGATAGGAGACTCACTTTAACCTGGGAGGCAGAGATTGCAGTAAGCTGAGGTTGTGTCATTGCACTCCAGTCTGGGCGACAAGAGTTTTAACTCTGTCACAAAAAAACAAATAAGAAAAGTTATTTTTAAGGAAGGAAAAAGGAAAATGACAGACCAATATATGTCATAAACACAGATACAGAGATCCTCAACAATGTGTTTGCAAATTAAACCCAGTAATATATAAAAAAGATAAAATGTCATGAGCAAGTGGGGTTTATCTCTGGAATGCAGGCTTGGTCTGGCACTCAAAAATCAATAAATGTGAATCACCATGTTGATAATGTAAAAAAGAACCATATGCTTATCTCAATAACCATAGAAATGGCATTTGATAAAATCCAGCCTCTATTCTTGATTTTTTAAAATAAAATCTAGGAACCCCCAAAACATGATAAGTGACACATAATGAAAAACCTGCCATATATAATTTAGTGGTAAGAACACTGCTTTTCTCTCATTATCAGGAAAAAGATAAAAATAAGCATTCTCACCACTTAACACTATACTGAAAGTTCTAGCCATTGGCAATTAGGCACTTCATTAAAGAAGATAAACGGATGGCAAACAAGCACGGAAAAAGATGTTCTACATTATTTGTTATTAAATGCAAATGAATAGCACAATGATATCTACATTCCTATTCTTATGGCTAAAATTTCATAACAAGTGTTGGCAATATTGTGGAGAAACTGGAATCCTTATATGCTTCTTGCTGGAATGTGGAATGGTACTAACACTTCTGAAAGCAATACTTAGGTGATGGGTTAATGGGTGTAGCAAACCACCATGACACACATTTACCTATGTAAGAAACCTGCACATCCTGCACATGTATCCCAGAACTTAAAATAAAATAAAGTTAAAAAAACAATTTCACAGTTCTTTTTTAGACTATAAATGGGAATTGTTATTGATGCTTCTGATCCACGTTCTCCTATAGGGCTAAAGACCATGTTCATGTACAATTTTGATAAACTCTTCAAGACATAGGCTTCCTCAGATATTGATTGGATTATCTCATTTACATGGCAGAAACTTTTTTAAATTTTTTAATTTTATTATACTTAAAGTTCTGGGGTACATGTACAGAACATGTAGGTTTGTTACATAGTTATATACGTGCCATGATGGGTTGCTGTATCCAACACCCTGTCACCTACATTAGGCATTTCTCCTATTGCTATCCCTCCTATAGTCTCCCAACCCCTAACAGGCCCCGGTGTGTGACGTTCTCCTCCGTGTCCATGTGTTCTCACTGTTAAACTCCCACTTATGAGTTAAAACATGTGGTGCTTGGTTTTCTGTTCTTGTGTTAGTTTACTGAGAATGATGGTTTCCAGCTTCATCCATGTCCCTGTAAAGGACATGAACTTATCCTTTTTATGGCTGTATAGTATTCCGTGGTATATATGTGCCACATTTTCTTTATCCAGTCTATTGTTGATGGGCATTTGGGTTGGTTCCAAGTCTTTGTTACTGTGAACAGTGCTGCAATAAACATATGTGTGCATGTGTCTTTATAATAGAATGCTTTATAATCCTTTGGGTATATAACCAGTAATGGGATTGCTGGTTCAAATGGTATTTCTAGTTCTAGATCCTTGAGGAATCACCACACTGTCTTCCACAATGGGTGAACTAATTGACACTCCCTCCCACCAACAGTACAAAAGCATTCCTATATCTCTATATCTTCTCCAGCATCTGTTGTCTCCTGATTTTTTTAATGATCACCATTCTAACTGGTATGACATGGTATCTCATTGTGGTTTTGATTTGCATTTCTCTAATGACCAGTGATGATGAGCATTTTTTCACGTTTGTTGGCTGCATAAATGTCTACTTTTGAGAAGTGTCTGCTCATATCCTTCACCCACTTTTTGATGTTTTCTTTTTCTTATAAATTTGTTTAAGTTCTTTGTAGATTCTGGATATTATCCCTTTGTCAGATGGATAAATTGCAAAAATTTTCTCCCATTCTATAGTTTGCCTCTTCACGCTGATGATATAATTTGCTGTGCAGCAGCTCTTTAGTTTAATTAGATCCCCTTTGTCTATTTCAGCATCTGTTACCATTGCTTTGGGTGTTTTATTCGTTGCATGGTGGAATCTTAAAAGAGTTGAGTACAGAGATAGAGAATAAAGCAGCGATTGCCAGGGGCAGGAAGCAAGTGGTGGTGGAAGAAACAGGGAGATGTCAGCAACTGAGTTCAGCACTATTTGTGGTTTTAGGGACCTACTGAGGGTCCTGGGACATATCTTCTGCAAATAAGCAGGGAGTACTGTATCTGCTACTTTGTATTCTCTGACAGGTTCTTAAAATACTACCCATACATATGATCCAGACATTCCACTTGTACATGCTTACCCAAAAGAATAAACTACATCCATATAAAGACTGGTACATAAATGTTACAGCAGCTTGATTTATATTAAAAACAATCTGGAGACAACCCAAATGTTAGCAGCAGAGAAATGAGTAAATAAATTGAGGTATATGTATGCAATGAAATACTACTCAGCAATAAAAAGGAATAAACAAATTTGATATATCCAACAACATGGATGATTCTCAAAACAGGCTGAGCGAAAGAAGCCAGACAAAAAAGAATATATACTGCATGATTCTATTTACATGCAAATCTTAAAATACAAACTAATCCATATTGAGAGCAAGTAGATTAGTGATGCCTAAGGAATGGGTCAGGGGATGATGCAGGAGAGACAATTGAGAAAGGTACATTAGGAAATTTTGGGAGGATAAATATGTTTAATCTCTTGGTTCATGGAGTGGGTAGTAAGAGGACAAAGCATGCTAGGCCCCTGATCTGACCTCCCAGGGATGACAGGCCTGGCTGCTCCTCAAACTGAACCTGAAAGAGTGAAAAACACTCAAGTTTTTATCCTGATTTTGGCACACCCTGAGGCAAAAATAGCCATTTGCCTTCATAGGAGCTTCTGTGTGGTGAGGACTTTAAAGGTATAAAGATAGCCAAAGCATATCAAATTGTACATTTGAAATATATGACATTTATTGTCTGTAGTTATACATATCAATAGAACTATGAAAATAAAATTCATATATTTATATATTTTTCTAGCTCAGAAACACAACCTATAAAACATTGCACATACATTATATTCTCTGTTAAATAAGTGTATGCTTTAAAACTGCCTTAATTTTAATGAGATAAAAATCTATATCTTTTGGAGTACATGCTCTCATGTTGGCTTTAGAATACACAGACTGAAAAGTTATAAGTTAAAAGTCTTCTGAAGTTCTGCAAGAGAAAAATAGTAATAAGGTTCAAGAAGTTACCTAGGAAAAGTACATTTAAAGATAATAGCACAGACAACATTTCAGCTGAAAATCACGAATTTTTAATTAGTCTACAAACTTTAAAAAATCTCTGTAGGTAAATTGCAATAGCAACAGATGGCAGAAAAGTTGGAAATCACAGTAGTGGGCACAGCATCTTAAAATGTAGATATCTGCCTAAAAAATTAAGAAAACCTTATATGTAAACACTCTGATCCAATGCACATGTTTAAAAATAGGTTATTTTTCACTGGCAAAGTAACTTTAACTGAATTAAAGTTAGGCACAAGAAGCCTGCCTCAATATTCTTTGAGTATTCAGAAAAAGGTGTCTTTACAAATTTTGTTTCTTTCATGATGATGACAAACTCTTGATGTGAGAATTTTTCCCCTGATTTATCACTGAATCAGAAGTACTGAAAGACTTTAAAATTCTAAGCTAGATCTATACCACTTGCAAATTCACCACTGACTAAATGAGTGATTAAATTGCTCAGCTGTTCTTTTTATAAGATGTCTGAGATAATTATACTGAAACTCAATTGATTTGGTAGGTTCATTCATTCACTCATATTCCTACAGTACTCTCAAGTATTTAACATATATCAAATACTGGAATAGACATTGAGGATTTAAAGTCAAATAAGGCCAGAAATCCCTGTGGTGAAGAAATAGGCAATTTAATGTGAAGTTAGACATCAACATGGAAATACAATGGAATAATCATTATGGTAGAATTCATGCACAAGATATTGAAAAATATCTCCAGGTGTACCTATCTCTGAACTTGAGTGAGCTCAGTAAAGTCTGTACAAAGAAGTAATGTTTGAATTAATGGGGCAATGATAGAGGATGCAGAATATGCAAAAGCCAGAAATTGCGTGAACCACTTTCTCTTTATAATAAAATTTGATTGATCTAATATTATTTTCTCTGTATAGCTTATTGATAAGCCAATAAATCCATTGGGCTTAGCTTCCAATAAAGTGGTTGGCACATCTTCTCAGACCACTTGACCAAAGCTTCATTGATAAAGCAATATAAGATTTTATGTGTCTGAATGATTAGATGGATTCACAATTAAAGTGCAGTATAGAGGGTATTCTGGAACCTCTTCATCTGATACTCCATTCAGTAAGATCCCAATCTGATCTCATAACATCCTCTTCAATGAAGTCTTAGATCATGGGCTTTGGAGTCAGAAAGACCTGGGTTTATCTTGCAACACTGACCATAAATTGTTTGAATTTGGGTCTAATCTCTATCAGCTTCAGTGCTGTCATCTACACTGTAACACGGGTCGAGTACCATCTACTTTATGTGGCTGTTGGAAGAACCAAATGATGTAACATTTGTAAAGTACACTACAGTAGTGGTTACTTAGTTAGAACTTGGTGAACATACATGCTACAGAATGCATGGCTATATATGCTAACACTTGCTTTGATACAGTATTTTTAGACTCCAGATAAAGTAGAAATGGGTTGAGAATCTTTATGCTGCGGAGGAAGGTGCAGAGATTTTTAAGAGTAATACAGAAGGTTAAAGAGTTTTCTGTTTCACAAGGACATTCATAGTCTTATCTGAAACATCTGAAGCTCCATGTCTGTGCTAATCTAGTACAATTAACACTCTTTGCACTTGCTAATGATCGGTGGTGCAGATTGTTAAGAATTGATTTACCATGTAGTTTTGACCTGCATAGAGTAATTGCCAAAAGCAAGGCAATGTTGTAACAAGTGACAATATCAGTGATATCTGGGATTATTTCACCCTGCCCAGTGCTTTTCCTGGTGGCACAAATGCCTGCCCCATACCTAGATTTCAAGATAAGTGATCTGAGACAGAAACTTTCTGCAACCAGAATTATTTTTCTATAATATATAGTGAGGATGCAAATTTAACTAATGCTACTGTCTAGATATTCAAATAAAAATAAAATAATTTTATCTTTTTAATAGATTATCTGTACTTCCATACAAGTCTCCACTCACTGTTTTTTGTTTTTTGGGTTTTTTTTTTTTTTTTTGACAGAATATCACTCTGTCACCCAGGCTGGAGTGGAGTGGCATGGTCTCAGCTCACTGCAATCTCCACCTCCCAGGTTCAAGCAATTCTCCTGCCTCAACTTCCTGAGTTGCTGGGACTACAAGTACATGCCACTACGCTCGGCTAATTTTTGTGTTTTTAGTAGAGACAGAGTTTCACCATGTTAACTGGGATGGTGTTAATCTCCTGACCTCACAATACGCCCATCTTGGTCTCTCAAAGTGCTGGCATTATAGGCATGAGCTACCATGCCCTGCCGAGCTACCATGCCCTGCCCTACCACCCACTCACTCTTTAGCAGGAAAAAATAAACTAAATGTCCAGTGTCATTTACAGTTATAATTATTGAAATAGTGATTAAGTTATTAGACATTTTAGAATAGCAGTTTCTTGAGTCTCCCTTTTCTCTTCTTGCTTATCTCTTTAAGGTGATGTCTTAGAGTACAAATAGAATATTTTATGGTTTGTAAGATGACTTCCAAGCAAATGATTCAGGGTCTTTTTTGCACAGTGTTTTTCCTGTGTTTAGTGTGGTGCTTAGATGTTCTCTGATTTCAAGATTTCTATATTTAAGTGCTTACTTGACATTTTATGTAGCTATCCAATAGATATCAGAAACTGAACTAAAATTTTATTCCTTGCTTAACCCTGTCCATTTGTATAGATGATTCCATGATCACCCAGTTTCTCAAATCAAAACTCTAGGAGTGATTCCCTTTCCCTTACCTTCTACTTCTAGTTCAGCAGAGTCTATCAGTTCTGCTAAATACATACTTTGGATCTATTATCCTTTCTCCATCATCTTTGCCATTATTCTGGTCCAAACTGCATTATCTCTTGACTAGACTCCTGTCGTAACTTTTCATGTGTTTGCAACTCTTCTTCACTTGCCAGTCAGGCTGAACTTAAAAATGTCAATCAAATTCACAATTTCCTTCAAAATTGTCAATGGCTCCCATTGCATGTAGAACGAAATCTTGTCTAACAATATAAAACTTGAGGTTCCCTCGCCTTACATCTCATGCAATATCCAGCTCCTGCTGCATTTTCAGTGTCATCATTCTCACTCCCAAACACAATGACTTCTGTTCTGTTCCCTGAGAAGACAAACTCTTACATGCTTTAGGACCTTTTCAGTTCTCTGCTGTATGTGCCCTTCTCTAGGCTTGTAGGAAGCTAAACTGGTACTTCATCAGAAAGGCTTCTGCCCACATTGTCAAGAGCAGCAGAATTCAGTTATCTGCTTTCTATCACATCACCTTCTTTCTATCATCTCACTTATTGCAATTTGTAATTGCTGGTTAATTAATGTTATTTTCTTTTACTAACTTATTGTCTTCTTCCCCGGTATTATAAGTTCCATGAAGGCAAGAATCGTACTTGTTGCCATGATTTATTTTACCACCACAGACTAAGTGAAATGGATGAATGTATCACTGTATGCTGTGGTTTGATATACATTCAATTATGCTGAAAATGATTTGTCAAACATAATTACTTTCCTACTTGTCATAGTGTGACTTTAGTTATTTAAAACTATTGCTGTTACCACTACAACTATTATTGCCTTTTAAATATTCTGTAATAAAATAAGTGATATCTCCTAACAGGCATTTGGAAACAAGAGCATAGTTCTTTGGCTGGGCAGACCTGGTTGGAATTACCAGAGTGTTGGTTGTATCTTCTACTGTCAGAGTTAGGACTGTGTCAGTAGCATTTTAAGAGCTAGTGATGATGATTGCCTTGAAAGTTCAGTCATTCAGAAAGCTGAGATAACCTGCATTCACTTAGGAGAAATACATAGCTTCTATGTGTAGATCAGCACCTTCTCTGGGTCGTGTACTTTGTCTGTAATGATGCAGATCTAAATTTTATGCCCAAAGCTCTGATAAAATAGCTAATCCAAATATCCTTTGCCATTTATGGTCTTGGTTCATGAAGCATGATATTGCATGAGACAAGTATCACACGGAATTTTCACTTGTCTTGAGGCCTGGAAAGACCTAAGGAAATTTAATTTGTTTTGCTTGGAGCACTATTGGCTCAAGCATATTGGATTCATCCAGAAACTTATCTCTGAAATCCTAGAAATAACTGCTTTGACATTAAGTTTTTCCTCCTGTTTTGTATCATGGTGGCTGTTATAAATATGTGCAGAACTTACTTGAAATTGAACCTGTGGTGGTTAAAATTTTACATTAGATTTTCAAATGTGAACTTTCCTCAAGTTTATGCAATGAAAGAGAATTCAAGAGAGTCTCCCAGGAAACTTTCTTAGAAAATAATTTTAGGTTAACCAATGGAGCACTTGTCTTTCCTCTTATTAAAGATTCTTCAGAATTAATTTTCACAGTCACTTTTTTACCTTTACACCTTCCAGTGAAATCTTGAGTCTGATAAATGTGTTAAATAGCTCAGACTAGCAGATATTAAAGATATTTAAGATATTAAAGATGGGCGGAAATTGCCACCCATCAGCCCCAGTTCCTAAATTTATGTCTGTGTGCCTTTGGCCAAGTTATTTAACCTTTTTGAGGCTCTAGTTTTTCTATTGTAAAATAAGAATACTGTACTAATACTGTCTGCTAGGGCATATAATTCTCAAGGATTAATGGAGATAAGTAAAGGCCTTAACCAGGGGTTTGGCACTACATGTCCAATGAGTAACTACTATCACTAGCTATATTGCTGACTACCTTTTCTTTTAACTAATTCTTTGTGTCTCACAAATTTGTTTGTAAATTAACTATACATTTCTGTAGAAAAAGTTTGTTGTGTTTTTAATGCTTACATACAATAATTACCCTTTTAGTTACATTTTTTCCTATTATTTGCTTTACTTTTTACTACTTAAGAAGGTAAAATATAATATATAGGCATTATATATTTTAAATTTGTTTATAACTTTAGCACTAATTTTCAGGACAACTCTCACCACAGCTTCATTGGATATAGTTGTGTAACAAAACTATTTATTCCTTTTTGTTCATATTTTGGCCTTGTAAAATATATAAACATAAAATCACTCTTTGCTATAATGAAGTTGAATTTTTATACCTTTTTTCACATTCAGGGAAGTACTAAGGAGATTGCTTTCAACCTTATATTCATTCTTTAACTTTTCACCAAAAGAGGGCTAATAATGCCATTGGTGAGAACCTGTGGCAGTCCTTTTCAAAGAGGCAGTATTCCTGGGCCTTAAAAATGCAGCCATATGGGGGTGTTTCCTCCCCTTCATCTCGTTATCAACTAAAAGGATTTAGACTATGTTTTGTGCCACCATTTTTCTTACATTTTATCTTCCTTATAGAAAACATGCATGAAAGTATTTGCCACAGAGGCAAGGCTGCCTGCACAAGTCCTCTTTGTTCTAGTGTCTCTGTCTGTTGTTGGAAATGTGGGGTAACCCTCACTCCATGAAACTGATTGGGTAAGGAGATTTTGAGTCTGTTTGAAAGACCCAAATGCAGGAAGTAGGGCAGAAGAAGCTTCTGGTACTAACTTACCAGAGAAGCCCGGCTTTGAGAGAGTTCTAGGTTACCTAGAAATTAGAAAATGTGTGTGGTTATTTTTGTGCGTGTATAGCATGCTTCAAAGGATACCCCCTAAAAGAGAAAAGGAGCATGAAAGCTTTAAGTCATCTACAACCCCTAGCATTATGCTCCTTCTTTCAGAGCAATTCCAGTGATGGTTTAATACATTCAACACAGTTATAAGAGAGGACAGTCTTGTATTCATAGAAGACTCGCACTCTTTTGAGTTTTCAGTATACATGATTCTCCTTAAATTCTACCTAGAATACAATTATATTTTGTTTAAAGAGAAAACTCCAAACAGGGAAATAAACACTAGTTCTCAACATAGCCTTCATACTCTGCAGAAGGCAGAGGTAATCTCCTCAAGAACCCAGCCGTGTAATCTGACCACTGTTTAATGTCACAGAGACTTGCAGGATCTATTTATATAAATTGACAGGCACTGATAGGGTTTCGAATACATTTCTACAACCCCAAGTCACTCTCTCCTGGTGTGTTAAAACTTCACAATCTCATGAAGAAAAAGTCTATTTTATTTTTAAGATTATGCTTGAAGAAATCAACAAACAGTAATAACTAAAATGTTCAACTTGATGTTCCCACAGCTATTAGTGACACGGTACAAAAAAAAGCTATTCTTTAACACAAAAAATAGCTGGAGAACAAATTACCATTTCAATGAAATCTGATGGTGAAAGGTTTAAGAGCAGAGTCACAGGCTCTGGGGTGAAACAGAACTGGGTTTGAGTTCTTAGCTGGGCGAACTTAGACTGGTTATATAATTGGCCTGAATATCCTTCTGGGTGGAAATGTGGTGAAAGTCCTTCTCCATAGGGTCCGGGTAAGTATCTGTGATAAGTCGTCAACCTTATAGGACAGTGCCTGACATATTGTAAGGACTGAAAAATGCCAGTGATCTGTTAGATTAAGTACTTAGCAAGTCAGTATTATTCTATAAATAACTCACAATGGATTTCAGATAGTACAAGAATATTCCTACTTTTAACACATTTCACAGCTGACTTCAAGATCTTTGAAAAATATTTTTCTTTTATAAAAGAAGACATTAATAATGCATTCATATATTTATTTGAAGACATTGTAATAGTAAATGGAATTAACCTCTTAATTCATTTCCCAACTTCAGTGTCTTTTTGCTCTCTGATTCACAGAACTACCCAATCAATCTTCCTAAAGAACAATTACCATCGTGTTATTCTCTTCTTCAAAACTCTTTATTTAATCCTCACTCTTTTCCTTTATGAGTCTCATGTTATAGCCAAATTGAATTATATTATAAATTCCTTAAAGTGAGAGGTCTTCATTTATTTGCCTTTGTAACTCTGATGTCTATTATACTGCAATGTACAGTGTAGTGTGTATGTCCTTCCCAGTCAATACCAGCGTTAGTGGTCTCTGGGTTTGTTGCTTTTGTTCTTACCCCTTCCAAAATTCACATCACAATTTATCATTGTAATTTTAAATGTTGCTTGGATGTTCTGAAATGTCAGTGACTGCCAAACAATTCTAGTACCTGCCATTTTACCTGTATTATCAAATTGTTAACCATAATACTAAGGTGATCCCAGGGGAAACATTCTGATGTCACCTGGAATATACTGTTGATGACTTCTTTATTTGCAACCTAGCTAATTCAAACTTAATCCAGGCCTTTCCCATTGAAGATATGGCTACCACAGATATTGAATTCTTGCTTGGCCTAGTGTTGGAGAAAGTAGATTTTCATGTGCTACTTGTTTAGTAAAGGAATGAGTTAAAGGCCTTATCAAAGTGTGGAATATGTGCTATTTTATTTTTCTAACTAGTGTAAGCATTCCACTATTGCAAAAAAAGAAACATAGTCAATTTAAATATTATTTTAAAGGACATACTGTTTTCAATTCAACACACCATGATTATATATATAATTATACAGTAATTATTCATAGAGTTGTTATAACTATTTGTAATATTAGTGCTTGAAAACAGGAAGAATAAAAGTAACTCAAAGTGTTAAAGAAAAAAGATGACAAATCATAGATATTACATGACTAGTAAGATGCTTTTGCACCTCAGTAAACATCACTGCCCTGTTACTCAAGTCAAAAACCTTGAAGTCATCCTTCCCTTCTTCCCTTATCTTCTGCATCCAAATTAATAGAACCAGGTTCTATTAGTTTTTCCAAGAAAATATGTACTGAGTCTGCAACCATTGTAGTGACAGATGCACTTCAAACCTAGTCATTTTCTTACTGAATCACTATCATAATATCATCCTGATTGATTACTCACCTCCCTGTCTCAGCCCCCTATAATTCATTACAAAGTCAACCAAAGATTCTTACTTTCCTCCTTAAAATCGTCTAGTTGTTTTCTATTGAATGTAGAATAGCACCCCAAATCCTTACCACGGCTTACAGAGAAGGCCTCCGTGAGGTCCTCCCCAGTAACCTGTCCTACTCCTTCTCCCACTAGTAAGTTCCTCAGATATATCAATCCCCTGTGTAATCTAGGGTCTTTGACATGCTTCTGCCTTGGCTTGGATGTATTTCCCCCACGGTTTGCATATGCCTTGGCTTGGGTGTATTTCCCCCACGGTTTGCATATTTTTTAGGTTAAATGCAAATATAACTTTATCAGAGAATCTTTCCCTCATCATTCAGTCTTAAATATAATTTTTAGTCTTCTGCTGTCATATCAGTCATTTCATAATATTTACTATAGCAATGAATTGGGTGGTAATCTTGCTTATATATTTACTGCTTTTTTTGTATTTTCCCTCCCTTCGTATTTGTCTAAATTAGAAGACACTTGAGAGTCAGTAAATTGTCCTCTTGTTAACTTCTATATATCATGGTCTAGAACAAGAGTTGGCAAACTATGGCTTCTGAGCCAACATAGATGGCTGCCTTTTTTTTTTTTTTTTTTGTACACAAAGTTTTATTGGAACACTGCCACATCCATTTATTTAAATATTGTCCATGGCTGTTTTCTTGGTATGGTGACAGAGTCAAGTAGCTGCAGGAGAGATTGTATAGCCTCAAGTTTAAAATATTTATTTATTTATTTATTTATTTTTTTTTTTGAGATGGAGTTTCGCTCTTGTTACCCAGGCTGGAGTACAATGGCACGATCTCGGCTCACCGCAACCTCCGCCTCCTGGGTTCAGGCAATTCTCCTGCCTCAGCCTCCTGAGTAGCTGGGATTACAGGCACGTGCCACCACGCCCAGCTAATGTTTTGTATTTTTAGTAGAGGTGGGGATTCACCATGTTGACCAGGATGGTCTCGATCTCTTGACCTCGTGATCCACCCACCTCGGCCTCCCAAAGTGCTGGGATTACAGGCTTGAGCCACCGCGCCCAGCAATATTTACTTTCTATTTACAGAAAAAGTTTGCCAAACCATGTATAAGACTTGAGGGAAGCTAAGACAGTTGCAAAAAATGATCAGTTATGTAGTCAAGGACCTAACGTCTTTTAGAGATTGAATTAGGGTGTTAGCTGTAGACAATAAGAGAGATAGAGACGTCATCCAGAGAGATAATCTACAGCATTTGTCAACTGTCTGGTTGTAATGAATAAAGCAAGAAAGTGAGGTGACTGCAGAGTTTTGAGTCTGGGTTCCTTAGAGAATGTTGATACCATTAATAAAAACTGGGATGTAAGAAAAGGATGTGACCTGAAGAAAAGACATTGAATATGATATTGGAAATATTACACAAAGTGCCAGTAGTACATTGTAGCAGAGATGGCAAGCTGACAGCAGTTTAGAGCTCAAGAAAGTGACGGAGACTAGAAAGCTCTATTTCAGATTCACATTTGTTTGAGCAAGAACAATTTTTGAAATTTGGAAAGTAAAGACTCAAGGAGATAATTTTTTTTTAAAAAAGAATGTATTTAAGGACAGGGCTTTAAGAGATGAATATATTTAAGAATGAAAAGAGACATGAGAAATAGAAAGAGTTATTTAAGGAGGAAAATTACATTGGTTTCCAGAAGAGATGGTTTTTGAGTATTCACTGCTCAAGAAAGTTAAAAATGTAAAATGGAAGAGAGAAACTGAGAGAAAAATGTTACACATTTATAACAAAAATTATTTATATACCTATTAAATTATATATATATAAAAACTGAATTCTTAATTAAAAATAAAAATGAGAGTGAATTATAGTTATAAGGGTAAAGGTGTGATGGGTAAGCAGTTACTCAAAGAACAATGACTTTAACAATATAGAAATGAATTTCTTTCTCTTGTAGAAGTCTGAGCATGAGTATATCTGGGCTGATGGCAGTTCCATGGGGCAGTGATGAACACCATGCTTCTTCTAGCTTGTGATTCTGTGATTCTTAACATGCATGTTCCTCTTTGTGACTAAACAGCTCCTTTGGTTTCTGTTATCATATTCTTGTTCCAGTGAGCAAGAAGAGGAGAAGGAAGGTACAAGGCACCCCTCCTACTTTCTCTTTATGGGCACAACTCAGGTATTGGACACATTAGTACTGCTCACATCCCATTAGCCAGAAAGTAGTCACAGGAACACTCCAGCTGCCAGGAAGGCTAGAATATGTCTTTATCCCAGTGACCCATGAAATGTGTGGGTTTATCATTAACTAAAGAAAGAGAGCAGGTTTAGGGGACAGCTGGTAGTCTCTGCTACATACTGCCTCAACAGAAGAAATGCTACACAGAATGTGAGAAAAATCAAATCACAATATAAATGCCCTAACTATAATCAAATAAGTGGATGTTATGTAAGATAGCAGACAATTCTATCACACTGACAATTATACAATAGTCTCAGGTAAACAGGCCTCACCCATCCCTATACCTCCATGCAGTCTAGGTTACCACCTAGACTATGACAATTGCCTCCTAACCCATCTCCCTGCTTCAAGTCTTGTCATTCCAAATTAATCCTCCAAAGTGTTTTCAAGTGAACTTCAAGAAAATCCAGATCTTTATAAGCTTACTTTTTCAATAGGAAAAAAATCCAGGATTCTTCTCCAAGCGGTCTAGGCTACCTCCGTATCACACCTACACTATGATAATTGCCTCCTAACCCATCTCCCTGCTTCAAGTCTTGTCACTCTCAATTAATCCTCCAAACTGCTTTCAAGTGATCTTCAAGAAAATCCAGATCTTTATTAGCTTACTTTTTCAATAGGAAAAAAATCCAGGATTCCTGACATGGTTTTAGATCTTATGGATTTTTGCCCTCACCCCATATACGTATATGCCAGCTGTCAAGAAATGCTTGCAGCTTCCCTAATGAACCTTAACATTTCACAGTTTTTGCTGAGACTGCTTGCTCAGCCTGAATGCTTTCCCCTGGTCTCCCTGGTAAATGCCTACTCATCTTTGGATTCAGCTCAAATGTAACTTCTATAAGTTATTTCTGATCTC
The DNA here is from genome assembly GCF_048565385.1 of Saimiri boliviensis. NCBI lineage: Eukaryota > Metazoa > Chordata > Mammalia > Primates > Cebidae > Saimiri > Saimiri boliviensis. The sequence continues at coordinate 43,321,567 of NC_133458.1, forward strand.
TCATTTTACCACAAACAGAAGTGATTTTCTCAGCTGTTCCCCTAGTGCACCTTGTATATACTTTTATTACTTTATCACACATTTTTGTGTTGTTTTAATTTAGCTTCTGCTTTGCCTGCCTCACTCATTAAGAAATTAAGCTTTGTGAAACATGGGATTGTATAATCTCTTTCTTATATCTGCCACACAACAGGCCTTCAGCTAAATATTACTGGTGAAGTTACTGGGACCAGCCTTTCTAATAACCCAGTCTCCTTAAATCCTGGATTAGAGTAGATATGGTCAGTGTGACCTGAGAGCTCACAGGAAATTTTGGTAGACATAAGATGTCCCAGTGCCTTGACACTTGAACATTGTCCTGGCCTGGGCTTTCACAGAAAAAAGCAAATGCAAAACTCACAATGCCTTTCTTTAAAAAAAAAAATGTTTAAGTGTCCACTATTACAGTATCTCTCATTCTGCTCCTAAGTGTTAACCCTTCTTATGCTGCACACTAGAAAGATGAACTCAGAGGGGTTCTGCTGTTTATAGCCCAGGAGTCTTTTTGCCTCCTTTGATACATAAAATAGGATAGGGTAGATTTCTCCTTGATCCAGGCTATAAACATCAATTAATGGAGAAATTTACACTAACTATTTTTATTACTTCTCTTAATATGTAACCTCTTTGTGGGAGGAAACATGGGAAAATTAAATTTGACTAAGTAAAAATAGTCCAAAGTCTCAGGGGATACTTCTTAATGGTGATAAAATGAAAACTAGAAGAGTCATTAGGCAATTATCTGACCAGTTCTATTTCTGCTCTGAGTACGTTATGTCAGGTGCTTAGTACAGAATCTGGAATGAGAAAATTCAGAATCCCTCAGAACTTTTCTGCCACTCTGAGTTCTCTCTGATTTTATTTCTGTATTAAGTCTCCATGTTATTAATATTAGGACTTTACATTTTTGGGCCTCTGGAACCTCATAACCTGTTAATACTTCTCAACAGAATGACAATGATTAATGAATTTGTTTGGCAAGAAAGGGAAAAGGGGCAGTTTTTCCAACTTCAAGGAAGTTCAATTAGAGGCATTCGTTTACACTTTATTATTTCTTTAGTAATCTATTCTTTTAAAAAATAATATGTTTTTCCTCCATGAAATAATTCACTTTTTTTTAAGAAAAGTGCCTCTTTCCCTATATTTCAAAATCAATGATTTTCCTTAGGGTGACTTGTATCACACAGGATTTTAAACTAACAAAGACCATTCCTCAGAATAGAAAATGATCTGAACATTTATTTTTGTGTTTGTCAATATTTACTCTCGACTAAGGTTGCTTTAGTCAGAGATCATCCCTGTTCTTTTGCCTTTTCTTTTTCTTTTTCCTTTGAATAGTTCCCAACTGGAGTTGGGAGACAAGCTTCTTTTTTTTTCTGGCTGTAAAGCTATTGAAGATAAGTTCAGAGCTCTTGGAGGACAAATCTTTACTCAGTGGAGTACACTGGTTTAAAACTAAAATCAAAAGAAAAAAGATAGGAAGCAAGAGAGAAGGAGAGGAAGGGGATGAGACCACAAGTCCTGGAATATGAAAATCTCTGCCTCAAGTTATTCCCCTGAGCTAGTTCACTGTTGCCCTCTTTATAATTTTATGATGTCAACCAACATTTCCCCTTTGCTCATGAATCTACTTTGAGTTTGGTACATATTCTTTGAAATTGAGAAAGTCCTTACTAAAAAGTGCTCGTCAGTGTTTGAGTATAATAACGACTTAATTTTTGGTTTTCCTCTCTGAATATAGAAATACAAAAGCCTTAATTCTGAAATAAAGAATACCTTTGACATGTGAATTCACAGTGTGGTAGCCCCCACTGTCTACTCCTGATGAAAATGATTATGTAAAACAAAGTAAGGGAGAAAACGAATGACTGTCTTTCTCACAGAATCGTGAAAGCTGTTGAAAGTGCTAACAATTCCCACTTCCTTATTTTAAATGGAAACAATACAAAATGTCTAAGTCCCGCTATTCTGCTTTCTTGTGGGAGCTGACAATACTCCCACAGCTGTGTATGCAGAGCTATGAGGAGGATGTTGACACTTTTGCCCAACTAAGGTGCAGCTTTGCTGGACTTCTGTCCAATTTCTGACAACGCCAGCAGTGATAAGTGATCATTATGGTCTAATGAGAGTGAAAACATTAGAAATCCAAGCCTCCTGTAGAAATGTTAGAGCCGATCTACTAATGTTGGGGAGAAAAGGTCCTAAGCCATTCATTTTATTCACTATAAATGCATTTTTGAATTAGTAAAAAAAAAAAAAAAAAAAAAAAAAAAAAAAAAAAAAATTCTTATATATGTAAGCATATTTTTTAGTTTTTAAACTGCAAGCTGTGTTGACTAGTAACAGCAGGGAGGAATGAATCAATTAATCTTTCTTTTCATCAAGAAGCAAAACTGAATATGTCTAAATCGAGCATTTTCTTTTTGGCTTTAATGTGGTATAATTGGCAAGTAAAAATTGAATACACAAGGTATACAATGTGATGTTTTGATACATGTATACATTCTGAAATGATTACCACCATCAGCTAATTAACATATCAATCACTTCACAGCTACCTTTTTTATGGTGGGAATACTTAAGTTGTATTCTCTTAGCAAATTTCAAGTATACAGTACATTATTATTAACAATATGCACCATGCTGTCACCAGAACTTTTTCATCTTATAACTAAAAGTTTATACTCTTTGACCAACATCTCACCATTTCCCCCAACCTGCCCCCTTACCCCTCAGCCACTATTCTATTCTGTCTCTAGGTATTTGATTTTTTCATTTATAGTTTCCACACATAAGCAAGTTCATGAACCATCTTTCTGTGTCTGACTTATTTCATTTAACAGAATGTCCTCCAGGTTCATTTATGTTGTTTAAAGTGGCAGTCTTTCCTTCTTTTTAAAGACTGACCAATAATTCATTGTGTATGTATACCATAATTTATTCATTTATCGACAGACACTTAGGTTGATTCCATGTCTTGGTTATTGTGAAAAATGTAGATACCTCTTTGAAATAGTAATTTCATTTCCTTTGGATATATACACAAAACTCAAAGTAAATTAAAGATTTAAATATAAGAACTGAAACCATAAAACTCCTAGAATAAAATATGGAAAAAATGTGTAACATTATATATGACACCAAAAGTTCCGGCAATACAAGCAAAAATAAGCAAATGGAACTACATAAAACTGGAAAGTTTCTGTACAACAGAGAGAACAATCAACAGTAAAAAGACAACCCACAGAATGTGAGATAATATGTGCAAGCCATATATCTGACAAGAGGCTAATATCCAACATAGATGTGAAACTCATACAACTCAAAAGGAAAAAAGAAACCCTAAATAACTTGATTTACAAATGAGCAAAGGTCCTGAATAAATTTTTTCAAAGAAGACACAAAAATGGCCAACATACATATAAAAAGTCTTCAACATTACTAATCACCAGAGAAATGCAAATCTAAACCACAGCAAAATATCATCTCACACTTATTAAGATGGCTATTATCAAAAGACAAGTGGTAACAAGTGTTGTTGAGGTAATGTTGTGAAGAAAAGGGAACCCATATACATTGTTGGTCAAAATGTAAGTTGTTACAGTCATTATAGAAAAAAGTATGGAAGTTTCTCAAAAAATTAAAAATGGAGTTACGATATAATCTATCACTTTCACTTTTAGGTAGATAGCCAAAGAAAATAAAATTACTAATCAAGTGTTTGTCTTAATAAGAGATAGCTGAAGGAAATGTTATTTAATCTTGGTAATCTGATATAAAACTGAAGAGTACATGTGGTGGAATGTAAATGTTCATCATTGATGTTCACTGCTAGTCCACTATTAATTCATATTATGTTACATTGATACTTAAGCTATTATATTTACTTAGAAAAGTATAAGAGGATATGTAACAAATGTCCTGATTGTTCTTTATCCTTGCCATTAGCTATCATAACTTGAACTTTCCAGTCAAAGTGGATATAATACATTAGCACTCTTGTAGTATTAGTATGTAAGTAAACAAGACAGATGATATCTCTTCTCTCATACAGGAAACATTCTGTTGAAGGAAAGCCTCATAAAAACTTATCTATAGAATGGATTCAAGCAATAGTAGGATGGTGTGTTATTAAGATGTATTAGGATATAAGCCTCCTGGAATAAATCGAAAGACCTTTGTTGTGTCAAATTCTGTGCTATAATGAATCCTGTTAGAATGAAACTCCTATTTGCTTCCAGAGGATAAATTACATTCTAATTGGAGAAAAAGGCTTAAAATGACTTCAAGAAACACACTGTTAATTTGTCACCTCTTTTGCATTCTCCTGAGATGTTTCCTCAAGGAACTGATGTGCAAATCATCAGAGTCCACATATTTTTCCCATTAACTACAAAAGACAGTGACTAAACAAATTAGAAATTTTGTTCATTAGTAGAAAATCAGTAAAAGTACACTGCCTGGACACTTATGTAAAAAGTTATGATTTTTTTTCTTTCTGAATTATTTCCCCTAAGCCACTTTCTACTGGCAGTCTGTCTCCTCACATTAGTGACAGGAAGAAATAATTAAGTGTAAGTTGTCACTTGTGATCGGATGAACCATGAAGTAAAAGTGCACTAAATGGGGCAGATGAAATCCTGGCTGTCCTCACATCTGCTGGAATAGAGTTAGACGTAATCTCTAAAACATTCCCACTTCTAATTCCCAGAATTTATGTGGATGACAAATGAGAATAATCTAGATTTTTCTTGTAGGATCTTTAAGAGGCATTCTTTATTCTTAATCACTTACCCTTAGGAATATTCTCAGAATGTGCTTGGATAAATCTATGTATTATAGTTAGGGTGAGGTATTAGTAATTGTTGAATATTACTACATCTAACTTACTGTTAGTGTGACTTGTGAGTGGATAAACAAGAAATATTTATTGGTCTAATTGTTCATTTATTCAACAAGCATTTAGTGAATACCTTCTATATATCAGAAATGTTTTAAGTAACTGAGAAAATAAAGATAATTAAGATATAGTTCTTCAAGTTTCTTCCAATCTAGAGGAAGTTAAATTAGAAAATTGATGGTTAAAATATAGCATGGTCAGAGCTATGATAAAAGAGAAAGATCACATGAGAAGGGTTAACAGACATGAGGATGCAATGCTTGTTCTGGGTCTTGAAGGATACTTTGGAGCTATTTTGGAGACTAAGGATGGAAGACTTTGCTGGGTTGGGTAAAATGTAGCAACTGAAATAGAGAAAATTGCAGAAGAAAGCCCCGTGCCTTAGTCTGTTCTGGCTGCTATAACAAAACTACCATAGACTGTATGGCTTATAAACAACAGACATTTATTTCACATAGCTCTAGATCCCGGAATGTTCAAGATCAAAGTGCTGGCTGATTTCGTTTCTTTTGAGGGCCTGTTTTCTCATAGAGCCTTCTTGTTGCTTCCCAGGGTAGTGTAAGTAACAAAGCAACTCTCTGGGCCATTTTTTATAAAGGCACTAATCCTGTGCACAAGGACCCTGCACTTATGATCTAATCACCTGCCAGAGGCCCCACCTATGATATGGTCACCCGCCTATGATATGATCACCTTGAGGACTAGAATCTCAACACACAAATTTTAGGAGGACACAAATAGACCATAGTCACCAGGAACTGCAAAGTCAGGTAGATATGAGGCTGCACCTGTGGGGAGCAGCAAACAATGTGGTCTAGCTGGGAAGAAGGGTCAGGAAGGAATAATGTTGGAGGCGAGACTGTAGAAAGAGAGGCTAGGGTCAGAGCATAAAGCCTCAAATGCTCCTTGAGAAGTTTGCATGTTATTCTGAAGATTATAGGAGGGTACTACAGCTTTTTGAACATGGCTGGTTTTACATTTTAGAAGAATTACTCTCGTAGTAAGATATTAGCAAGACTGGGAATAAGAGACAAGTCGGGGAGAGAAAAAGAAGGAATGAAGATGCTCTCCTTTCATCTTTGTTAAAAAACTGGAAAGATGGTTGTGCTTCTACCTGAAAATGGAAATAATGAGAAGCAACAGCTTTTTTTCTTTGAGAGGTGGGGGATGAAGAAAAAGGCCAAGTTCAATGTGAGTATTCCAGTTTCAAAAGTATATACAACATGTATAGTGGACAGTGAGATAAAAAGGAGATAAGAACTTAGAGAAAGCATAGCTCAGCAAACTGACACAGGAACAGAGAACCAAGCACCACACGTTCTCACTCATAGGTGGGTGTTGAACAATGAGAACACATGGACACAGGGAGGGGAGCATCACACACTGGGGTCTGTCAGGGGGACTAGGGGAGGGACAGTGGGTGTCGGTGAGTTGGAGAGGGGTAAATGGGGAGAAATGCCAGATATAGGTGTATAGGTGATAGGGATGGAGGCAGAAAACCACATTGTCTTGTATGTACCTATGCTACAATCCTGCATGTTCTTTACATGTACCCCAGAACCTAAAATGCAATTGTATATATATATGGAGAGAAAGCATAGCTTAGAAATAGGCCATTGGCAATACGATTATGTGGTTGTCTCATTGGTTCCAGCTACCTCCATTTCTCAGGCTCATGCTGCATGGGGCGCTCTATTATGGGTTTGCCTATTTTCACTGGTGGCAAGAACCATGTAAGGCATTCATTAAAAGAAACTTTATAAACAAGAAACGAAGATATCAGTTCTACTCCCAGACTGAGTGAATCAGGATCTCAAAAAAAAAAAAAAAACAAAGGTCTGGAAATCTTCTTGTCTTATTTTGTTTTATAAATAACACCCTGAAACGATCTTGCCGGCATGGAATTCTGGGATCTGCTTGGGTAGTAGCAACATTTGTTAAGCACCTACTGTGTGGTAGGCACACAACTCTAAGCTTTATGCACTTAAAGACTCTATCCCTTACAAGAGCTGTCCCTAACCTTTTGGCACCAGGGACTGGTTTTATGGAAGACAATTTTCCCACTGACCACGTGGTGGGGGAGGTTTTGGGATGACTCAAGTGCATTACATCTATTGTATACTTCATTTACATTATTATTACACTATAACATAAAATAAAATAATTATATGGCTCACCTTTGGGAGGCCTAGGCAGGTGGATCACCTGAGGTCAGGAGTTCAAGACCAGCCTGGCCAATATGGCAAAACCCCATCTCTACTAAAAAAGTAAAAATTAGCCCAGCGTGATGGTGGGCACCTATAATTCTAGCTACTTGGGAGGTTGAGGCAAGAGAATTGCTTGAATCCAGAAGATAGAGGTTGTAGTGAGCCAAGATCACACCATTGCACTTCAGCCTAGGCGACAGAGTAAGACTCTATCTCAAAAAATAAAAAATTATACAGTTCATCATAATGCAGAATGAGTGGGAGCCCTGAGCATTTTTTTCCTGCAACTAGATGCTCCCATCTGAGGGTGATGGGAGATAGGGATAGATCATCCGATATTAGATTCTCATAAGGAGCACACAACCTAGGTCCTTCACATGAGCAGTTCACAATAGAGTTTGTGCTCTTATGAGAACCTAATGATGCTGATCTGACAGGAGACAGAGCTCAGGTGGTAATGCGAGTTATGAAGAGTGGCTGTAAATACAGATGGAGCTTCACTCATCTCCTGCTGTGTGGCCCGGTTCCCAACAGGCCACAGACCTGTACCAGGCCATGGCCCTGGGAGTTAGGAACCCCTGCCTTATAACACATAACAAAATAAGTATTATTGTCCCTGTTTCAATATGAGGAAACTGACATTCATAGTCTTGCTCAAGGTCTCAAAACTAAGTGGAAATAGCAACTCCTACTGATTCCAGTGTTTGTGCTCTTGACCTTAAAATACATCTTGTCCTGCTTTGTGTTGAAGAATGCCTAGAATGACATATGAGAGGTATTATCTCTTAGTAAAGAACATATTGTATGCCAAAGGAAATAGAAAAATTCAAATGAAATTATCTTTGTCTGCTAACAGTAGATCATCTTTAGTGTTGAAATTCCCTAGCATATCTCTCCTTCCTTGCAATAATGTTGCAATATATTCAGATTTGCTAAACAGTAGCTATATCCTCAAGCACTTTGCTTCAGTTTCTTTAAATACTTTCTCTACTTTTTGTCTTTTGCTCTTCATCTCTGTTCCTTCTCTTTCCATAGGATAGAAACCACTAGCCACTGAATTCTGGTCAACTTCAAGCCAAAGGTAACTGAACAAAATGGGGGAGGAAGGTAGGCTTCCAAAGGATGAACAGAAAGGCAAAGGAAGAGTGTTGATACTTAAACTCAGAGCCGTGCTTTGATAAATTATATGGCTTAATTGTTTAAAGCACCTGATTAAGCTGTACTTCAATATTAAACACTTTTTGGCTACATTCGTCTTCTGTTCAGCAAGTACCAACGCATTTTTCTCACTACATGTGTCCCCTTAACAATTAGACTGCTTTGACGATAAATGATCTCAGTGTCCTCGTCCAAAATAACGTGCCCTACTTGTTCTTGTGATGCTAAAAAAATTGTAGAAGTCATATTTTTTAGCTTGCTGTTCTCCCTGAGGTTCATCATGACCATCAGTCCACCAATACTTATCAACGGTCTGCAAGATACAGCATCATACCCCATTTTATAGGGTGGCAAGTTAAGGAAAGCAAAGATAATATCTGACAGGTTTAAAAATAGAGGAGATAGGGCATATCCAATCAGGGGTTCTGGAATCATAGAAGAGGCTCCAGAATTTGGTGTAGATAAAGTCAAGTAAGCATTCTGGTGTCTGTGTGGAGACAAAATGACAGATGTAGGATATCATAAATGGATAACATCAAAGGGCAAGGAGTTCTGTGCTACGAGCTCTGAAGCCTGTGAATGGAACATCTTGGAGTGGAAGAAAGTAAAGATATGCTTAAATAATAATGAGGATATGTTAAAAGATCACAAGAGGCAATTTGAAAAGGTTCCCCCTAGTTAAATCTAGAACAATTTGTGCATCAATATAATGCACATAAGAAATCACAACCCAGGATTATAAATCATTCTACTATAAGGACACATGCACATGAATGTTCATTGCAGCACTGTTTACAATAGCAAAGACCTGGAACCAACCCAAATGCCCATCGATGATAGACTGGATAGGGAAAATGTGGCACATATACACCATGGAATATTAGGCAGCCATCAAAAATGATGAGTTCGTGTCCTTTGTAGGGACATGGATGAACCTGGAAACCATCATTCTCAGCAAACTGACACAAGAGCAGAAAATCAAACACTGCATGTTCTCACTCATAGGCGGGTGTTGAACAATGAGAACACATGGACACAGGGAGGGGAGCACTACACACTGGGGTCTGTTGGGGGGAAATGGGGGAGGGATGGGGGGGTGGGGAGGTGGGAAGAGATAGCATGGGGAGAAATGACAGATACAGGTGAGGGGAAGGAAGGCAGCAAACCACACTGCCATGTGTGTACCTATGCAACAATCTTGCATGTTCTTCACATGTACCCCAAAACCTAAAATGCAATAAAAATAAATCACAACCCATTAAATAGGAGTACATGAGTCCACACAAATATTAATCAATTAAATCATCAAGCAATTATGAAGAAATGTTCTTTCTTATAGTACAATGTAGTATTAAATCTATAAACCATGATACAATTGGAAAGTCATCATTTGGCTACCATCAAAATGATAAAGGAGTCAGGCCAAAATCACCAATTGTCTCAGTTTGTACAGGCTGCTATAACAAAATACCATAAATTAGGTAGATTATAAAAACTCACCTAACTTTTTTCTGTGTGTACGGATGGGATCTTGCTATGTTGCTCAGACTAGTCTCAAACTCCTGGCCTCAAGTGAGCCTGTCACCTCAACTTCCCAAAGTATTGGTATTACAACGATGAACCACTGTGCCTGGTCTGCAATCTCCATTATAATTTATTTTTTGATCCCTGGGATTTAAAAATGTTTAGTTTCCAAGGGTTGGAAATATCCTAATTATCTTTCAGTTACTAATTTTTAACATAAATTTACTCCAGTTAGAAAAACAAAATTATTCAAGGCTTTGAAATATGTTACTAGGCCTAGGATCTTATTGATTTTTAAAATGTTTCATCTGCAATTAAAATAATGTGAATTCTATCATTGTTGGGTGAAACAGTCTACATATGTTTATTCAGTCAAGTTTGTTAATTGTGTTTCTAAGATCTTTCCTTACAGAATTTTTGTTTCCTTTTTAAAATAACTTCTCAAGAGATGTGTTAAGGTCTTTTATTATGATTGTAGATTTTTCTATCAATTTTTAGTTATATCAATTTTTTACAGTATATATTTAATTGTTACACTATTGGTAGATGAGGATTTGGGAGTATAGCTAAGCTGAATTTCTTTTGGTAAGTACTACTTGCGTAATATACGTTTTACATTTTGCTTTCAACTTTTCTGTGTCTTCTGTTTAAGATGCACTCTTGTCATCATCATATAGTTTGATTCTGATATTCTAGGTCTTAACTGGATTATTTACTAAATTTATATTTAATTTTATTACTGATATAGTTTTTTCTATTTCATCCATCTTTTTATATTCTTGTTACTATCTTTTCTTGCTATTTTTGGGTCAGATAACTGTTTTACTATTCATATTTTCTATTAGCATTTTAAAACTATTTCTTTAGTGATTACCCTAGGAACTTAACTATGCATGCTTGACTTAATGTATCCTAATATAAATTGTTATTTTAAACTTTTTGCATTTATAAAGATGTCTAGCTATAAGAGTATGAGACACAAAGTAAGCACTTAATATACATTTATGCTATTATAGAAGGAGGGAAGTAATATTTAGAAGAGAAGGTAAAGTGAGACAGCAAGTCCCTAAGAAATAAAGCAGCATAAATGCACCATTTCTTTGCTTGCAAAGTGTAAACATTTTAATCAAAGCTCTCAAGTTCTTACATTTGCCTTCTGTATTCTTCATCTCTCAGAACTTAATGTTACTTTAAAAGCATTTCTCAAAGTACTCTCTGTGGACTACATGCAATAGAATAATGAGAATGAGGAAGAGGGATTGTGTTTGCTAAAAGTTTCAATTCTTGGGATCTAGTCTGTGCATAAAAATTAGAAATTATGCATGCTTGATTTCAAGAACCTACCATTTTTATGAAAGTATTGTATACTTAATCCAGTTGTTCATATTGACTTAACAATGTGAACTAATACTAATTCTAAATGGGTCAAGCATCTTCATGTCAGGATGCCTGGATTCAAATTCTGGTCTTTACTATTTAGAAGGTATATGACCTTGGGCTTAAGAATTAAATATATGTAGATTATTTGGAATAGTACTGGGCTTATAGCAAGAATTTATGAAATGCTGTTTTTATATTACATTATCATTAATAAAAATGATTCTATTTTAATGTTTTATGTCACTGTTCTACAGGTAAAAAATATTAAAAATATGTGTGAGCCTGAACTGAACATTAATTTTCTGAAGTTGATTTTTCTGATATCAGTTTATTTTGTTATTTTCTGTCCTGATTTCCCTAATTATAATTTCAGAAGGAAAAAAAATTTAGGTAATTGATTGTTCTAATCAGTTACATTTTGTTGATCAAGATTTTGCTGAATTTATTTTCCCTAATTTCAGTAAATTCACAGAAACAATCCATCATTTATTTAATTGCTAGGATACACTCTGTTTTGGAACACATCTTCCAGAGATTTATGAGAAAAATAATAGGACCTGGAAATTATGCTGTCAGAGTTGTGGATAAATGGTCTGGTTTGGCCAGGTGCTGTGTCTCATGCCTTAATCCCAGGACTTTGGGAGGCTGAGGCAGGAGGATCACAAGGTCAGGAGTTCAAGAACAGCCTGGCCAACATGGTGAAATGCCATCTCTACTAAAAGTACGAAAATTATCTGGGCGTGGTGGCACGTTCCTGTAATCCCAGCCATTGGGAGGCTGAGGCAGGAGAATTGCTTGAACCAGGACCTGGAAGGCGGAGGTTGCAGTGAGCCAAGATCACCTCACTGCACTCCAGCCTGGGCTACAGAACAAGACTCCATCTCAAAAAAAAAAAAAAAAAAAAAAAAAAAAGATTTGGTTTAATGCTCAGTGAGATAGATGAAACAATTATTCTCAACTCCATGAACAATACTATTGGATAAGGTACCCATACCATTTTCCATTAAGATACCATTTTTCATTAAGGTACCATTTTAATTTAAAATTGCATTTTAATTGTGCTATAGTTAACCATAATGAGCCTGAGTTTGGCAAAGCTAGAAGGATTGGTCCTCAAGGAGATGAAAGAACGAGATCCAACACTCTGAGGAAAAGACCATTCAACCACAGGGCACCTCAAAATGACTATTTTCATTCTAGCCTTAGAGCATGTAAAAGAAAATAATTCTTTCAACTGCTATACAGTATAGCTGCAAGTGGCTTCCACCTCAAGGTATTATGTTGGCCTTGACCCAAGTGAATTCCAAGGAATACAAGTTCTGGAAGATGTCAAGTACACATTCCAAAAATAATAATATCTATATTCAAGTAACTTTGGAAAAAAAATCTGTGTTAAAATAAGTTAACTATGTTTCCTTACTGTGGAAAGATAAAAATAAAGCTTTTTATCGTTTGTCAATGTAAAATGTGATTTTTCAGAGGCTACACTTACCCTATGCTTTCCAAATCATTTGATTATGAAATTAAACTTTGTTTCCACAGAGCCTCTCACAGAACTTAAGCTCACGGAACATACACTTGATGGGAAACACTGTTCCAGTGAATAAGAAAAACAGAAAATACCAAGAAAGTATTTTTTTACATCAAGGAGAGAAAAGTATCATTTCCTTCAATGATTGAGGGAAAATACAACCAAGAAATTGTAATTGCTAAAGGGAGAACACTTTTAGAAAAACTTTGTAAAGCTGTATTTAAAATGTCTTCCATTTAACACCCAGATCTTGGTTTCTCCAATAAGATGAAGCAGGGCTCCTTGGAGAAATGGATAATCCTAGGGCATGGCCAAGAAAAATACAAGATGACCTGGGGACATCTTATAATGACAGAAAATAGGAAGTATTAAAAAATTAAAAACACATCAAGTTGAATGATGAAAAATTTTTAAAAAAAGAGACAACAAAAACAATGAAAATTAAAAACACAATAATAGGTGCATGTCAAAGGGATATTAGAGACCACTGAAAGAACTCCCAATGGCCAAAGCCAGAAAAATTCAACCAACAAAATAAGTACATTAGTATTATCTTCCATGGAACTGTACAGAGTTAGGTAACAATCTACAACCTAGAAAATGGGATATAATGGTTGAATGGAGTTGGACTTTGCACAGGACAACTAATACAGAGTTCAACTCAGGTCACTCAGAAAGGGTTGTTTTCATCTCCAAGAACTCTCGTCTCTCATCCAACCCTTAATACTCAAACAAACAAACAAACAAACAAAAAAACAATAACAAATCTCATCCTTCAAACCATAACCCAGAAGGATAGACAAACTGGTTCATGATAAGAGCATCAAAGACAATATACCACCCTGTAGCAGAATAAATAAAAAAAGAGAGAGAGCTATGCCAGGCTAGGTGGCTCATGCCTGTAATCCCAGCCCTTTGGGAGGCCGAGGCAGGTGGATTACCTGAGGTCAGGAATTCGAGACTAGGCTGACCCACATGGAGAAACCTCATCTCTACTAAAAATACAAATTATCCAGGTATGGTGGCTCACACCTGTAATCCCAGCTACTCAGGAGGCTGAGGTGGGAGAATCACTTGAACCTGGGAGGCGGACGGTGTGGTGAGCTGAGATTGCACCATTGCACTCCAGTATGGGCAACAAGAGTGAAACTCCATCTCAAAAGAAAAAAAAAGCTATGCTGATTAGCTGATTAATTATGACCAAGAAGAAATTAGATTGCAATAGTGCTAATATACTAATGAAAAAGAAAAAAGGAGGGAGGAAGGAAAGGGAAAAGGGAGGAAGCAGGGGTAAAAGAAAGAAAGTATCGTATTATGAATGTGCTCAACCAAGACCCAGCCTGGAAGGAAACATAACCCAAGAAACTAAAGGAAATTCCTCATGAACGCCTTATGTCATAGAAGATCTTAGTTAGGATCTAAGAGTTGAAAGGCAAGAAGATAAAGCAACTTGGAAGCTGCAGACTAAAGGAGGCAATTTAAGAACCACTGCAAATGAACAATCCCCACATATCATTACAGAACTAATATATTAGCTAGAGCCTTTAAGGGGCAAAATAGACTTATCTGGCTTTTGAGTTAATGACTTGTGATAACCACAGTAAATAAAGAAGAAAAAAAGAAAATAAAGCAATCAAAGAAACAATGACAGATTTGAGGGCAAAAGCAATTGAATATAAAGATAATTGTGATTTGAAGTAGAAAACTCAACAAATTGAACTGAAAATGCACTTAAAGATATGGTACAGAATATTTTCATGGGTGAAATCTTCAGATTTAACAAAAGTTGACAAAGAGAAATCAACAGCCAAAAATATACATATTGGTTAAGTAAGTCAATGTCAAAGGTAAAGAATTATCCAGGGCAACAGAAGGAATACAACATATTTTCTACAGGGAGCGAAAGCAGTCTGGTCTAAGAAATTTTTCTGAAGTTTACTCCCAGACTATAACGGAACAAAGTCTACATATTCTAAGAGAAAGTATGATACAAAAGTGTTATACCAGCCTAGTTGTCATTTAAGATACTAATGTAGTAAATATGACATGAACAGCAATGTCCATTATAAAGGAGGAATAGAAGGAATAGAGTTCACCCGTTCATCTTCCAAGTAGGCTTATTGGTCCATCCTTACTAAGTACAGAGATAGATTTTTAAAAGCTCCATACTTTGTTATTCTTCCTTAATCTTAGAAGACTTTTTAATATTTATTTTTTTACAAACAAAGATTATATTTTACATGTATGACTTGTTTTGAATGTGCGTATATTGTGAAATGGCTAAATTGAGCCAATCAACATGAATTAAGGAAACATTTATTTCAAGGTTAATAATTCAGTTTCACTTGTTCTTTCTTCTATTAGATTCAAGTAAAATTAAGTGTAATACATTTTATCTTTTTAAAAGTATGTATTCTATCATCCAATTCTTAAATAATTATATCTGGCTCACTTTCACTTTTCCTCTGTTTATACACATAGAGATTGAAAAATGTTTCCCAAATGGAACACTGGTGTATAAACAGAGGGAAACAGTGTGGTGGGATTTTGGGTGAGTTATCTCTTCTTTGTGTCTCTTTAAATTGTTGGATTTATTTTTAAAATAAGCAGGCATCATTTTATTTTTTTAAAAAGTTGTTATATTTAAAAACTACAGCTACATGAAGAAAAAAAATCAGAATTATACTTTTTTCTTTTTTCTTATGCATTTGAAATAAAAAAAATTTAAAAAAAAAAAAACAGTGAAATGAGCAGTGAAAAGGCTGTTTGTGGTGTGGTTTGAGATTAGAAGAGTGTTTCGCCTTCAGAGGAGGGGTTTGCCCATTGGTGAGATTTGAGTTTCTGTTTGAGGAAGTTCCATTTAAATAAGCAACAATTAAAACCACCATAAAGCCGTTTTGTGCCAAAAACTAAAACCAACTTCCTGAGAGACCATGGTCAAACACAACAAAAGGTTCTACACCACACCTAGAAGTCACCTAGAAAAAAGAAAGTAAAAGTTTTTCTGAGATTAAAAAGCAAAACAGTGAAAAGTAAGCAATAGTCGATAATGGGCAAGTTCAAAGGTAAACTGTACTTAAAGTTATCAAGAACCGGCAGAGAAATTTATTATAGAGAAATTTGTAATTTTTATTAAGAATTCCAGTAAGCCCCAGATTTCTGGGTAATGTGAATCACTGGGAAGGGATTTGCTATTTTCAAGCCAAAATTTGATTTTTTAAATGATGTAATAAGGTCAATAGATCATAAGTCTCCATTATCTTACCTTTCATTGACCCATTTAATGACTTTGAAATGTATGAATTAGGCTTTGTCATGGATTGGACCAAGATTACTATGACTTGGCTCCTTTTTTTTTTTCATTTAACAATATCTGGGCACTATTTTCATAATTCTCATTTTCTCTTTACTTCGCGACAATATCCCTTGTAGAATAATTTCCATTCTCTTCACATATAATAGACAATATTAGGATCTATCCTTGAGTAATTATGGAAGACATGAAGATGATTGCTTAAAGCTTCCTTTTAACAATCTAGGAATAACTATTAGAGTTTACTTCTAACAAAATTGAACAAAACCTCTACTAATGGAAGGGCACTTTCAGGACCAACACTAATTATTCCCAGATCAATCCCTGGACATTTTGTGCAAAAGTTATTACCTGGTCAAATAAATTTAGGTAAAAAAAATCCATTCCATATCCTTCCCTTGATGGGCCCTAAAGCAGTATAGAATATTAAGGATTTTGAGAAAGTCTCAAAAATGACGCAGCTATGGATTTGTTTGGTCTACACTTATTTTACCTGTGACCTCTTTTCCAGCTCCTATTTTCCACAACAGCTGAAAACACTTTGGAATTTCACCTAGAATTTTGTGTCTTCATGTTGTTATCTTTGCTGTAATAACTTTTTATTAATCTCTCTGTATTTTCTATTCTTGATGAATGGCTTAGATTTAATATTCTGTTTTTCAAAGGGAATAATTTTCTATGTTGCTAACCTTTACCTGTGCTCTTTGGACTCACTACTGATAGACTTTTTGTTTCTTCAGGGGTTTTCTGCTTTACTTCATACTCTATCTGAGCCAATGCTCTTCTCCTATGCAAATTATTAAATAGTTTTTCTAATTTCATATAGTTTTGTCTCCTTTTACAGACATAACATTATTTGTATTGCAATTATCAAATCACAATTCTCTCTAAGTTCCAACTCAACATGAGATCTCTTCTTATGCTGTTAATACAACACATTTCTTCCCTTTAAGTCTCTAAGGTCTCTCTAACAATTTTGATTTAATCAATTCATTCAGTAAATTTAAAAAATAGTAATATTCTGCAGTGTACCAGATATGCATTTACCACCTAAATATTTGTGAAGCATTTGCCACATTGCAGCCACTATGCAAGGTTTTGGGGATACCATGATGAAAAAAAACCAAACATATAAGGTTTCATGTCATTATTGTCTAACACTGGAAATAGAGAGTAATTATAAATAGGTAAAGTATAATAAAAGAGATGTATAGAGAGTTACAGGGCTATATGATGAATGAATCTATGCTAGGCTGAAGGACCACAGACTTCCCATAATGTTTAAATTGAAAGAGTAATTCATTAAACAAGTATTTATTAAGTACCTACTGTGGCACCATGCTAGAATTGGAGATGAAACATTAAACAAAAGACATCTCTGTCCTTGTGAAGATTTAAGTTTCATTGGAATGACAGAGGACATAAACAAATTTTAAGTCATCAACTCTAAGAAGCAACAGGTAGGGAATAAACAGAATACAAGGACAACAGGACCTACCAGAGTGGGTTCCAGGGAGTACTCTCTAAAGAACAAAATCTAAGTTAAAAACTCAAGAATAAGAACCTAAACATTTTTGGATTTAGAGAAAGTGAGTTTCTGGCAATAGAAGTGTCAAGGGCAAAGCCCCTGCAGCAGAGAAGAGCTAGGCATGAGTACACTGGCATCATCAGTCAGGTGAGCAAGTGACAAGAGAGTTCCATTAGATGAAGTTGGACTGGTTGTGCCCCTATGCAAATCATGGTAAGACTGACTATTTTACTCCAATTAGAAAACTATTGCTAGGTTTTAAGAGGAGTGGCAGAATATGATTTAGATTTTAATAAAGTAATTTTGGTTTCTGCCTGAAGAATGTATAGGAAGAAGCTAAGAGCAGAACTGGGAGCCAAAAGCAGAAGTGGGAGGCCAGTATGGATGATGTGAAAAATATCAGAGGGAAAGATCACAGAGAAGGAGTTGGAGAAAAGAAGAATGACAGTCCAGTCTCCTGCTTTAGTAACACAGTAGATGGTGGTGTCATTAGCTGAACTAAAAAAGACTGGGGGGTATCAGGTTTCTGGCAGAGAGAAATACCACAAAATACTTTAGAACATGTTAAGTTTGAGATGTCCCTGACACATCCAAGCACAGATATCATGTAAGATATTGTATTTACCACTCTGGCTCTTAGAAGAGCCTCATCTGGTATTTTAAGTCAGAAAACTGTTGACCACTTGAGGCCAGGAGTTTGAGACCATCCTGGCCAACATGGCAAAATCCTGTCTCTACAAAAAATACAAAAATTAGCTGGGTATGTTGGCTCATGGCTGTAATCCTGGCTACTCAGTGGCTGAGACACAAGAATCGCTTGAATCCGTGAGACAGAGCTTGCAGTGAGCTGAGATTGCATGCACCACTGCACTCCAGCCTGGGCGATAGAGCAAGACTGTGTAAAAACAAAAACAAAACAAACAAACAAAAACAACTGATGAAATCACCTATAGAGAGAGCTATAGAGAGATCATAACAAGAGAAGACAATGGAGCCAAGGACTCAGTCCTGAGAAAATCCAACCAGCAGATTTTGGGTGGCAAAGAAAGAATCAGAAAAGCAACTCAGTTAACAAGGTAGGAAGAAAAGAGTCTATTTCTGCAAGAAGAAAGTGTTAGAATATAATAGAATTACATGTCTGGTTAAATATTGCTGAGCAGTCATGATAAGGATTGAAAATTTTCTATTGGATTTTGTCACATGAAGGTTTTTGCTTATCATGACCTGGGCACATATCTGAGAAAATGAATGTGAATAGCTTAGGTAAAAAGAAGGGCATGAGAATATCCCAATCAAGGAAAATAATGTATGTGACTTCCCTAGATGGAAAAGGAAGAGGCCAAGGCACCAGAGATCCTGTATGAGTGAAATATGGGTACAGAAGAGAGTGATAGCAGAGGAGGCTAACACTGGAGGGAAGAGATTTTTTTAAATATGGAGATATCAATATGGTATGTCTTATCAATATAAATAATACTTTCACAAAAATAATAAAAATTTACTATGTAAAACTGGGGAGATAGAATTAAGTAGAATATTCTAGAGAGAAGATATAACAGGCACAAAAGCCCAGTGCTAAGGAGCAGTATGGTACCCTTAGAGCACTGAAGTACTTAGGCTGAAGTGGAGCATGTTGTGGAGTAGTGAGAGGAAATATTCTACAGGGTAGCTGGGGATCAGTCAGTCTGAGGGACTGTAGGTGCCATGTTCAGTTTGAGCTTATTCTATAGACAGTGGTAAGACACCGAAGAACTCTAAGCAGCTGAATGACATAATGTGATTTATAATGATGAATATTTTGAAAAGATAATTCTAGTAACAATGTGGGAGACAATTTGGAGTTGGGGGTTGGGGGAATAAGACTTGAAGCTGGGAGCCCAATAAGGGGACAATTGGAATACCATGTATAGGCAAGAAATGTTGACTGCCTGAACTAAGATGATGGCTGTAGAAATGAAGAAGAAAAACACAAATTCTCAAAATTTTAAAGAAGTGGAAATGAAAAAAATTAATAATATTTGGAGGTAAGGGACTGTGAAAAGAAACTTTCAAGGTAGTTCCCAGGTCTTAGGCTTGGGCGATCACATGGATCTTGATGCCATCACACAAAATGGGAAATGAGCATATCAAACATCAAATAAAGATAATGAAGATTTCCATAAGGACAAAAATTTCCTTAGCATATGAAGTGATACAAAAGGTGGAAATATGGAAGCTTGGAGTCTGAAAGTAAGTTATTAGAATTTGGGATTTTAAGGTAGGAGTTTTTCTAAATAATGAAATGGATCAAGATTTCTTGTAGAAGAATAAAAAGGTAGAAATTTTAAATAGAGCTAGATAACTGATTAGAATTTTTAAAAGTCACATGCCTAATTGTTCTGAACATATGTTCAGGATGGTTGGCAATATGACCGGAAGCTTTCTAGAGGATAAAGGTAGAAACAGAATGAGTTACAATGTTTACAGCATCTTTAAGATACAAATCAAATAGTTATTCATCAGAAGCCCAGCTTTCCAACATTCTAGGACATAAAAAAAGTTTATCCTGTGAATTCTCTAAAGAACACTGACTGGTTTTAAAAGTGGGACATGCTTCCTCTGACAGTCATGTCAAGTGCCTGTTACTACTTAGACCCATGGGATTTTTAAAAACATGGCACATCTCTGTGGAATTGGAATTTATTTGAAAATTTAGATAAAAATTATAAACATTTATTTGTATTAAAATCAACACATATGTATGTAGTAGCAGAAAATAATTGGTGAGCTTTTATGACAAAATATGGGCCTACAATTAATTTCTACCCTTACCATTGTATTCCAAAACTGAGAGATACCACTATATCTTCCTTCATCTTTTGAAGGTTATAGAGACTCTGTGCTTTTCAAATTTCTCCATTAATTTAAACACTAGATAGATAAGATCCTAGTAGTAATAACTGTTATGAATCATATATAGATTTTTGTTCTCAATGCAGGCTGGTGGTTCAATGTTAATGAAAGTAATACATTAGGGGCCAAAACAATACAGAATACTACTCAGTTCTCTCTTGTTCTAACTTGAACCAAGGACAAATTTTATCATGTATTACAATGCATATATTTCACATAGTCTTTCAAAAGTGTTATTTATTTTAACACAATTTTTAAATAAGATTGGGCAACAGAGAGTTCAAGGTTATATTATTTGACAAGTATCTGGAGTGTAATTATATTATATTGCCAGTTAAGAATTGGTTTATATGCATTCATGATCAAAATTTTAGGTAGAAATTTAGGCTAACAGAACCTAACTCATAAAAAAATATGTGCCTGAAAAGACTCTTCAAGGACAGGAGCTGAGGCATAACAGAAAGCTCACTTGAGTGTAAATGATTCCATGAGCAGAGACAAGATAGAAAAATAAATTTCTTCCTCCTAAAAGAAATTTGCATCCGTTACAACTTACAAACAGATGGATAACCAAATCTCCAAAGGATATATCAAGAACATGGCCATGATAATTCTAAAATAGAAAAATAAATTTAAGTAACTGCTACAAATACCTGCTATAGACATGGTAACAAAAAACCTTTGAAAATTGTTTACATTTAAATAAGTATACTGATTGCAGAATGTATCTGTAGATAATGAGCAAGATGGCTTATTTAACAACATTTCTAAAACCTGGCTTTACCTTAGCATCACTTGAGAATATTTTCTAAATCATAGATCCTCAGGCTACACCTCACACATCTACTAACTGAGGATCACCCAGGAGACTGTATGCCTAATAGGCTTTCCAAATAATTCCTGTGCATCCAGACTTAGGGAGCTCTGCAAGCCTGTTCACTATGAAGCAGATGGAGGCTAGATGTTCATTACCAAAAATAATTACCCTCTCCCTGCAACAGTTGTGGTTTAGCTATTCTGACATTATGTAGACAGCACTGCTAAAATACTTCTAATTTGTGACAATAAAACAATGTTCCCAGCACACATGAGGTTGATTGTTTCCCTGATCTCTTTACTTGGAGAGCCAGCAGGTGCCTGCATCAAGCTTGCACAAAAGAAGTATTGAGTTATTAAAGAACTAGTTGAAGAAAAGGGAAGTCAATACACAACCCTATTTTATCTGCTGGAAATTATTATCTGACTCACAACTGTTTCTAAGTGCAAGTGACATCAAAAGCTGCTGACCTATACTGAATTCATTTAGTTAGACATATAACTGATTCATGGACTTGGAGTCAAAGGCCATGAAACGATCAATAAAAGCTACACACAACCCTGTGCTGCATCTGACAAATTTCTCCCAGAGTTGATAAAAACAATAACCGTGCTTAAATCATTCATCCACCTCTCTAATAAAATATAGGCTTAAGTAGCTTCAGCTTAATAATTTATCTAGAAGGACAATCTTGTGAGCTTAAAAAAAATCTAAAATTTCAGACTGTAAGTTAGCCACTGTTTTTGCTTGTTTTATTACAGAGGGTTTGACAACACCCTTTATATTAAGAGGAAGCCGTAACAGTGGGCATGTGTCATAGGGTGCTCTTTTATTTTGCCGTCTAGAGGAAAATTGTGTTAACCAGCTCAATTAGACACTCTACCTTGTCGAAAGGACAGAGGGCTTTCTGCATCTCGGGGTTTCTTGGCTTGGTGCACTAGAAGAATCGGATGACACGTGGGCTTTGAGAATAAATGCAAGGTTTTTTTTTTATTGCACTTTAGGTTCTGGGGTACATGTGCAGAACATGTAGGATTGTTGCATAGGTACATACATGGCAAGGTGGTTTGCTGCCTCCATCTCCCAGTCACCTCTATCTGGCATTTCTCCCTATGTTATCCCTCCCCAACCTCCCTATCTCCCACTGTCCCTCCTCTATTCCCCTTCAACAGACCCCAGTGTGTGATGCTCCCCTCCCTGTGTCCATGTGTTCTCATTGTTCAACACTCACCTCTGAGCGAAAACATGTGGTGTTTGGTTTTCTGTTCTTGTGTCAGTTTGCTGAAAATGATGGTTTCCAGATCCATCCATGTCCCTACAAAGGACACAAATTCATCGTTATTTATGGCTGCATAGTATTCCATAGTGCATATGTGCCATATTTTCCTTGTCCAGTCTATCATTGATGGGCATTTGGGTTTGTTCCAGGTCTTTGCTATTGTAAACAGTGCTGCAATCAACATATATGTGCATGTGTCTTTATAATAAAACAATTTATAATCCTTTGGATACATACCCAGTAATGGGATAATGGGTCAAATGGAATTTCTATTTCTAGGTCCTTGAGGAATGGCCACATTGTCTTCCACAATGGTTGAACTAATTTACATTCCCACCAACAGTGTAAAAGTGTTCCTATTTCTCCACATCCTCTCCAGCATCTGTTGTCCCCAGACTTTTTAATGATCACCATTCTAACAGGCATGAGATGGTATCTCAATGTGGTTTTGATTTGCATTTCTCTAATGACCAGTGATGATGAGCATTTTTTCATGTGTTTGTTGGCCTCATATATGTCTTCTTTTGAAAAGTGTCTGTTCATATCCTTTGCCCACTTTTGAATGGGTTTGTTTGTTTTTTTCTTATAAATCTAGTCGAAGTACCGCTCAGCAGATGAGGGAGCCAGAAGTGAGATGGTTTTCCCTGGAGTTAGGTGGCTTCATGGCCAGGGCTCCCCTCCAACTGCTCCAGCCAAACTGAGTTGTTTTGCTGGTCTGTGGCCTATGGGGAGCTGGTGCCTGTTGATGTGTTCCTGTGGATGTCCAGCTGCCCATGTGTTCCTCTGCCAATGTGCTGCTCTCAGTATCAAGCTGCTTCTGTGTATTCCTCTCGACATCCAGCTGCCTCTGTCTCTGCATTGCTAGGGTCTCTGGTTTTTATGGGCCCAGGGTGAAAGAGTGGTGGGTGTGGTCTGGGAAAATGCAACATTTGGGCGGGAAGGCAGAAGTGCTTGTACTTACCTAGGTCTATGGGGGTAGAGCCCTAGCCAGGGACCACACCCTCCCCTACCCAGCACTCCTTTTTCCTGCTTCCATATTATTTGAAGGGAACAAGCTCTTCCCTTCCCAGCACTCCTGTATCACTTTCATGGCTTGATACCTAATTTCCTTTTAGTGCTGTATAATATTCTATTATCTAGATGCATCCTATTTAATTTATCCATCTACCTACTGAAAAACATGTTGGTTGCTTCCAAGTTTTAGCAATCATCAATAAAGTTACTCTAAGCATCTGTGTTTCGGTCTCTTTGTAGATAAAACTTTTCAATTCATTTGGGTAAATACCAAGGATCATGATTGCTGGATTGCATGCATATAAGTTTATGCTTAGTTTTGTAATAAACCACCAAACTACCTCCTGAAGTGGCTGTACTATTTTACATTTCCACCAGCAGTGAATGAGGGTTCCTGTTGCTCTGCCTCCTCACCAGCATTTAGTGTTGTTAGTCTTCTGAATTTTGGCCATTCTAACAGTTGTGCAGTGGGATCTAATTGTTGATTTAATTTGCATGTCCTTGATGACATATGATTGAAGCATCTTTTCATATCCTTTGCAACGTGTATATCTTCTTTAGTGAGTTGTTTGTTAAGGTCTTTGCTCCATTTTTTAAATGGGTTATTTGGGTTTTTTATTGTTGCATTTTGAGATACCTTTGTAGATCTTGGATAACATTCCTTTATCCAGTGTTTGTTTTGCAAGTATTTTCTTTTGGTCTCTGGTTTGTCTTCTCCTTTTGTTGACATTGTCTTTCACAGAGCAGAGCCTTTTAATGAAAGCGAAGTCCAGCTTATTAATTATTCCTTTCATGAATCATGACTTTGGTGTTGTATCTAAAAAGTCATTGCTGTTCCCAAGACTATGTGGTTTTTCCCCTATATTATCTTCTAGAAGTTTTGTGTTTTACATTTAAGTCTATGACCCATTTTGAGTTAATTTTTGTGAAGGGCATAGAGTCTATGTTTAGACTCATTTTTTTATGTGTGAATGTCTGGTTGTCCCAGCACTATTTAAAAAGATATCTCTGCTCCAACGTATTGCCTTTGTACCTTTGTCAAACATCAATTGACTGTATTTATGTGGGCCTATTTCTGGGCTCTTTATTCTGTTCTATTGATCTATTTGTCTTTCTTTTCACTAATACAAAGTGTGGTACTAGTACCTTAATGTAAGTCTTGAAGTTGGCTAATGACAGTCAGAACTGCAGCTTTGTTCTGCAATATTATGTTGACTATTCTTCATTTTTGTCTCTCCATATAAACTTCAGAATCTTTTGTTAATGTTCCAAAAATAACTTGCTGGTGATATGCTTTATTTTTAAGTTATTTCTAAACTAAACTTCAAGTGTCTGTGACTCTCACATGTTTACTATATAAATTTTTTTCCTTGAATTAAAAAAAGACTGTTTTTGGGAGGATGCTATCAGCCAATGCTTTACAAACAAGTTGAAGACCACTGACTGGGAATGGTCTTGCTTCCTGTCCAAATAATTTAAAGCCTGTTAAAATTGTGGTCCAGGGAAAGAGTAGGCATGGTGATTTTTCTCCATCCACTCACTCCTACTTTGTGAAATCCCTGAGAACTAGACTTGTTCTGTGCAGATATAAATGGGAAAGACAGTATGTTTCAGACTGTCAAACTGCTGAAAATATAGCTGTTGTAATCAAGAGAATAATTTAAGAAAGTGAGGTGGAGGTCAGGGTTTGTATAGAAAAATATTAGAAATAAGTGTTAATGCTGAGGGAAGGCAGTCAAAGAGGAGAGTTTTTCTCCATCACAAAGCAAGGTGATGCCATTGTATCCTGCCGCCATTTGTGTCCTGGCAGAGAATCTGTGTAACCATAGGATTCTACTATCTTTTAAGTTGGTAAGTACTTCGCTCTTGGACAGCTTTACTAATCTAATATGTAGCAAAGTCCATATAAAACATTTCCAAAATCTTTATTTTTTTCATGACTAGTCAAATCTATAAACCTGTGTTTTGTATCTCACATAAAACATTTTCTTCCTCAAATATTTCCTGTTCTTCAGAAACTATAGTGAGGGGGTTTGATGAGACATTATATTTTTCCTGTATCAAGGAATTAATTTTATGCATGAAGTGGTTGTGCAATATCCCAGCAGGGCAGGTCATGACTAATAGTGCAGCTCTGAGTCCTGGAGCAGTGGAGAATGGCAAGGGACTCACTGAAGCTTTCTGGCTTGGGATTGTTGCCTTTTAAACAGAGACAGAGAGAGAAGATTCTGAGCCTACCAGTGTCATTCATCCTTAAGCTTTCCACTTGTTGGTGGAATGTTCAATAGGGAACTGAGTAGGCATGGGAGTCAACCTGGGTTACCATACTTGTGCATTTTACACTTATATGGTAAAAATGTCTTTATTGTCTCCTTAGAAAGAAATAAAATTGGCAGAGACAGATGGAAACTTCACCTTCTTTCTCTGAAGAGGCAAATTAATAAAATTAAAATGAGCATTGTGCTTACATTGACTGACTTACTAATTAGTCTTGCCTTGATGAAATCACAAGTGTATTTAAAATATAGATAAATACCTACAAAGATTTAATATTAAACAGAAAAAAACACCTGGGTGGGTAAAAGTGGGAAGGGAAATGATCCTCACTAGATTTTTAAGGAAGAGTGAGATTTCCATTTGAGAACACAGATATTGCTTAATTTAATAAAGCTGTATCTGTGTAAACTAATATTTACTAAAATAGAAATATGGAACAGAAAGCCCTAATCACATGATGATAATTAAATTGATCACTTGATATGAACTAACATAAAATGTTCTTAAAAGAAATTCTGCCTTTAGTAAAGCAAAGGCAATTTACTGATCAAGAAAATAAAGCCCCACTTATTACTATAAAAGTAAAGATAGCATTTTAATAAGTGAACAATGAAGTAGTTAATAGGGGAAGTGAGTTCTAGCTTCTTAAAGGGGTTCCTTAAAGGGTGGCTTATATAAAAATTCAATTTTATTTCAAGTGTCAGAAATTAACTGGTATATATAAATGAAATATGTAAAGCCTTCTTCCTTTGCACAAATGAATGCTTACATCATTTCTGAAAATGTACTAAAGTGTAAAATATGAGCTTTAAAACATCAAAGTTAGGAAACTTGATTGGCTTTAGAACTTTGAGATTTCTTCATTTTCTATGCAAAACCAGATACGTGTATCTAGATCCTTAATCCCATCGACATCTAGATATTTTTAGTCATTTACAGTTGAAATTCATTTATTAATTACCTAACTCTAGTATAGATATTTTGTTTAACATAAGCATATTCTAATATGCCTAATATTGCCTGAGGAAATGCAGTAGAACTTTAGATTAAAACTAAAACAAAAGCAAGACAAAACAAAACTGAAGTGTGATCCTATCTTATGCAAATACACTTAGGAACACATTTCCAATTCAGCTTAACTTTCTCCCATTAAGAAACATTAAACTGCCTTCGTGAATTCCTTTAAAAAAGGATATTTATATAGTTGGATTATATCTTCGATGTGTACATAAAAGAAGTTACTTCACTTTAAATGATGACCATACATCTGTCTTTAACATACAAACATGTTGCAATAAGATTTTTCTTTATTATCCATTTAGTAAGTAATAGAACTGTCTAATACATTTGGGTTTATATATTTGTTTTTCTACTTATGAAGACTAAAGGTATCAATGTCAGTGGTTAAATGAGCTTGCTGCAGAAAAGGTACATCAAATAAGTAAAATACTGTTTACCAAAATAGTATGAGTGTGAATATAATTCTTTCTAAAAGCCACTGGAAGGATTTTCTTCCTCTCTTAAGGTTTTAATTTATTATTATTACACAGCAGGGGTGGAGACGTTCCAAATCCATTTTCCCTCTTCTTTTTCACAATCTCCCAAATGAAATGGTTATAAAACAGAACTCAATGCTATTTTCCATAATAGTTTTCTAGAAGGAAGTAAATATATCTTAAATTTATGGCAAAAATGAAGGTTCTATCTGCCCACAAATATACTAGTCAAGCCATTTATGTGACACTGCCTTCTCTCATTGTACATTCCAGGTCACTGAAAACAGGACAGAAGGCTCTGAGCTGTGTGCTCTGCTAAGTGGAATGATTTTGTTTACATGTACCAATGCCCCATTTGCAGAGATACACAACATAATCAGTGCAAAATACATAAAAGATAGATTTGCTTTGCATCCTGGATTAAAAACGATAATGCCAAGACCTCTCAATTTCAAAAGTTTAACTTATTTGATAAAATGCTAAGAATTGTATTGCTCAATGGTCTTCATCATGTTTAATTACCACAATGGATAGAATTCAGGTGATGCCTTCTCTTTATTTAATGGAAGTGTTACACATAATTCTATTATTAATTTATATATATATTATTAATTTATATTCTATTATTAATTTATATTCTAATGGTACCCTATTCAATAATGATGAGCTACTTGTAATAATTTCATTAAGTTTATATTCTTGAAAAAAGGGTTAAAATATGATTTACTTTTAAAAAGCATCATTAGAAAATAGGAGTTTAAAGAAGCAACATCATCTGGTTGAACTGTCTCATGTAAATGAGAATAATGTCATTCCAAAAGAGAAATGAATTCATTCAAGTGCATGCAGGTAGTTGTATCAAAAGCTGTCTAATTCTGCAACCAGTGTTGTTTCTATCACACTCCATTGCCTGCCTTGTACAAGTTAGTTGGCAGACAATAAAATGCAATGTTCACTTTCCTGGAGCTCTAATCTCCATCCTGAAGTAACATTTTTATGCTATCTGACATTTTGAAAAAGAACGAGCTAGTAAATTGGGCCAGCTTAAGTTAAGTGTGCAGTTTTCTATATGGTGCATTTTGAAAATCATTGAAGGAATTCATAGTCCAAAAATTTATTTTTTATATCTGTTGTGGTATATGAATTTATCATTATTGTCACTTTAAAGATTAAGGCATTATCAAGAAAGGGTCTAGTTAATATACAAATTTGTTTAACCCTTATTACATAACCTACCTGGGAATGTAATAATACTCAGATAAGATCCATTTACATAGTGTAAAGAGTGTAGGAGAAAAATTATGGTAGTGTCCATGGTGCTTAAACACAGGTTGATAGCTGCAGTCAGGAGAGAAAGAGAGGGAGAAAGGGAAAGTCGTAATTCAGTCAATAGAATAAGGCTTTGGGCACCTACCCAAGGTGGGTTGGCATCAAAAAGAAGTCACAAGATGTTGCATTACAACCATTTACATTACCACTTTGTCCAGAGCTTTCAGTACCCTTTCACATATTTTTAAATTTATTTTCCTGGAAGCTGGTTCCCTTCAAATTGTGTTTAAAGTCATCTGACCCCTACTATATTGAGGGATAGATTTTAGTCCAAATTTTTTGATACGTAACCATTCCCAACTTGCTAGTTTTGTAAAGATTTAAAATTCAAAATCTTGGGACTGAAACATTTTTCTTTAGAGTCATAATTCCTTATTACATGTGTTTTTGGTGAACCATTTTTAAGATGACTTCAAATTTAAGGTCTCATCTATAAACCTATCTTTCTCTCCCACATCCTGGTTTCCATTAGTACTTCCCTAAAAGGCCAGACTGTAACATGGATGCTGTCACATGGATGTGGTAAAGGCGAGGTTGTCATATTTTGTTCCAAAGATATTAAGAAAGGACAGCAAAAAAGGAGAAAGATCAAGGAGTAGTTATACGCGGCTTATATGAAGAAAGAAGACAGGAGTCTGGTTTTCCTGGACTGCTCTTGGCTCTTGTTGAGGGCACAGAAGGGCTCTGCTCTTTCTAAAGGAATAGCAGAAAGCAGCTGCAGTGTGAAGCAGCAGATCTACCATGGGGCTTGCTAAGTCAAGGGCAGGATGGAGGACATGGCAGAGACACTGTGCTTGCAAAGTAATGATGAGAACCAAATCAGGACAAGGAAGGCCAGACCATATACGTATACCGATCTGCAGGTTCAGTACGAGTACCAGTAGTTTAATCAGAACACAAGCAGATGAGGAACATCCTCACTGTCCAGAAAACTGAGGATCCTGTAGAGATCGTCTTTGCTTGCTGCTGCAGCCCCATACTGCTTATAGATGAATGAGTACAAAGAAATAGAAGCTAATGGAAGCTTGTACAATTATGTGAATGAAACAGTGAAAACAACTAAGGAGACCCCTTAAGTGATTATTTGGAATTAATTGCAAACTAAGTTGGCCTACGTGTATTTTGTTTTCATTTTCTTTCTCCAGATCATTTATAGGAGTGGGGTATGAGTGATTTTGTTACCCTGCCATACATACACATAGTCAAATTGACTGTAGATTCTATCCCTATTGTTTAATAAAGAGAAGCAGTTATTACACTAATTTGTATCCTGTGGCTGCTCAATGCAACTACGGATTGACTGTATTCCTAAGAAAAGTAAAGGAATAGAGATAAAATATATTTAATTAATTCTACCTATTCAAATTGCTCTTGTTTATATAAACTTTAAGATAGGCATTTGGAGGCATATTCTAAATAGAATCCCTATGGATCAGGGTTCTCAACCTTTCAGTTCACAGCACCCTTAGAGTTTCTGTAATTTTTAAAAAATAAATCCTCAAAACCAAACAAAACAAGCAAAATGACAATTTAAATAAGTAATTTAATCTTCTTTCATTAAGTAATTAGAAACAACAGCCTATTACATTGTCATGCCCTAATAAAATCATTGTTATTTGGACAAGAATAAACAGAAATTTAAATATATATATTTTTATTTTATCCCAAGCAATAGTAACTAATAGGAAGTGTATGCCTGTTGAGTACTGCACAATTTTTCAAACCATGTCATTATATTGGGCATGGCCAGCCCCCATCTTTTCCCAATCTATATTGATTTTTGCAGAGTAATTGCTTTTTATCAAAGCAACAGCAATTGATGAAAGTTCAACTTTTCAAGGATATGATGATGTCGATTATGGAATTTAGTGCATTCAAATGTAGAAATTGTGCCTACGTCAAGCTAGTATTTCTTTTTATTTTTTTATTTTACTTTAAGTTCTGGGGTACATGTGCAAATCTTGCAGGACTGTTACATAGGTATACACATGCTATGGTGGTTTGCTGCCTTCATCCCCCTGTCACCTACATTAGCTATTTCTCCTAATGTTATCCTTCCCCAATCTCCCTACTCCCTGCTATCCCTCCCCTAGTTCCCCACCCCCCAACAGACCCCAGTGTGTGATGTTCCCCTCCCTGTGTCCATGTGTTCTCATTGTTCAACACCCACTTATGAGTGAGAACATGTGGTGTTTGGTTTTCTGTTCTTGTGTCAGTTTGCTGAGAATGATGGTTTCCAGATTCATCCATGTCCCTGCAAAGGACATGAACTCATCCTTTGTTAAGGCTGCATAGTATTCCATGGTGTACATGTGCCATATTTGCTTTATCCTGTCTATCATTGATGGGCATTTGGGTTGGTTCCAGGTCTTTGCTATTTTAATAGCCACAATGAACATATGTGTGCCTGTGTCTTTATAATAGATCAATTTATAATCCATTAGGTATATACCCAGTAATGGGATTGCTGGGTCAAATGGAATTTCTATTTCTAGGTCCTTGAGGAATCATCACACTGTCTTCCACAATGGTTGAACTAATTTACATTCCCACCAGCAGTGTAAAAGCATTCCTATTTTTCTACATCCTCTCCAGCATCTGTTGTCTCCAGATTTTTTAATGATTGTCATTCTAACTGGTGTGAAATGGTATCATAGGCTAGACAAGGAAATTCATGACTAAGATACCAAAAGCAATGGCAGCAAAAGCCAAAATAGACAAAGGGATCTAATTAAACCTAAGAGTGTCTGTACAGCAAAGAAACGATCATTAGAGTCACCAGGTAACCAACAGAATGGGAAAAAGTTTTTGCAAGTTGCCCATTGACAAAGGCCTAATATCCAGAATCTACAAAGAACTAAAACAAATACACAAGGGGAAAAAAAAAAAAAAAAAAAAAAAAAAAAAAAAACTCCATCAAAAAGTGGGTGAAAGACATGAAGACACTTTTCAAAAGAAGGCATTTATGCAGCCAATAAACATATGAAAAAATGCTCATCATCACTGGTCGTTAGAGAAATGCAGATAAAACCACAATGAGATATCATCTCATACTAGTAGTATTTCATATGGTATCCAATAGATATTGGGTATTACAGTGTTTCCTTTTCAAAGTTAGTATGTCCTGAAATGTCCTGTCCGTGTGAGTTTGCTTTGATAGGTTTAGCAGTGGGTTTAGTATACCCACATGCACTAAAACCTGAAGGTACAGAAGCTATATTCTTTTAGCTTCTGTCAAGTGATATAAATTGGATAGGAATGGGATTAATATTACTTGCAACATCTTTAGAACAATGTTCAGCAATTAATGGGCACCGATTACACTTTATTCTAATTACTATTTTTAAGTAAGACCATCCCTTTTGTACACAAGCATATTCTAGTGATCAGTAAAGTTTTAATTTTGCTTCATCACATTTATTGAAAGGTGTTCCTCACTGCTCCTTATTCAATGGTCCCATAATACTTGCTTTCATCTCTATTGCAGTGGTTATGTATAATTGCAATTTGCTTTTGTCTGATGCTACCTGCAAGCAGCTCAAGGGCAAAGAACACTCAGTTATTTGACATCACAAAGTATCACACTTTGAATAACATAAGAATATGTTTAATTAACATGTATTGAATGAATGATCAAATGCAGAATATTAATCTTCAGTGGTATTGAGCACTGAGTCATAAAAAACATGACATTTAATTTGTCAACAACTACTTGAAGTTGTAGAGGATTGTTTCTTGAAGTTTTTTTAATCTTCATATTACTAGGCCTGATTTATTAAGACTGGTCCATTGAAAGAGGCTTATACCCAAAGAAATGATTTAAGCTTCTATATTTGTAGCATTTGATTTTTTCCAGACCTTTCCAGAAATCAATATGGTTGTCAGGGTGATCTTTATGTGGTCACGTCAAGCATTAGATCCTTACAAATCTGAGTATTAAGAATTTAATAAAATATAAACTAAGCTTCAGAGAATGTGAAAACTTGAATCAATTTCTTTCTGAGGTAAAATATACACTTACTAGATGATCTGATTCAAAATAGTTGTTCAATGAAAATCAAGGAATTTAACTCAGGATTTTAATTCCAAGCATGATTTAAATCTGTGAGACTTCCCCAGGCACTTTTAAGAAAAATGTCTTCAGTACTCAACTAAACTGAGTTTAACATAGTTGAGATAAATATTTTCTGGCTTATTATTTAATAATAAAAATTGGAGGCAATTGAATATGAGGCTGTTAAATTTATTTAATCCTGAGTTTCAGAAAATCTGTATGAAAAGTAAATTAAAATAAAGTTATTGGGTTTTCTTGGCAAACAAATCTTTCACAATATTTCTAGAAATGTTTTAGGTTTATCTTTGCATGTAAGTGGTGATACAGCAAAATGCCAAATTAAGCCAATTTGAATTTTCAAGTGAAATGATTGTCTCATCTCCTATTACTGAGTTTATTGTTGTCATCAATTTTACCAATAAATTAACAACTCAATGAAGGGACATGGAGAAGAGACTTGTAGAAATTAGAGTTTGCTTCCTCACTCCCTAATTTTCTGTATGTATTCAAAAAGATTTATGTTGATAAAAAATATAAAGAAAATCAATAAACAAAATTAATGGGAGTTAGAAAATAAATCTTCCCCACTAGAGCAAAAGGTCAAGCTATAGATAGATTTAATAGTATGTCCTCTGTTTATATCCCTAATAAGATCAGTAAGGTTCATTATTTATAGAATTCTTATTTTTCCTGGAAAGACCATTTTAATTACAAACCTTCATGTATAAGTTATTTTTAGTGTTTTCTTTAATTCTCAACTGTATCCAGAGAAGAGTAAATAACATCATCATCATGTTCATGTTATTGTTTCTTGACAACAGAAACTGCAAGTTATACCTTAGATAATTGGTGTAGTTCTCTGCTTAGATTGCTAAAGATTGTCACTGTATCCTAGAAAATGGAGAAAACATTAAATTGAAAACAATGTCCAATATAGATAAAGTATTACAGTGAAATAGTTCTATGGAGTGTGTGTTTATTAATACTTTACCATTATGAAAACAGTAATTTTTGAAACATTTTTAAAAATCTACTGGCTTTTTTAGTCAAATGCTTTTTAATAGATTTTGGTATCTGTCATTTGTTTTGTTGTTTTAAAAACATTTTATCCTTTGCCCACTTTAATGGGCTTGTTTTTTTCTTGTAGATCTGTTTTAGTTCTTTGTAAATTCTGGATATCATCCCCTTGTCAGATGGGTAGACTGCAAAATTTTTTTCTCATTCTGTTGGTTGCCGATTCACTCTACTGACTGTTTCTTTTGCCATGCAGAAGCTGTGGAGTTTGATTAGGTCCCATTTGTCTATTTTGGCTTTTGTTGCCAATGCTTTTGGCGTTTTGGTCATGAAGTTCTTGCCTACGCCTATGTCCTGAATGGTTTTGCCTAGATTTTCTTCTAGGATATGAACAGACACTTTACAAAAGAAGACATACAGGAGGCCAACAAACATATGAAAAAATGCTCATCGTCACTGGTCATTAGAGAAATGTAAATCAAAACTACATTGAGATACCATCTCACACCGGTTAGAATGGCCATCATTAAAAAATCTGGAGACAACAGATGCTGGAGAGGATGTGGAGAAATAGGAACACTTTTACACTGTTGGTGGGAGTGTAAATTAGTTCATCCATTGTGGAAGACTGGCGATTCCTCAGTGACTTAAAAATAGAAAACCCATTTGACCCATTATCCCATTACTGGGTATATATCCAAAGGATTATAAATCATTCTACTATAAGGACACATGCACACAAATGTTGATTACAGCACTGTTTACAATAGCAAAGACCTGGAACCAACCCAAATGCCCATTGATGATAGACTGGACAGGGAAAATGTGGTACATATACACCACAGAATATTACACAGCCATCAAAAACGATGAGTTCGTGTCCTTTGTAGGGACATGGATGAATCTGGAAATCATCATTCTCAGCAAACTGACACAGGAACAGAAAAGCAAACACCACATGCTCTCACTCATAGGCGGGTGTTGAACAATGAGAACACATGGACATGGGGAGGGGAGCACTACACACTGGGGTCCGTTGGGGGGAAATGGGGGAGGGACGGGGGGGTGGGGAGAGATAGCATGGGGAGAAATGACAGATATGGCTCAGGGGAAGGAAGGCAGCAAATCACACTGCCATGTGTGTACCTATGCAACAATCTTGCATGTTCTTCACATGTACCCCAAAACCTAAAATGCAATAAAAATAAAATAAAAAATAAAAAAATAAAGATCTAGTTAAGAAAAAAAAAACATTTTAGTTTTTATGTGCTTTTTAAAGAATTTGTATATAAGTATACTAATATTAGTAGAACTGTATGATTCAAAATTTTAATCAGTAAATATGTGGTTAAAATTGGTTATTTGGAGCCTGTAATCCCAGCACTTTGGGAGGCTGAGGCGGGTGGATCACGAGGTCAACAGATCGAGACCATCCTGGTCAACATGGTGAAACCCCGTCTCTACTAAAAATACAAAAAATTAGCTGGGCATGGTGGCTCGTGCCTGTAATCCCAGCTACTCAGGAGGCTGAGGCAGGAGAATTGCCTGAACCCAGGAGGCGGAGGTTGCAGTGAGCCGAGATAGCGCCATTGCACTCCAGCCTGTGTAACAAGAGCGAAACTCCGTCTCAGAAAAAAAAAAAAAAATTGGTTATTTGGATAAGTTAAATGTGTGGTATGCTGAGTAGAATGACATCGAGAGAACCCTTAGAAGAAACAATAAAATTTAAAAATGATACAAATCAAGCTAGTGAGTGCTCCAAGAAAGGGGCTACACTGTAGACCTAAAAATATTTGTTGAATTAGTTTTTGAAAGCCTATATAAATATACAAATTTCCTATTTTAATATAATCTATTTTTATTTTTTTTCTTTTTGAGATAGGGACTAACTCTTTTGCCCTGGGGAGTTCAGGGGTGCGATCTCAGCTCACTGCAAACTCTGCTTCAATTCTCTTTTCTCAGCCTCCCCAGTATCTGAGATTACAGGTGCCTTCCTCTATGCCCAGCTAATTTTTTTGTATTTTTAGTAGAGATGGGATTTCACTTGTTGCCCAGGCTGGTCTCGAATTGCTGGCTGCAAGTGATCCTCCCACTTCAACCTCCCAAAGTGCTGGAATTACAGGCATGAGCCACCACGTCTGGGCTTTAATTATTATATTATGTTTTTGTGTCATAAATATGTATTTTTATTCATCCTTCTGTTTTTCTTTAAAAATCTGCTGATTATCTTATGTTTCAAATAATGATGGAAAACTAATATTAGGTTTATTCCTTGGATAAACACTCTCTATAACTATGAAGTTGATGAATTATACAAAGCAAGAGTTTTCAGGCATTGTATGATAGGCAGTGCAGAAC